>NW_012104920.1:1267017-1281770 GCF_000951045.1 Mandrillus leucophaeus | reverse complement strand
GATCGAGACTATCCTGGCTAACATGGTGAAAGCCCGTCTCTACTAAAAATACAAAAAACTAGCCGGGCGTGGTGGCGGGCGCCTGTAGTCTCAGCTACTTGGGAGGCTGAGGCGGGAGAATGGCATGAACCCGGGAGGCGGAGCTTGCAGTGAGCCGAGATCGCGCCACTGTACTCCAGCCTGGGAGCACAGCGAGACTCCGTCTCAAAAAAAAGAAAAAAAAAGAACGAAAAAAAAAAACCCCGAGAGGAGGAGTTTGGAGACATTCTAGATAACTGAAGGCATGGAGGTTCCCGCAGGATGGCCTCCAGGCCTCTTCTCAGTACCTTGCCCTGTGCATCTTTTCATCTGTACTCTGTACTACCCTTTGTAATAAACTGGTAAATGTGTTTCCATGAGTTCTGTCAGCTGCTCTAGCAAATTAATCAAATTCAGGGAGGGGGTCATGGGAACGCTGATCTAACCAGTTGGTGAGAAGCACAGATAAAAAAAACCTGGGGCTTAGGACTGACATCAGAATTGGGGGCAGCCTTGTGAGACTGAGCCCTAAACCTGTGACACATTATCTCCAGGTAGATAGCGTTGGAATTGAATTGGGGGATACCCAGCTGTGTCCACTGCAAAATTGCTTGCTTGGTCATTGGTGGAGAGAAAGCCCCACACACTTCTTGGTGACCACAGGTTACAGAAGTATTTTGTGTTGTGAGAGTATAGTAGGAAAGATTTGTTTTTTCCTCCACAGGTTGGATGTGGGAAACGAAGAAAAAGATAGAAGTGGAGGATGATGCCTAGGTTTTTGGCCTATGTAACGGGAAAAGTGGAAGAGGAACAGGTTGCGGGAGGAAAGTCAAGAGTTCTGTGGTTTCCCTGCCCTCCCATTCAAAGGCCAGGAAATTTCTACAGCTAGGCAGGACGATTGGCTCTAGCATTCCTTAATTTCAGTCCTCAAATTCAAGAGCTTACACCCTCAGGGATCTTCTTCCACTTCTTCCAGTAGAGGGAAGGGTGGTGACACACAGTGCAAAACGTGTTGGCCTTCTTCATACTGAGTTTGAGTCCCACTTCTGTCATTTCTTTCTTTTATGACCTTGTGCAAGTCACTACTTTCCAAGCTGCAATTTCCTCATCTCTTAGGTTGAATGTGAGAACTTCCTGGTAGGATTGTTATGAGCATTAACTGAGTGTTTACTTTGTGCTGTATGTTGTTCTAAGTGTATTATGGATATTCACTAGTTTAATCCTCATAACAAATGGATGATGAGGTGTAGGTACTACTATTTTCACTCTCTGGCAGATAAGGAAACTGAGGTATAGAAGGTTATTAAGTAGGTTGCCCAGTCATAAGCCAGTAAATGGAGGAGCTGGATTTGAATTCTGGCAAGCTGCAGAATCCTGGGCCTGGGTTCTTAGCTGCTAAGTACTTCTCCCTTTAAAGTGTGAAAAGTGCCTGCCCATTATGGATTCTCAAGTGTTCGTTCTGCTGTCACCTCCATTGTCCGACCTTCCTCCCTTACCCCGAAGAGCCGAAACATGCAGATCCTGAGCTTGCCCACGATCTAGGGCCTGGGTCTTCTGTTCTTTCACTTGGCTCCCTTGCCTGTGTCTCTGTTCCTCTCTAGAACCTTCATGGCAAAAGGCAAGACTTCTGTGTGTTGTACCTGACCTGTGGCACTGTCTCTTTAGGTGGACATCTTCAATAAGGAGCTACTGCTAATCCCCATCCACCTGGAGGTGCATTGGTCCCTCATCTCTGTTGATGTGAGGCGACGCACCATCACCTATTTTGACTCGCAGCGTACCCTAAACCGCCGCTGTCCTAAGGTTTGAGGGGGTAGGAGAGAGATGGGCAAAACGTGGGGAGGTGCAGTGGCAAGGCATTGCAGGAAGAAGGGTGGGCTTTGGGCCTTTGAGGGGCGACCTGGGCGTGATGTCTGCCACCACTACCCACCATACTGTGTTCACTTGGGAGATTCAGGGCATCACTTTCTCTCTTTCCCCACCCACATAGCATATTGCCAAGTATCTGCAGGCAGAGGCGGTAAAGAAAGACCGACTGGATTTCCACCAGGGCTGGAAAGGTTACTTCAAAATGGTGAGTTTCCTGAGGAAGGGGTATAGGGTGTTGGTGGGGATAGTGGTAGAAGGCAGAAATTGAAGCCCTACCCCTGGGAGTCTCCATGTGAAGGGCCTGCTTTTTTTCTCTTCTCTAGAATGTGGCCAGGCAGAATAATGACAGTGACTGTGGTGCTTTTGTGTTGCAGGTAAGCAGATGATGGGGCCACCTCCTCTAGCTCTGAAGTCAGTTGGGTTAAAGGGTTGGGAGGCTGTTCTGTATCCCCTCATTTGGCTCATAGTCAGTTGTGGAGCAGGAAGTAATCTGTTTTAGAACACCAAGACCCTGGCTTCACTGGTCCTCTTCTGGGCTTCTTCATCCCACATTGGGACTGGGTGTCTGGTCTTGGGCCTCTGGCCTTGATAGAGCTCCCTGCTAACCTCCAACTCAGTGTATTTTCTCCATCTAAAACATTCTATCGTGTACCAAGTAGGAACATTAGCTTTAGAGTCAGGCTGTTTTTGAACCCCAGGCTATGGGACCCTGACTCCCTTTGTATGTGAAGTGGGCATGTTCTCTGAAAGATGGAGACACATCTAATATGAAATGTGTAGCACAGGTCCTGACACAGGGGGTTTCTCATGGCCTGCTTTGTTAACACCCAGTATTGCAAGCATCTGGCCCTGTCTCAGCCATTCAGCTTCACCCAGCAGGACATGCCCAAACTTCGTCGGCAGATCTACAAGGAGCTGTGTCACTGCAAACTCACTGTGTGAGCCTCGTACCCCAGACCCCAAGCCCATTAATGGGAAGGGGGACATAGGAGTCCCTTCCCAGGAAACTCCAGTCCCTTTCCCCTCTCGCCTCTTCCCACTCAGTTCCCTTTGGTTTTTCATATTTAAATGTTTCGATTTCTGTATTTTTTTTTTTCTTTGAGAGAATACTTGTTGATTTTTGATGGGCAGGGGGTGGCTACAGAAAAGCCCCTTTCTTCCTCTGTTTGCAGGGGAGTGTGGCCCTGTGGCCTGGGTGAAGCAGTCATCCTCCCCTTTCCCCGTGCAGGGAGCAGGAAATCAGTGCTGGGGGTGGTGGGTGGGCAATAGCATCACTGCCTGCCAGATCTTCAAACTTTTTTATATATATATATATATAAAAAAAAATAAATGCCACGGTCCTGCTCTGGTCAATAAAGGATCCTTTGTTGATACTTAAGTGGTGGTCTTCCTTAAAGGGCCTCAAATTAGTGGATGCTTAGCTCAGACCTTCCAGCCAGGCTCTTGAGACTAAAGGGGTCAGCTTTCCATCCCTGGCTCAGACACTGCCAACACCATGTCTTCACCCAAACAAATCCCCCAGATAGGAGCAGAGGGCAGGAAGGAGGGAAAGTAGGTATGCCTCAAGAATAAGGGCGTCCGAGAGGGAAGCTGGGGAACTGGACACAAGGGACTGGGGAGGGGACCAGCCAGGATTCATGATAGTACCCCAAAGCCCTTTACAGTTTTCTTTCATCCCTCCATCCTCCAGCCAGGGGAATCCTTCTGTCCCTAGGATATCGCTCTTGATTCCTTCATCCTTGGCACACGTCCAGGCGGTGTTGAATCCATCTTTGCTACAGGGGAAAACAAATTAACATTTGAGTCCAGTGGGGACCGGGAGCAGAAGTAAAGGGAAGTGATAACCCCCAGAGCCCGGAAGCCTCTGGAGGCTGAGACCTCGCCCCCCTTGCGTGATAGGGCCTACGGAGCCACATGACCAAGGCACTGTCGCCTCCGCACGTGTGAGAGTTCAGGGCCCCAAGATGGCTGCCAGGCCTCGAGGCCTGACTCCTGTATGTCACTTCCGTACCGGCGAGAAAGGCGGGCCCTCCAGCCAATGAGGCTGCGGGGCGGGCCTTCACCTTGATAGGCGTTCGAGTTATCCAATGGTGGCTGCATGCCACAGCGCCTAGGAACTAACGTCACGCCGAGTTGCTGAGCGCCGGCAGGCGGGGCCGGGGCAGCCAAGCCAATGCGATGGCCGGGGCGGAGTCGGGCGCTCTATAAGTTGTCGATAGGCGGGCACTCCGCCCTAGTTTCTAAGGATCATGTCTGCGAGCCAGGATTCCCGGTAAGAAAGACATTTGCAAGAGATTGTGGCTGCTTACCTTTCCGCCCCCCTTCCGACAGGCCCGCTGGGGGTAGCTGAGGCGCCCAGCAGGGTTGCGGGGGAAACCGAGCCGGGGGGGAGGTCCGACCTGGGGGGGCGAGGGGGAAGATCCACGGCCTACGCGGCCACCAGGGTCGAAGCGGAGGGCAGGGACAGCCCGGCTAGGGTGAGGCTTGCGAAGTTTGTTACGAGCCTCGACCCGAGGCGGTGCCGTGCGCGAAGCCCCGGCGCTGAGTGGCGAGACGGGGTCGCGACCTGGCGTGGGAAAGAAAGGTGGAGGTGGCTGCCACTGTGTGTGGCCCAGAGCCGGCAGGTCCGGTTGTCTCCCTGTGCCAGGGGAGGGACGGCGCGCGGGGTTCCGGAGGATTCTGACGGTACCACTCGCGAGAGGCGGGGGTGCCTGGTCCTCAGATCCAGTCACATCGTCGCGGCTAAAACACGGGTCGGGGAGAAGAAACCGGCCGTTCAGTGTGCTGGTTTTCTTAACGGCCAGGACTGAGCCTAACCCCGAGGAGCGGCCGCGTGAGGCACCAGGAGCCCACCCGGCGCCGGGCGGGCGGGTCCATTTTGCCGCACAAGCCGGGCTATTGGCAAACTGCGGATGGGCAGGTCCACTTTACTTCGGGGGTGAGCGGCCTGAGGTACGGGAGGGCGACGCTACTTCGCGACGGGGGCGGGCGGGATGTGGATTGTTCCATGGAGGGGTGGGAGACGCCGCCGGGTGGTCAAGGGAGCGAGCACATGGTGGCCTGAGGCGTTCCCCTCCCCCAGTCTGCTTCGCTTCTAAGTGTTGTGCAATCTCCCCCTTTGCTAGCTCGGCTTGGGCTCATTGTGCGCGAGGCCGCCACCGCCCGCGGCCTCCCACATCCGGGCAACGCGAAGGGGGGTTCGGCTGGAGGGAGTGGGGGAGGGCGCGGGCGGGATGACGTGGGGGGAAGGGGATGTCCTACCCTCCGATCTGGGAGGTGAAGGGCGGGACTTCCGGCGCGCTGGTGCTGTGGTGGGAGGTGCACGCGCTGGGGCTTTAAGCGGCTGGGTCGGGCCCACGTGGACCTGGCGGCAAGCACCACCTCTGGGCGCCGTGAGCGCAGCGGCACACCTGCCAGCCTGTCTTCAGAAAGGGTCCCCCTTATGTCGGGGGTTGCCTGGCCTGAGCCGCTGCCTGCATGGGGCAAAGGCCTCACGCAGTGTTATAGATACTCCTCCTCTGGGTACCTTTTGGGAAACGGTGGGAGTTGGATCTGGAAGAGTAGGTTGATGGCATCATGCAGGCCACTCCTGACAGAGCCCGGTTGTAAGGATTTCTGAGTGCTTTGGTCTGGCAGGGGACAAAATTTGTGCTTTAAACCAACAGATCCAGAGACAATGGCCCCGATGGGATGGAGCCCGAAGGCGTCATCGAGGTGAGACTGGACAAATGAAATTGTGTCCTCCCCCATTACAACTCTCAGCCTTACAGCTGTATAGAGTTAGAGTGGCCTCTTAGATTGATTTCCCAGCCCATCTAGAAGCAGCTGGTTTCCCTAAAGGGAGGAGGGGTTGTAAGCTTTGAGGCTTTGGTTAGTAGGCGCCAGATCCTGTTCGCTCTGGGACTACAGCTCAGCCTCACCTTTTCCACGACTCAAACTTTAATTTCTTTGCATCCCATAGAGTAACTGGAATGAGATTGTTGACAGCTTTGATGACATGAACCTCTCAGAGTCTCTTCTCCGTGGCATCTACGCCTATGGTTTTGAGAAGCCGTCTGCCATCCAGCAGCGAGCCATTCTACCTTGTATCAAGGGTGAGAACTCTCAGTACCAGAAGACATTCTGGACTGTCCCTGACCTGGGTAGAGTGGCATCTAGCTGTGGCATTCATCTCATATCAGCCAGGGACAAAGCAACTCCTTGTTCATCCCAGCTTGGCTTCTGATCTGTGCCCATGCCTGGTTCATGCCTTGGACACATACGTTTCCTTTAAAGAGGTGGTATTGTAGCCAGCTTACACTTGTCTCTGCAGCCCTAGTTCTAGTCCAGCTTGGTGTGCAACACTAGACGAGTTAATAACTGGTCCTTGTTTCTATCTGGTTCTCATTGTGTAACTGTGTTGACTGGTAAGGTAGTTTGTGAGCCAGGAAATGCTTGGTTCATTCGTTGCTTATTGGTCTCATTCACCTACGACTTGAATATCCTAAAGTGTATACTCTTTACCACATTTAACTCCTAATTTATTTGTTTAGGTTACGATGTGATCGCTCAAGCCCAATCTGGGACTGGGAAAACGGCCACATTTGCCATATCAATTCTGCAGCAGATCGAATTAGATCTAAAAGCCACCCAGGCCTTGGTCCTGGCACCCACTCGAGAATTGGCTCAGCAGGTAAGAGTGGTTTCTGTTCCCTCCTTAAAGGCTGATTTAGGGATGATGGGCATAATCCAAGGACCAGAGAAGTGTTCTCTGATCACCACCTTGGGAGGAAGAGAGATGGGTGCCCTAACGCTCTCGAGACCTGCTGGGTTAATTAGAAGCTATTTCTTACCCAAATGTAACCATCACTTCCTCCACCCATTTCCTGAGTCAAATGGGAAGGCTCTTGGGTGAAGCCTGGCTGGCTGGGCAAGTTTGGTGGCTGTGTTCTGAATAAGCACCATCACCATGGGCTAAGAGACACCTCAGTGGTGGGGGTGCTATTATGGTAGTCAGAGCAGATGGACAGTGGACAGTTTTGTTGTTTGGTTTGTTTTTTGTGTTTTTTTGGGGGGGGAGACAAGAGTCTGTGTCCCTCAGGCTGGAGTGCAGTGGCCAGATCTCAGGTCACTGCAAGCTCCGCCTCCCGGGTTCACTCCATTCTCCCGCCCTCAGCCTCCCAAGTAGCTGGGACTACAGGCGTCTGCCACCACGCCTAGCTAATTTTTTTGTATCTTTTAGTAGAGATGGGGTTTCACCATGTTAGCCAGGATGGTCTCGGTCTCCCGACCTCATGATCCACCCGCCTCAGCCTCCCAAAGTGCTGGGATTACAGGTGTGAGCCACCACGCCCAGCCGGACAGTCCTTTTTTCACCTTGGCTTAATGCCTAGAGCTGTTTCATGCCTGGGGCACACACAATTCTAATGCTGGACTTATTCTGGGTCATGCTGCGACACTCATCTCAACTAGAGTATTGAGGCTCAGAGCATGTTTTTTAAATGTTCTGTGGCAGGTGCAGTGATTATTCTGGGTGTGGATAATGTAAGTTACAGCAGAGCTCCATTCTAAGGCACTTGGCTCTCAGTTTTCTCAGAGTGAACATGGCTCGTAGCTTTTGGTCCTGTGGTAGGAGTACAATAGGACATGGATATGCATCACCTGTTCTATAAAACTGGTTGCTGGCCGGGTGCGGTGGCTCACTTATGTAATCCCAACACTTTGGGAGGCTGAGGCAGGCAGACCACTTGAGATCAGGAGTTGGAGACCAGCCTGGCCAACATAGTGAAACCCCATCTCTACTAGAAATATAAAAACTAGCCGGGCATAGTGGCATGTGCCTGTTATCCCAGCTACTTGGGGGAGGCTCAGGCAGGAGAATTTAACCCAGGAGGCGGAGGCTGCAGTGAGCCGAGATTGTGCCATTGCACTCCAGCCTGGGCGATGAGCAAAGCTCTGTTTCAAAAAAAAAACAAAACAAAACTGGTTGCATGACGAGACATTTGGTCAAATTAGCTTTCAGAAAGTTATGGGTTCTAAATATCTAGAGTAAGAAACTGAATTAATTATCTGAGCGGCCTTACTGTGAATCACTGTACACTCAGGAACCAGACTGAGTTGAAATCCTGTCTTTGCCACCTATTGACAGCACGATCTTAAGTGGATTTTAGCCTCTGCCTGTTTCTCAGCTGAATGTGAGTGTAATAATAGTGCATGCCCCAAAGTTGTTGGTTAGGAATAAATACATGAAAAACATTTAAGAATGGTGCCTGGCACAGCTGTAGCTAATATGTGAGCACCTATCTTTCTCTCTGCTCAGATACAGAAGGTGGTCATGGCACTAGGAGACTACATGGGTGCCTCCTGTCATGCCTGTATTGGGGGCACCAACGTGCGTGCTGAGGTGCAGAAACTGCAGATGGAAGCCCCCCACATAATCGTGGGGACCCCTGGCCGAGTGTTTGATATGCTTAACCGGAGATACCTGTGTGAGTAATTCAGTTCTCCAACCCCTGGGTCACTTCGCTCTTGTGCATGCTTTCCAGTCTTTCAGTGTAAGCCAAAGTCATTCCCACAGATGCTGGTTTCCCTCTGGGGAAGAGCTGCTCTGTGATGGAGCCCATGCGTGTCATCTGAGCCTCTGGCTTCCCTGCCAGTGCAGCCCAGGCAGTGTCCTACTTCCCAGGGCTGTTTTCTGGCTTGGCGGGAACGTCCTGGGCAAAGGATCAGTCTTTGTACTCTGAGAGCAGACTACTCGGCCCCTCTCTGTTTTTTATCAGCAAAGTTGGATGTATCGCTCCTACATTTCCCTGATTATATGCTATATATTGGCTTTTTTTTCCTTCTCTAGCTCCCAAATACATCAAGATGTTTGTACTGGACGAAGCTGACGAAATGTTAAGCCGTGGATTCAAGGACCAGATTTATGACATATTCCAAAAGCTCAACAGCAACACCCAGGTGAGGGCGGCCTTGCTCGAATCGCTAATGATTCTGGAAGGAAAATAGCAAGTGCCAGGGGAACCAAACTCTGGATTCTTGTCCTGAGCCTTTTTATGCATCCACTTCAGTTTTAGGTGTGGCTAGGGAAGGGAGCAGACCTTGGGAAGGATCCACCGCTCTAAGGCTGGCCTTTTTTTCCACTAGGTAGTTTTGCTGTCAGCTACAATGCCTTCTGATGTGCTTGAGGTGACCAAGAAGTTCATGAGGGACCCCATTCGGATTCTTGTCAAGAAGGAAGAGTTGACCCTGGAGGGTATCCGCCAATTCTACATCAACGTGGAACGAGAGGTGGGGCCCAGTGCAGGAGGCGGGCCTGGTAGTGAGTTGTTGGGTATAGCCCCTGACTGATTTTTGTCCCCTCACCTGCAGGAGTGGAAGCTGGACACACTGTGTGACTTGTATGAAACGCTGACCATCACCCAGGCAGTCATCTTCATCAACACCCGGAGGAAGGTGGACTGGCTCACCGAGAAGATGCACGCTCGAGATTTCACTGTCTCTGCCATGGTGTGTTTGCCCGCTGCCAGCCCCTTGTGGGTCTACCGGTCAGAAGTGTCCTACTTGAAGCCAGGGTTCCCGGAACCCATGTGCCTACCTGGTTTGTTTTCTCTTCTAGCATGGAGATATGGACCAAAAGGAACGAGACGTGATCATGAGGGAGTTTCGTTCTGGCTCTAGCAGAGTTTTGATTACCACTGACCTGCTGGTGAGTAGAGGGAATTGACAGGAAAGGCAGAAGGGAGGATCCAAGGTGATTCCTGATCCAAGGTGATTCCCTCTCCAAGGGGACATCCAGTGCCCCTCTCAGGAAAGTAGCAGCTTGGAATAGAATCTGGCATGCCTAAGGCCTTTGGGGAACAGGGATGCTTATTTCCTCCGCCTTCCTTGGCTGCCTACATGGATGCCTAAGTGTCTCTTCGGGATGGTGTTCTCATGCACATGCTGAAGAGTTGTCTTTCTTGATGTAGGCCAGAGGCATTGATGTGCAGCAGGTTTCTTTAGTCATCAACTATGACCTTCCCACCAACAGGGAAAACTATATCCACAGGTAAGAGTAGATCTGGAACACTCCTCCACCGCCTCACGCCTGGCCCTCCCTAGGCTAAAGTTCCTGATGTTCCTCATCCCTTTCCTTGTTTTCCAGAATCGGTCGAGGTGGACGGTTTGGCCGTAAAGGTGTGGCTATTAACATGGTGACAGAAGAAGACAAGAGGACTCTTCGCGACATCGAGACCTTCTATAACACCTCCATTGAGGAAATGCCCCTCAATGTTGCCGACCTCATCTGAGGGGTTGTCCTGCCACCCAGCCCCAGCCAGGGCTCAATCTCGGGGGGCTGAGGAGCAGCAGGAGGGGGGAGGGAAGGGAGCCAAGGGATGGACATCTTGTCATTTTTTTTCTTTGAATAAATGTCACTTTTTGAGGCAAAAAAAGAAGGAACCGTGAACATTTTAGACACCCTTTTCTTTGGGGTAGGCTCTTGCCCCAGGCGCCGGCTCTTCTCCCAAAAAAACACTAATCCATTTCCCTAACCTAGTAACCTCCAGATCCCAGAGGCTCTCCTCACCTCAGCTGAGCTCCTTTGAAAGTGATTCGGGGGACTACGTCACTCAGCCTCATTTGCTGGACCAAATCTGGAGGGAGAACCCCTAAAACCCCTGAGTGAGGTTGCCCAGGGGGTTGTCCCCAGGTGGGGGGAAGCAGGGGAGAGAAAATGGTAGCCATTTTTACATTGTTTTGTATAGTATTTATTGATTCAGGAAACAAACACAAAATTCTGAATAAAATGACTTGGAAACTGCCTGTTTGGGCTTCTCATTTCTTACCTCCCCTTCCCTCTCCCACCTGCTACTGGGTGCATCTCTGCTCCCCCCTTCGCCAGCAGATAGTTACCTTTGGGCTGTGTTGCTTTCTTGTCACCATCTAAGAGTTCCCAGACACTGGAAAGCCACGTTCTCAGCTCTGAGAACGGTGATGCTGACTGGAGTGCTGCCCCTCTGTAAAAGGCTGGGTGTGGATGATCACAAGCCCCTCACGTGCCTCAGCCAAGAGGAAGTACAGGGCTCAGCCCCGAGGTCCAGGGGAAAGGGGAGTGGAGACACTGATTTCCCTACCACTGAGGGAGGGGCCTGGGTCTCAGCTGTTCCCATAGCCACCTGCCACAACTGCCAAGCAAGTTTTGCTGAGTTTGACACATGGATCCCTATGGATCAACTGCCCCAGGACTCCCTTTCATGTACCCATGTGACCCTGTTGACTTTGCCCTGATGAAGCAGGGGCCAACAGTGCCCTACCTTAATTACAAAAACTAATGACTAAGAGAGAGATGGCTAGAGCTGAGGCCCCTGAGTCAGGCTGTGGGTGGGATCATCTCCAGTACAGGAAGTGAGACTTTCATTTCCTCCTTTCCAAGAGAGGGCTGAGGGAGTAGAGCTGAGCAACTGGTGCAGACAGCCTCGCTGGACTCGGGGTGAGGTAGTTCAGCCATGAGGCTGGCTGTGCTTTTCTCGGGGGCCCTGCTGGGGCTACTCGCAGGTAAGGAGAAACGAGGCTGAGGGGAGGGGGCCCCTGGGAGGGAGCCTGCCCCTGGGTGGCTAACCATCTCCTCTCTGCCAAAAGCCCAGGGGACAGGGAATGACTGTCCTCACAAAAAATCGGCCACTCTGCTGCCATCCTTCACGGTGACACCCACGGCTACAGAGAGCACTGGAACAACCAGCCACAGGACTACCAAGAGCCACAAAACCACCACTCACAGGACAACCACCACAGGCGCCACCAGCCACAGACCCACGACTGCCACGCACAACCCCAACACCACCAGCCACAGAAACGCCACGGTTCATCCAACAAGCAACAGCACTGCCACCAGCCAGGGACCCTCAACTGCCACTCACAGGCCTGCCACCACTAGTCATGGAAATGCCACAGTTCATCCAACAAGCAATAGCACTGCCACCAGCCCAGGACTCACCAGTTCTGCCCACCCAGGACCACCTCCGCCCTCTCCGAGTCCTAGCCCGGCCTCCAAGGAGACCATTGGAGACTACATGTGGACCAATGGTTCCCAGCCCTGTGTCCACCTCCAAGCCCAGATTCAGATTCGAGTCATGTACACAACCCAGGGTGGAGGAGAGGTAAAGCTAAAAATGGGTACGAGAGGGGAGGGAGGCAGGACTGGCTATAGGCTCAGAGGGAAGAAGGAAGACAGGACGGGGAATATTGGCTGGCATCGCATGCAATCTTGTGACCTTCTGATCTTTAACTTCCGCAGGCCTGGGGCATCTCTGTACTGAACCCCAACAAAACCAAGGTCCAGGGGAGCTGTGAGGGTGCCCATCCCCACCTGCTTCTCTCATTCCCCTATGGACACCTCAGCTTTGGATTCATGCAGGTATAGCCATGACCTCAGCCTCCCCCCTCACTCAGCCTCCCGGCGCCCCACCCCTCCCAATCCTGCACCCTACCCCTTCCTCTGTGAAGAGGGATGCCACCTGCTTTCCTGTTTGCCCCACAGGACCTCCAGCAGAGGGTTGTCTACCTGAGCTACATGGCGGTGGAGTACAACGTGTCTTTCCCCCACGCAGCACGTAAGTAACCTCCTTCCCTTTCTCATTGCTACCACTAGACACCAGGGTTCCTGAAAGGACTAAGCCGGGGCCAGGGAGGTGGACACGATCTAACCCTTCCTCACTCCTCCAGAGTGGACATTCTCGGCTCAGAATGCATCCCTTCGAGATCTCCAAGCACCCCTGGGCCAGAGCTTCAGTTGCAGCAACTCGAGCATCATTCTTTCACCAGCTGTCCACCTCGACCTGCTCTCCCTGAGGCTCCAGGCTGCTCAGCTGCCCCACACAGGGGTCTTTGGGCAAAGTAAGACCTACCTACTCCTTCCCTCCTAGAATCCTCCCACTGCACTGAAAACCCCTTCCTCAGGCCCATAAGCCACTCATCTCTCTTCTTAACCCCCCAAATCTCCTCCCTCTCCCAGCTTGTCATGGCTATAGGGCAGCTGTCCTCCCATCCTCTACAAGATTCTGCCAGTTTCCCCCTTTGGTCACTGCTGAGTCACTGCGGTGAGCTCCTCACCAATCTCCTACTCCCTAGCATCCCCCCATTCCCTACTCCCACCTTCATCCCAACCACCATGTCACTGTAATACCTACCTGCCCTATCCTTCCGCCAGGTTTCTCCTGCCCCAGTGACCGGTCCATCTTGCTGCCTCTCATCATCGGCCTGGTTCTTCTTGGCCTCCTTGCCCTGGTGCTTATTGCCTTCTGCATCGTCCGGAGACGCCCATCCGCCTACCAGGCCCTCTGAGCATTTGCTTCAAACCCCAGGGCACTGAGGGGGTTGGGGTGTGGTGGGGGGGTCCCTTATTTCCTTGACATGCAACTGTCTCAAAGACAAAGTTATTTTCCTTCCCTTTCTTGAAGAACTAAAATAGAGCCGGGCGCAATGGCTCATGCCTGTAATCCCAGCACTTTGGGAGGCTGAGGCAGGCATCTAGATCACTGGAGGTCAGGAGTTTAAAGACCAGCCTGGCCAACATGGTGAAACCCCATCTCTACTAAAAATGCAAAAAATTAGCCGGGTGTGGTGGCATAATCCCAGCTGGCCTGTAATCCCAGCTCCTTGGGAGGCTGAGGCAGAATTGCCTGAACCCAGGAGGTGGAGGTTGCAGTAAGCCGACATCGTGCCACTGAGCCAAGATCGCGCCACTGCACTCCAGACTGGACGACAGAGCCAGACTGTCTCAAATAAATAAATAAGAGATAATGCAGTTGGGAGGAGGGAGGGGAGAGAGTTTTATTAAATGTGACGAACTGTCCCCCCAAGAGGAGAGTAGCAAAATATATGCGTATCTTTGACTTGGGGTTTTCCTTGTCCTGCCAGGATTAAAAGCCATGAGTTTCTTGTCACATGCCTTTCTGTGCTTTCCATGGCTGGGTCTCAGCGAGCCGGAAACAGCTGCTGAGGAGGGATGAAAATGTCAATGTGTGACGATGCCTCATGGGTTTACCCCCCAAAGCCTGGCACAGCTGGTGTTGGATCTGCCGTGCCTCCCTTCCTTCCTCCTCTTGGGGCCACTGGCTGCTCCAGTACCCCATCGCTGGCAAGCCGGTAGAGCCATTCGCCCCTGCAGCCTTCCTCCTGACCCTCCTACAGTTTCAGATGCAGCAGACAGACAAAGCCAGGAGTGCGAGGCTGTGGAATTTCATTCCCAAAGGCAGCGCCAGTGGCTCCTGAGCAATGAGAATGTCCTGTCCTGTCCACCGTATTTAGGGCCAGCAGAAGAGCCCGATTAAACCCTCGCAGCAAGCACCTGGGATGCTCCTATCCCCCCTGCAAGGGGTTGAATCAAGCAGGAGCAGTAGGTACTCTGACCTCCACTGGCGGCTCCTGGGAACAGCATGCCCCTTACACAGGGCCACCCGCCAAGTCTAACTTCATGCCCCCAGTATCTGAGGTGAGGCGAGTCATTCTCAGGACAGCCAAGGTCCCGATTCTAGAAAGGGCCTCCCAGATGGCCACAGCCTGCACCACAAGTGAGCGCCAGTCCCACCCTTTACAGTAGGCTGTGGCGCAATCCCTGGGAGCCAGGATGAGCAGCACCCCCCAGCCCTACGAGCCCCGGGAGGCTTCCGGCCTCCAAAGCCAGAGACTTCCCCACAAGGGCAGCCCCACCTCTGCCTGCAGACATCCGTGTGACCTTGCAACGGGTGGGCACCGTGGGTTGGCGTCCCGGCGCTGGGTAACGAAGCACAACGCCCCCACCAGGTAGTCCAAGGTGCCCTTTCCCAGCGGAGCTGCAGGGTCCACTCGGCCTCGCCGAAGTCTCTGCCCAGCATGTGGTGCGCCCTCGGGCCAGCGGGGAGCGGGAG
>NW_012104920.1:1260285-1260952 GCF_000951045.1 Mandrillus leucophaeus | reverse complement strand
GGTTTGGAGCAGGAAAGACCAGGCCTTTTTCGCTGCCCTCCGTCCCTCCTCCCCGCAAGACAATGCAAGACCGTGGTGTGGGTAAGAGGGGTTGGGGAGAGCCCACAGGAGCTTCAAGCCCTGGCCTCGGTTTCAGACATCTCCTGTCTGCTTACCTTTTTTTCTCTCCTCAGTCCCCTGCCTCAAGATTCTCCTCAGCAAAGGCCTGGGGCTGGGCATTGTGGCTGGCTCACTTCTCGGTATGTCTCTTTATCTTTCTTTCCTGCTGTTGGGTTGAGGTGGAGGTTCTGAGAGGCCGTCAGCTGTGTGGGCGTTCATTCTGTAGCTGTTGTGTTGCATCCCAAAGAATGGAGACTCCTCAGTCCTACTTTTCTCATCTTTCCCCTAGTAAAGCTGCCCCAGGTGTTTAAAATCCTGGGAGCCAAGAGTGCCGAAGGATTGAGTCTCCAGTCTGTAATGCTGGAGCTAGTGGCATTGACTGGGACCATGGTCTACAGCATCACTAACAACTTCCCATTCAGGTGAGGGGCTCACTCTTCCTCCCCAAGGGTAATACCCACAACTCTAATGGGGATTAAGGTGAGGGAGGTTACAGGGCAGGAAAGTGGCCAGGCCAGGTGGCTAGTGCCTTTAACCCCAGCACTTAGGGAGGCCAAGGTGGCTGGAT
>NW_012104920.1:1241951-1256865 GCF_000951045.1 Mandrillus leucophaeus | reverse complement strand
CCCCGGAGCCGGCCAGCTCTGTGCCCCACGGGTGATTCAAGGGTTGCCCTTCCCTGCCCTGGGCTCGCCTCCCCCACCTCCTCCTCTGCTTCACTGTCCCGGGCCCAGCAGTTGCCGGCGCACTCATGCTCCGAGGCCTGAGCCAACCGAAGGCGAGGCAAGCACGGGGCCCTGCGCGCAACGCGGCACCTAAGGAGGCCTGCCCGGTGCAGACTCTCCTGCTCCCACCGGCGCCCTTCCCTCTAGAAACGTCGAGCGAACTGGAGCTAGTGGCGCCCCCACCCAACGCCACCTCGGAGACTCGGGCTCCTTCTCTCTCAACTTCGAACAATACAGAGTGTGCTACGAAAAGACAAGATGGCGCCCAGCAAGAGGAGCGGAGAAAGGGGTGTAAATCTTACTTCCAAACTGGAAGCGCCAACAAAGGCGTGGGAGGTCTAACTGCGCAGGCGTGCAGCTTCGGCAAGCTTCAGAATTCCAACTGCCGGGCGCGTCCAAAACGTGGTCCCTGACTGAGACTTATTTTACGCCACTAGAGCGGGGGTGGGTAGCGTCAGAAAGAGCGAGGAGCAGGGGACGGGCCAGCTTCGCCGCGGGAAAAGAACGGGAGGCGGAGTGTCCGCAGCGCGCACGCGCAACGAAAGTCAATGGCGGTCTGGAGAGACTGGCGGAAGCTAGCTTTGCAATATGGCGGCCGAGGCAGATGGACCGCTTAAACGGCTGCTCGTGCCGATTCTTTTACCTGAGAAATGCTACGACCAACTTTTCGTTCAGTGGGACTTGCTTCACGGTGAGTTTTATTCAGCATCCAATCCAAGTCCTGCTCGAGTGACCGTGGACCCTTAGTCCAAGGCTTGATCGGCGACTAAGTGACGGCAGTCACTGCCGCCACGCCGAGCTGAGCGGAAGTCACTTCTGAGAGGGGCGGAAGTGTCTCGGGCCCCTTAGAGGGAGGACGCCATATTTGTGCCAGTGGGGAAGTCACCGGGTGGAATTACTTTGTGAGATTTGAGCTTTAGCGACAATGAAAGACGAAAAGACTCAACTTTTATAAAACAAAATAAAAGTCAAGTCAAATCATGCCAACCTTTATTAGATCGCTAGCAGGGTTAAGCTTAATTCAAAGCCCCTGATGAATTGGGCCTTCATTGCACCCCCAAAGGCTCCGCCACCCTGATTGCTTTCTTTCCAGCCTCCAGGTTTGCGCATAGTCTGATTTCGGAATAATTTGCCTCCCTTCCTTTTTGATTGCGAGACAGCTCCACAACAAGGCCCACCGTCAGACCATTTGGGAAGCGTCAGTCTGCCCCTCTCTTGAACTCGTGGGGCACTTTGTTTTAGCCGCATTCATGACCCGTGAGAGTCTGACTCCCACTGGACCAAGCTCCTTGAGGGGAAGGCTTCAAGGCTAGATAAGTTGTAGATGGCCAGGGCATAAAAGCAAGTCCTGAAAGGGTAAGGTTTAGTCCCTGAGTAGGGGCCAGGGACAGAGTGTTCAAGAAAGAGTGGTATGGGGCGGGCACGGTGGCTCACGCCTGTAATCCCAGCACTTTGGGAGGCCGAGGCAGGTGGATCACCTGAGGTCAGGCGTTTGAGACCAGCCTGGCCAATAGGGTGAAACCCCGTCTCTACTAAAAATACAAAAAATTAGCTGGACATTGTGGCAGGCGCCTGTAATCCCAGCTACTTGGGAGGCTGAGGCAGGAGAATCTCTTGAACCCAGGAGGCAGAGGTTACAGTGAGCCAAGATCGTGCCATTGCACTCCAGCCTGGGCAACAAGAGTGAAACTCCGTGTCAAAGTTAAAAAAAAAAAAAGTATGAAGACTTGTCTTTGGTGAGAGAAGACATGTGAAATGGGGCACCCATTGGCCCAGAGAAGGGAGATAAAGGATTAAAAAACTCTTGGGCATTTCTTAACTTGGCATTTCTTAACTTTATACGGGGAAGCAATGGAGAGCCGTGAAGGTCAAGCCAAGTTTGGATGTTAATTTATAGGGAAGGGAAGATTGGATGTGGCAGGTGGTAGGCATTGGAGAAAAGCTGTTTTGGAAAGTAATAGTCTGGGGCCCAGCGCGGTAGCTCGAGCCTATAATCCCAGCACTTTAGGAGGCTGAGGCAGGT
The DNA here is from genome assembly GCF_000951045.1 of Mandrillus leucophaeus. Classification (NCBI taxonomy): domain Eukaryota; kingdom Metazoa; phylum Chordata; class Mammalia; order Primates; family Cercopithecidae; genus Mandrillus; species Mandrillus leucophaeus. The sequence continues at coordinate 1,254,743 of NW_012104920.1, read as the reverse complement.
GGATCATCTGAAGTCAGGAGTTCGACACCAGCCTGGCCAACATGGTGAAACCCCGTCTCTGCTAAAAACACAAAAATTAGCCAGGCATGGTGGCTGTCTCTTATACACATCTAGATGTGTATAAGAGACAGGAACCTGAGAGGCAGAGGCTGCAGTGGGCTGAGATCGGGCCACTGCACTCCAGCCTGTGCACGAAGATCTGGAGTTTTTTTTTGAAACTCTGTCTCAAAAAAAAAAAAGGGATGAGGGGCCAGGAAAGTTTTAAGCCCTTTTAAAAACCTAATCATCACCAGTGGAGGTGACCTTGAAAAGGGGTGAGCATCCCAAGAATGGCCACGATTGAGAATGAGCCAATCCCGTGCGGGGGCTGTAGAGAAGTGTGATCAGAGCATGGTGTCCCTGGATGGATGGGCTATGGAGGCTTTCCCTGCCTCTTTCTAGGCCCGCCTTTCTTCCTCCCAACTCTTGACTCTGCAGCTCTTGGGGTGAAGCCTTATTCCTGATGCTCCAGACGATCACCATCTGCTTCCTGGTCATGCACTACAGAGGACAGACTGTGAAAGGTGCTGGGGATTTCCCTAAGAGCAGGCTGTGTGGTTCCTGGGAACCCTGCTGGGAACTCAGGCCTGGGAAAGCCAAATGATGTTGGGAGATTGACAAGGACTCCTGTCTCCCCACCCCTAGGTGTCGCTTTCCTCGCTTGCTACGGCCTGGTCCTGCTGGTGCTTCTCTCACCTCTGACGCCCTTGACTGTAGTCACCCTGCTCCAGGCCTCCAATGTGCCTGCTGTGGTGGTGGGGAGGGTGGGTACCAGGAGCAAGGGACAAGATGTTGGGGGGCAGGGTGGAGGGGAAAGAGTGGAAGGTCAAAGTGTGGGGGTGTTGGACTTGGGGGAGTATGGGAGGAGCTCAGGTGACAGAGCCAAAGGTCTCAACTCCTCCCCTAGCTTCTCCAGGCAGCCACCAATTACCACAATGGGCACACAGGCCAGCTCTCAGCCATCACAGTCTTCCTGCTGTTTGGGGGCTCCCTGGCCCGAATCTTCACTTCCATTCAGGTGAGTGCAACATCTTCCTTCTAGAAGGCACTAAAACCTCATCTTTCTTCTCCCAGCTAAGGGCCAAAGCTGCCCCGTCAGGATCCTTTATCCATAAGGGAACCTTTCTTGAGCTATGCTGAAGGGTAACGCTGGCTCTGTCTCTTGCAACCAGGAAACTGGAGATCCCCTGATGGCTGGGACCTTTGTGGTCTCCTCACTCTGCAACGGCCTCATCGCCGCCCAGCTGCTCTTCTACTGGAATGCAAGGCCTCCCCACAGGCAGAAAAAGGCGGAGTAGAGCCAGCTACTGGAGTCATTCCGTTTCCACTCATTCACCCAACCTCAGGGTTCTCCCCATCTGAGCCAGCCTGCTGGTGTGACTTACTCATCCTCCATTCCTCTGCATTTGCAGACTTTCTAAGCCAGGGTTGGCTGTAGTGGAAACAAATGGTTGATGGATCCAGATCCTTAAGAAAAGGAGAGGATGGGGGTAGAGTCTCCTAAGCCAAAATTTTGACATTTGAGTGCTTTTCTAAGCCCTGTACATGAACTATTAACTCAGTCATTCAGCCAAGCCTCCTCCTCTAGCAGCAGTTTCCAGCTGTTTAACACTATCCTGGGTAAATGTTTTACGCTGTCCTCCAGCCTCCCTGCTTCCCTTCTGGCCTTAGAAGATGGAGCCTGGAAGGCAGAGTGGAGGGGACTGGGGGCCTGTGGCTGCCTCCCCGCCTCAGCCTGGCTGGGACTGTCTCCCAGACCCCAGTGCTGAGGTGGGGGAAGGGGGACGGAGAATGACTCAGGCAGGGCCCCAGGGTGGGGTGAGGAGGTTCCTGCTCTGGCAGGTCTAGGCGGAAGGGAGTGGAGATGGGGCTGGTTCCTGCTGCAGTGAGGGGAACAGATGGGACAATAAAGACTGGAGACTCAGTTGACTAATACAAAACTGTGTTTAATACTACCAAAAATATAACTGTGTGTTGTGCGGCTCTCCCTGGCTTTCGTGGGAGGACTGCAGGCGGCGTCTGCACTGTAGTCCAACAGGAGAAAGGGTTGACAGCCTGGGGTAGGGGATGCTGCTGGATTAAAAAAGGAGGATGAGGCACGTCCGGTGAGGTCTGAGTCCACGAGAGTTAGAGGTGGGTTAGGGGCATGGGGGCACCAGAAAGGGGAGGATTGTATGGAGTGGGAGAGCCAGGGGGCAGGTAGTGGGTATAGGGGGGCAGCAGCTCCCCCTGGAGCCTAGGGTCACTCTGAGGGAGGGAGCACGATGAGGGGGCCTCCAGTTTGCAGTGGGAAGAGCTGCAGAGAGAAACAAGAGGTTAGAGGGCACCTCCCTGGGTTGGAGGTGAGTTCGACCAATTCTGGGCAGACAGGGTAGAGCTTGCCACCCACCCAGCCCTGGCTACCCAGCCCGCTGGGCGCAGCAGGCATGGAAGCCGACCCGGGAATAGAGAGCCCGCGGCCCTGTTGGGGCACGCTCGGGAGCGGGCTTGCGTGCTGCACGGCTGTTTTCCTCTTGGGGCTGGGGAGTCAGGCCAGGAAGGGGCAGAATGGGCTTGGCCTCTCCTTGCCCTGGGGGCTGGGAGAGGAAGCTGGGTCACACACAGGCCAGAAGCAGGGGGGAAACAGGGCATCTAACTAGGACACAATCGCATCCAGGGGTCCGTCACCGGGCCCTGCAGGGCCATCACCTTCAGACTGAGATGGAAACGCCCTCTGGGAGAACCCTGACCCGCCCCACCCTACACAGGTCCCGAAGGTACTGGCGCCTGTGCCCGCCACACCTTGGCCGAGAGTGGCCTCTGCTTGGGTGGGCTCCCGTCCTCCGGCATCCGCCCCCACCAAGGCTCCAGGAGAGGGGCGCATGGGCCCTCCGTCTTCAGCCCGCTTCCCAGGCACTCACCCATAGCTGCCGGGCAGGTAGGCTGTCGAGTAGTTGGGGGGTCTGTATCCAAAGCCTCTGCTAGGTTGGGTGGTCGCGTACCCCGGCCCCCAGATCGCGCCGCCGCCGGCCAGGCTACCTCTTCCCTGTCCGCAGCGGGAAGGTCCGGCGCCCGAGCTCTTGGCCTTGCGCCGAGGGCGGTACTTGTAGTCGGGGTAGTCGCGCAGGTGCCGGGCGCGGAGCCGCTTGGCCTCTTCCACGAAGGGCCGCTTCTCGTCCTCGTCCAGCAGCTTCCACTGTGCGCCCAGGCGCTTGGAGATCTCAGAGTTGTGCATCTTGGGGTTCTGCTGCGCCATCTGGCGGCGCTGAGCGGAGCTCCACACCATGAACGCGTTCATGGGCCGCTTCACCTTCTCCAGGGGCAGCGCCCCGGGGGCCGCGGGGCTCCCAGCGCCCTCCCGCTCCTGGGGTCCCGAAGATGAAGACGCAGAAGCCGTGGGAGCAGGAGGCTCCAGGCTCCAGGCCTGGTCCTGTGAGGAGCACGGTAGCGCCATGGGTTGGGAGAAGCCTTAAGAGGGCGTCCTGAATGCCCTCCCCTCAACGTGAAGCGTCGATCCTGAAAATGGAGGGGTCTTCCCAGTCTGGAGTCGTTGCCGAGGAACTTGGGTCCTTAAAAAGTATATTTTATCCCCAAGCCCAGCGCTTAAACTAGAGCCTTTGCTTCCAACCAGTTCGGCACACTTTGGGGAGAGTCGAATGCAAAATCCGCTGTCTGATGCCCCGGCACTGAAGAGGTGCTGCTCTGAGGCCTACTGAATGGGGGGACCCCCCCGGTCCCTCTCCCCGACCCGCAGCTGCGATCAGACCGACCTTCCGTAGAGGGGGTAAACCATAAACCGCTTTGTGGTCTCCAGAGTTCCCGCAGCTGCCAGGCGCGGATGACCCAGAACTCTCCCACCTGGGCTCAGCGTTTGTGGCAGGCGGGCCAGCCCTGGGAACAGCTTTTAAAGACTGACTCCGCCCCTGGCCCTCCCAGAACACTGCACCTCCTTAAGGGCGCCAACATCCGCTGCCCGTAGGTAAACCCAGGTGTCCTGTTTGTCCCAGCCCCCAACACCCTCAGGGTGCCACGCCCCCCCCCACCCAAGACCTGATGTCAGGCCTTCCAGCCCGTGGCTGATTGCCTCCCCTCCCTGAGCACAGGCAATTTAAAGCCAATTCTTTCCACAATGGGATCAGGCACAGGCGGATCAAGTGCCCTCAGGGCCTGAGTTGTGCTGAGAGGAGCTTGGGAGCATCCCCGACCACCAACTCAAACCCTTTCCTGGCGCCTGTTGCTCCTCAAATCCCAGACCTGCCCCTGGGGCAAGAAAGGCCGAGGAGAGAGACCATTTTTGTTTCCTGAGTCATTCCAGCAGGTGCTTGGGCCGTGATTCAACCCCTTTCCCAAGTGAGAAAACTTAAGCCCTCCCAACTCCAGTCCCTAAACCTAGATTTCTCGACTGCCATTGAATTATGGCAAGTTTTATCTTCAGTCCTCCCAGTCATGAGGGGGGAGCCAGGAAACCTAGGACAACTCGAGTTGAGAGGTCTGTGATGTGCATGCCGGATGAAAAGCCTGGAGCCAGATCACAACACCACCAAGAAGGCCGGGCCCCAGGCTCCAGAGGCTGCCGTCAGGGAACCCTGCTCCTCATTCTGCCCAACGGCCCAGCCCAAGCCCCAGGCCTCAGGTAATCGGATTAAGCAGCCTGCCTCGGCTCTCAGCTTCTAGCAGGAACAGCTCCAGCTCTGAGCAGCCCTGCCTAGCCTGTGCCGTGACTCAGGGTATAGGAGTGGCCCAACTCCCTCCATCAGCAAACTTGGGGGAGGGGAGAAGCAACAAGGCACAAGCCCCCCTCCTCTGGACCAGGAGGGAGAACCTGGGCCTGGGGAGTTTAGGAATGTCAGGAATTCCCAGAAGTAAGACCATCTTTGGGACAAGAGACAATGAGAAGTCAGGTGTGGAGGAACAGAAAACAAGAGCGGGGGGTCAGGACAGGTCAGTCCTAGAGAAACAAACGGACCAAACTGGGGACAAAGGCGGCACAGGAGCCAGAGAGCCATTTGGATTTTTTTATTCTCTTTTTAAATACTGTACAGTGAAAAATAAATACGCCTTCTCATCCACCAGACAAGGTTGGTCCCCTCCCCCGGGGGACCTTGTCACCCCCCTTCATACACACCCCTGGTTCTACTCCAAAACCTTCCCCGTGCCTCCCACCCACTTATCTCTTACTATCCCCGTCTTCCACAGTGATGAGGCCCCAGAAATGGGGGGTACAGGATGGGAGGAGGGATAGCAGGGGAGGCCCCCTGAACGGTCAAATCTGGGTGGGTCAAGGAGCACCCCCCACCAACAGGTGGAGAATGGGGGTGTTCAGAGAGAGATTGGGGCATTAGAGGATAAAGGCACATCCAGTCTGATGGGGAAGGAGAGAGGCTCCCCTTACCCTGGGGGTAGGGTGGACAAGAGGGAGGGGGTATGACCCTGTTACACACCCCTCCACTAGCTCCTGGAGGTTGGGGGGTACCCAAGCTGCTGTGCCACCCCCCTCCCCCCTAGATAAGAGCAGCTCCAGCGCAGGTCAGTTGGGCCTGTGAGGGCCATGGTGTTGGGCAGCAAGCGAGATGGAGAAGGGAGGGGTGCAGGCTGGAGGTTTTATGAAACCCCATTCACCATACTACCCAACTCCAAGGGGGCGGAGAGCTCCCCATTCTCCGAGGGGCCCTTAGGAAGCTTGCTGACAGAGTCACCCTGAGGGGAAAGTGGGAAAGAAAACAGACAAGCAAGAAGCGGTGAGTAGAAATTCAGGTGGGAGACATTTCTACCATCCAAGCCCTCCTGGCATTTGGTGATCCTGAGGTTGGTTCCCTCATGATCCAGTCTCTCTTACTTGGGATCCACAAAATGTGAACCACACTTTCCTCTCTATCCTATTCAAAGTTTACACTAGTCTAAACTCCATCAGACACAGCTGCCTCTGCAATTCAGTAAGAGATTTATTTGTGAAATTTGTTGTGCCCTCTGCCCCAGAGTAACAACAAAAAAGGGATGGGTAAATCACATCTTGCCTGCCTACCTTCTGTCCTGAAAGAGAGTCCTCTGAGGGTTTAGTGCGTTCCAGGGGTGGCCGCTGGCGGCTCTGAGACTCTGCTCGTGAGATATAGTCAGCCACAGTCACTGGGGAAGGCAGGAGATTAAGACTTTCAGATGGAATTCTGGTAGCCAGCCCAAGACACCCACTGAACCCGAACCCCTGATTTTCACAGGGTAGGAAGCATCCCATTCTCTCAGCTCTGAGGAAGGATTCTGGTGTCCAGAGTTGGCTGACCTGGCTGGCGGTCTCCACTGATAGAACCATCAGTCCGATTACCACGGTTACGGCGGCGGCGGCTGCGATTACGACGTTGAGGTCTTGATTCATCTTCTGTAGGGCAGGAAAAAACCAGAGTCACACATCTAACCTCTCACCCTCGATTCCTACCCATGTCTAACTTTCCAGACTCCAGGCACACCCTCACCCAGGCCATTCTCTGTCATGTTGGGCCCATCTGATTCCAGGCTTCCATCCATGACGGTCCTGTCTTCATCAGTGCGGCGGCGGCGGGAGCGGCGGCGCCTGGCACTTGCTGGGGGGGGTTCCCCAGGTTCTGAATCAACCGGGGGCTCTGGTTCAGATGTGTCCAATAGGCTGTAGGGATTACTGTCTGGATCCTTCAGCACTGGTCAGAGGAAGAAGAGGAGAAGGTGGCATTCAGGTGCCCATCATCTTTTGTTTTGGCCCATATTCATGAACCCAGCTGTCTGGTACCTGAGCTAATAGATGAAGAATTATATCTCGAAGTGGGCCGGGGGGCAGGTGGGGGTCCCCTACCCCGGCCCCCAATCGGCCGCCTCCGGCTTTCTTCCCCTCGGGTTGGGGGATCCCTGTCGCCAGGCCCAGCTCGGTTGGGTTCCTCTCTCTTCTCTGACTCAGTCTCTGAAGCTGTAGACACATCTGAGCTGGGGCCTGAAGAACACAGTGGGATTTATTCACGGCCATTCGTCCTACCTCAGGATCCATCACATCCCCCAAACTGGAAGAATTCTCCCTCTCACTCACAAGTCCCCCAGCCAATCAATCACTTCTTTATCATCTCCATCCCAGATTTCCCCAAACTTCCATCCAGACCTCTGCCTCTACCCACAAGCCCTGCCACTCCCTGCCTCCTGTTCCCAAGCTGTCTCACCATAGGCAGGACCGCCTGTCCTCCGGCCACGGCCACGGCCCCCATAGCTGCCCCCATAGGTTCGAGTCGCATGGAGGGAGGAGGAGGAGCTCTCATCGGTGCTATATCCAGCCTTGTCGCTGCCACCGCTGCCCCGCCCACTCCCAGGAGGGCGAAAGCCCAGCCCAATCTGCCGAAGCTGCTCATCAATTTGCAACCTCTCCAAGCGAAGCTGCTCTACCTCCTGGTTGGGTAAAAGACGGAAGAAGCGAAAGGAGAAATAAGATCAGTGCCTTTCTTCATGCTTCTCCACCCTGACTGTCCCTCTATATCTAATCTCTTAGGAATGCAAGGAGAAGGAAGACACTGGCTAAACAAGGAAAATTCTGGGACCCAACCCTATAGCCCCAAATTTCCACAAATGTTTTCTGTTCTACATGGAGAGGCAAACAGAGCACCAAAATTCCTGAGTTGACCCCCACAGCAGTCTTAGTTCAAACCCTTTCCACACCCAGCTCTGTCCTCTCCCAGCCTGGGTACCTGCAGGTAGGAAAGGTGATACTCCAGCAAAGCCTGGGCATTGCTGATGTTCTCTCGGGTGCCAACAAAAATGAAGGGAACCATTCCCTGGAGAGCAGAGAGCAGAGACGATGGATCAGAAAGGAAAATGAAATGGAAGGATTAACCCCGCCCAGTGTCCTAGGGGAACCTGCCCAGTGGGATCATTCTGGGCTCTAAATCTACTAGGGTTAAACAAGTTTCCGTACTCCACCCTCTCAAAGGACAATCCCAGCCCTAAGAGGACAATCCCATTTACTTCTGGAAACCAATCTCTATGCCCACTTGCCCCGTACCCATACCTCCTCCCTGGGGTTCTTCTTGTCATTATCCCCTTCCACTCGAACCCTCACCACACCAGATTTATCCACAATCTCCTGGATCACTTTCCCGTTCTTTCCAATCACTTTGCCTGGAATAAGTAAAGGAGGAATTAAGCCTTTTTTTTTTTTTTTTAGGAAATAAGAATAAAGCTGATAAACCGTCTTCCAGCCTCATTTTCTTTATATGGATTCCATTTACTTCATTCTCCTGCTTCTAGTTTTCTGATGTGTTTTTACAGGACAAAATGTTACAATCCCTAGAAATTTATTCTTTCATTTTTATCACTCCCATTACAGACTGTTTCTCTGTCCTTGTGAAACTGAGAGTCCACAGGGAGGTGCCAATCCTAGATACAAGCTCAGAATCACTGTAGAGAATCTTGATTCTGACCTCTAACTGTATATACACGCCACCAACTCACCAACCAGGTTCCTGGGCACTTGCACTGAGTCCTCAGAAAACTCAAGGTAGCTTCGGGCCTGTCGGCAAGCCTCGGGAGTCTAAAGGAAGAACAGCGGGGAGTTGTTACTAAAACAGAAGACCAGCTGGGTGAGGTGGCTCGTGCCTGTAATCCCAGCACTTTAGGAGGCTGAGGCAGGCGGATAACTTGAGGTCAGGAGTTCAAGACTAGCCTGGGCGATATGGTGAAACGCTATCTCTACTAAAAATACAAAAAATCAGCCAAGCATGGTGGCTCACGTCTGTCATCCCAGCTACTCAGGAGGCTGAGGCAGAAGAATTTCTTGAACCCAGGAGGTGGACATTGCAATAAGCTGAGATTATGCCACTACACTCCAGCCCGGGCAACAGAGTGAGTTAGACTCCGTCTCATAAAGAAATAAATTAAACAAATAAATAACTTAAAAAAAACAAAAAAAACAAAAAAACAGAGGACCTTGGCCAGCCACAGTGGCTCACACCTGTAATCTCAACAGTTTGGGAGGCTAAGGGAGGACTGCTTGAGGCCAGGAGTTAAAGACAAGCTTGGGCGACACAGATCTGGTCTATTTTTGTTATTTTTTGGTCTCACTCTATTGACTATATTGCCCAGGTTGGTTCAGTGGCACCATCATGGTGTATTGCAGCCTCGACTTTCTAGGCTCAAGTGATCCTCCTGCCTCAGCCTCCCAAGTAGCCAAGTAGCTGGGGCCACAGATGCGTGCCACCATGCTCAGTTAACGTTTTTTGGTTTTCTTCGGGGGTAAAGACAGGGTCTCTCTATGTTGCCCAGGTTGGTCTCAAACTCCCAGGCTCAAGCGATCCTCCCCTCCATCTTCCCACTTCAGCCTCCCAAGTACCTGGGACTATAGGTACGCACCACCACTTCCAGCTAATTTTTAAATTTTTGTAGAGATTGGGTCTCACTATATTGCACAGGCTGGTCTCAAACTCCTAGGCTCAAGTGATCCTCCCACTTCAGCCTCCCAAGGTGCTGAGATTACAAGTGTGAGCCACTGTGCCCAGCCTGAGGCTTATTTTCTACTTCGGCCTCTCTTCCCTCTATCCCCTAAGAGACCCAGAAGAAAGACATCCTTTGCTGACCTCCCCATAGATGCGGAAAGTGCAGGTCTCTTCACCCAGCTCAATGGCAGTCACCCCAGGTACTTTTCGGGCCTGCTGGATGTTGGCACCATGAGTCCCAATTGCCAGTCCCATCAGGTCCTCTCGCACTGTGAACTCCTCTTGGAAGGCTGCTGCCAACTGCTTGCTTGTCTGAAAGGAAAAGTCACTGTAGGAATCATGGTGGTAGAATCTCAGAACACAGTCCCAGGCACATGACCCTTAGCATAACTTCAATAAGGAAAACTATGTGATATTAACAGAAAGCTAGAACCACTCTGGAGTCCGCTGACCACCAGGACCTGTGTGGAAAGGTCAGGAACTTTTTGTTTTTCCTTTGAGACGGAGTTTCACTCTGTCGCCCAGGCTGGAGTGCAGTGGCGCGATCTCCGCGTCTCGAGTTCAAGTGATTCTCATGCCTCAGCCTCCCGAGTAGCTGGGACTACAGGTGTCCACCTCCACTCCTGGCTAATTTTTGTATTTTTAGTAGAGATGGGGTTTCACCATGTTGGCCAGGCTGGTCTCAAACTCCTGACCTCAGGTGATCCACCCGCCTCAGCCTCCCAAAGTGCTGGGATTACCCGTGTGAGCTACCATGCCTGGCCAAGGTCAAGAACTTTTAATTCCACCCCTACCTTCCAAATACCAATGGTTTGTGGGGGAGGAAAGGTAAAGAGGGTAGAGTTTGGACTGAGACCCACTGAAGTTCTGGATTTGGCCCTAAGAGTATCTATCCCTAACAGTATCTATCTGTGTGATCTTAAAACACACACTGCCTCTTGTGTCATCTGCTAAGTGATTATATCCAACTTATCTTATTCTCAAGACTAGCAAGAGGATTAGACAAGGCTGGTGTGAAAGTACTTCTCACAAGGTACATGCAAGTGTAAGGAACTCTTACCTTAACCAAACGAATATCAACTCATCCCCATATAAAACCCAACAACTTAAGTAAAAAGTGAGGGGTAGGCTGTGCACGGTGGCTCACGCCTATAATCCCAGCACTTCGGAAGGCTGAGGCGGGCAGATCACGAGGTCAGGAGATTGCATGGTGAAACCCCGTCTCTATTAAAAATACAAAAATTAGCTGGGCTTGGTGGGGTGCGCCTATAATCCCAGCTACTTGGGAGGCTGAGGCAGGAGAATCGCTCGAACCAGGGAGTCAGAGGTTATAATGAGCCAAGATCATGCCACTGCACTCCAGCCTGGTGACAGAGCAAGACTCCGTCTCCAAAAAAAAAAAAAAAAGTGAGGGGTTAAAAAAAACAGAAAATGTGCCTATAGAACACCAGGCTTTCACATCATTTCTCAATCAGTCTTTAGAGGAACCCTTGGGTTCAGGGGCAGGAAGACAGAAAGGTTTTAGAAGAATGAATCCCATGTTGTAAGCGCCAAATAGAAATAATACCTGAAAGGAGACATTCCTTGATTGCAATACACTACTTCCCACTTCCAAGTTGGATAGGACTGAATTGTAGCAAGGATTTACACCAGGCAAGAAGAGAAAGTTGGGAAAAGAAACTAAGTTGAGTGTTCAAAATCACTACACTAGGAAGGGAGGGGAAGTGATCTACAATGACTTATAAGAGTCTTCTAGATAAGCCTGCAGAACAGCTGGGTTTTCTTTTTTTTTTTTTGTCTTTTTATTGAGATGGGGTCTGTCACCCAGGCTGGAGTGCAGTGGCATGATCTCTGCTCATTGCAACTTCTGCCTCCCTTTTTTTGGTATTTTTAGTGGAGAAAGGGTTTCACCATGCTGGCCAGGCTGGTCTTGAACTCTGGACTTCGTGATCCGCCCACCACGGCCTTCCAAAGTGCTGGGATTACAGGCCTGAGCCACCGCGCCCGGCCGCTTTCAGGTTTTTAGAGGCTTCACTACTAGGCATGACTGATTAAATCACTGACCATCAGTGACTGCCTTAACCTTCAGCCCCTCTCCCCTCCCAGGAAGCTGGTGGGGGTGAGGCTGAAAGTTCCAACCCTCTAATCATGAAGCCACCTAGAGGGGCTAGCCATGAATCAACTCATCAGCATACAAAACACACATCACTGGAGATTCCAAGGATTTTACAAGTGGAATGCCAGGAGCCTGGTCAGGAGACCAAATATGTATCTCTCAGTATCACAGAGCCTGTCAGTCCTACTGGTTTTACTTGTAAAATGTATCCTACGTAAAACTACTCTCTCTCTCTTCCTTTAGCACTCCAGTTCAAGTTTCTCACCTGGACTACTGTGCTCTGTTCCTGCTTCCGTTCTTGCCCCCCTTTCAATCTATCATTGAAACAGGAGTTTAAAACAAGGCACTTTTGGCCGGGCACGGTGGCTCACGCCTGTAATCCCAGCACTTCGGGAGGCCAAGGCAGGTGGATCATGAAGTCAGGAGATCGAGACCATCCTGGCTAACACAATGAAACCCCGTCTCTACTAAAAAAAAAAAAATCAGGTGGGCGAGGTGGCCGGTGCCTGTAGTCCCAGCTTCTTGGGAGGCTGAGACAGGAGAATCAGTTGAACCCGGGAGGCGGAGCTTGCAGTGAGCGGAGATCGCACCACTGCACTCCAGCCTGGGCGACAGTGCGAGACTCCATCTCCAAAAAAAAGACAAAACAGAAGGCACTGTGAACTCAATGGCTTCTCAGTACACACACAATAAAATCCCCCTCAGCCTACCGTACATGTCTTACATGATCTACTTGCTGTCTGACAAAATTTTGTATCAGTCTCCCTTTGCTCACTCTGTGCTAACTACACAGGTTACAGTGAGCTGAGATCGCACTACTGCACTCTTGCCTGGACAACAGAGCAAGACTCCATCTCAAAAAATTAAAAAATAAAATAAAATAGGCCAGTGTGATGGCTCATGCCTATAATCCCAGCACTTTGGGAGGCCAAGGCAAGTGGATCCCTTAAGGCCAGGGGTTCGTCACCAGCCTAGCCAACATGGTGAAACTCCGTCTCTACTAAAAATACTAAAATTAGGGTTGTGTATAGTGGCTTATGCCTGTAATTCCAATACTTTGGGAGGCCAAGGCAGGTGGATCACCTGTGGTCAGGAGTTCAAAACCAGCCTAGGCAACATGGTGAAACACCATCTCTACTAAAGAAACAAAAATTAGCCAGATGTGGGGGCGCATGTGCCTGTTATCTGAGCTACTCAGGAGGCCGAGGCACAAGAATTGCTTGA
>NW_012104920.1:1235102-1237316 GCF_000951045.1 Mandrillus leucophaeus | reverse complement strand
GGAAGCTGGTGGGGGTGAGGCTGAAAGTTCCAACCCTCTAATCATGAAGCCACCTAGAGGGGCTAGCCATGAATCAACTCATCAGCATACAAAACACACATCACTGGAGATTCCAAGGATTTTACAAGTGGAATGCCAGGAGCCTGGTCAGGAGACCAAATATGTATCTCTCAGTATCACAGAGCCTGTCAGTCCTACTGGTTTTACTTGTAAAATGTATCCTACGTAAAACTACTCTCTCTCTCTTCCTTTAGCACTCCAGTTCAAGTTTCTCACCTGGACTACTGTGCTCTGTTCCTGCTTCCGTTCTTGCCCCCCTTTCAATCTATCATTGAAACAGGAGTTTAAAACAAGGCACTTTTGGCCGGGCACGGTGGCTCACGCCTGTAATCCCAGCACTTCGGGAGGCCAAGGCAGGTGGATCACGAAGTCAGGAGATCGAGACCATCCTGGCTAACACAGTGAAACCCCGTCTCTACTAAAAAAAAAAAATCAGGCGGGCGAGGTGGCCGGTGCCTGTAGTCCCAGCTTCTTGGGAGGCTGAGACAGGAGAATCAGTTGAACCCGGGAGGCGGAGCTTGCAGTGAGCGGAGATCGCACCACTGCACTCCAGCCTGGGCGACAGTGCGAGACTCCATCTCCAAAAAAAAGACAAAACAGAAGGCACTGTGAACTCAATGGCTTCTCAGTACACACACAATAAAATCCCCCTCAGCCTACCGTACATGTCTTACATGATCTACTTGCTGTCTGACAAAATTTTGTATCAGTCTCCCTTTGCTCACTCTGTGCTAACTACACAGGTTACAGTGAGCTGAGATCGCACTACTGCACTCTTGCCTGGACAACAGAGCAAGACTCCATCTCAAAAAATTAAAAAATAAAATAAAATAGGCCAGTGTGATGGCTCATGCCTATAATCCCAGCACTTTGGGAGGCCAAGGCAAGTGGATCCCTTAAGGCCAGGGGTTCGTCACCAGCCTAGCCAACATGGTGAAACTCCGTCTCTACTAAAAATACTAAAATTAGGGTTGTGTATAGTGGCTTATGCCTGTAATTCCAATACTTTGGGAGGCCAAGGCAGGTGGATCACCTGTGGTCAGGAGTTCAAAACCAGCCTAGGCAACATGGTGAAACACCATCTCTACTAAAGAAACAAAAATTAGCCAGATGTGGGGGCGCATGTGCCTGTTATCTGAGCTACTCAGGAGGCCGAGGCACAAGAATTGCTTGACCCTAGGAGGCAGAGGTTGCAGGGAGCAGAGATTGCACCATTGCACTCCAGCCTGGGTGACAGAGGGAAACTCTGTCTCAAAAAAAAAAAAAAAGAAAGAAAGAATTAGCCAAGTATGGTGGCGTGCACTTCTAATCCCACCCACCCAAAGGCTGACGTGAGAGGATCACTTGATCCTGGAGGGTGGAGACTGCAGTGAGTTGAGATCCTGCCACTACATACACTCCAGCCTGGACAACAGACTGAGATTCCATCTCAAAACAAAAAACAAAAACAAAAAATAAAGTTTGTATTACCTGAAGGTAATAGTAAATTTTTTCTGCCAGTGCCCTGAGCAGGATCCCTGAAGAAGTCAAAGATTATCATGACCCAGCAATTGCACAGCCACAGAAAAAAGCCTCCCAAAAAGATCAATTCACTTGATAAATGGAAATGGGTATTCAAACACACACACCCTACTCACTTAGAATGTTATACTATCAAGGAAAGGGAATCTGACAATTACAGGATGTCAGAATTCAAAAAGATCTCATAGAAATACTCTAGTCAGGCTAGGCGTGGTGGCTCACACCTGTAATCCCAACACTTTGGGAGGTTGAGGCCAGCGGATCACTTGAGGTCCATAGTTCGAGATCAGCCTGGCCAACATGGTGAAACCCCATCTCTACTAAAAAAGACAAAAATTAGCCAGGTGTGATGGCACACACCTGTAATCCCAGCTACTCGGGAGGATGAGGCAGGAGAATTGCTTCAATCTGGGAGTTGGAGGTTGCAGTAAGCCAAGATAGTGCCACTGCACTCCAGCCTGGGCGACAGAGACGCTATCTCAAAAGACAAACAAACAAACAAAAAAACAACAAAAAAAGAAATATCCTTTTTTTTTTTTCTGAGATGCAGTTTACTCTTGTTGCCAAAGAGTAATCTCGGCTCACTGCAAGTTCCACCTCCTGGGTTCATGCCGTTCTGCTGCCTCAGCTCCC
>NW_012104920.1:1231778-1233716 GCF_000951045.1 Mandrillus leucophaeus | reverse complement strand
CATGCCTGTAACCTCAGCTACTCAGGAGGCTGAGGCAGCAGAATGGCTTGAACCCAGGAGGTGGAAGTTGCAGCGAGCCAAAGTTGTGCCATTGCACTCCAGTCTGGGCAACAAGAGAGAAACTCCCTATTGAAAAAAAAAAACAAAAAAGAATAAAAGAAATGTTCTAGTTTACCTATTAAGTTGTGAGAATGAACAAACAGAAAAAATATTTTAAATATAAAATTTAAAAAAAGAAACACTCTAGCCTACCGACCTCACTGGCACAGATGAAGATAAATCTCAGTGTAATGAAATTATTTGCCAAAAGACAATTATTTGACAAGACTTAGTATTCCAAGTCCAGTGGTATGCCCAGTGTCCAAATGATTCTCAAATATATCCTGCAAAGTCATTTGGTTTCCACAGGTGATTTGGGGGTGTTGGTGGAGGTAAAAGTCATGTCCACTTTCCACTTTTAGACAGAGCTGCTCTGACTATTTTATGCATTGTGGTTCCAAGTAACATTTAACTTCATCAAAAAGGGTGCCATCGGCTAGGTGTGGTGGCTCACGCCTGTAATCCCAGCACTTTGGGAGGCCGAGATGGGTGGATCACATGAGGTCAGGAGTTCGAGACCAGTTTGGGCAACATGGCAAAATCCCATCTCCACTAATCATACAAAACTTAGCCGGGTGTGGTGGTGCATGCCTGTAATCCCAGCTACTCAGAAGGCTGAGGCATGAGAATTGCTTAAACACAGGAGGTGGGGGTTGCAGTGAGCCGAGATCATGTCACTGCATTCCAGCCTAGGTGACAGAGCGAGACTCTGTCTCAAAAAAATAAAAAAAAATTGGTTAAAAGAAATCTGATAATAATTGTACTATACCATGATAGAGCTCTGTCATCTGGAGGAGTCTGAGATAAAATAATAGCTGAACCAGGTTTAATTGCCCAGAAAAAGCCTTAGTCTTTGTTCTGTAAACATAAGAGCATGGATGGAGGACAGGGTAGGAAGGGAGGAAGACAATATCTTCAGCAGGAGGAAAAGGAGCTAAAAGTTACCTCTAGGTGCTTGGTAGCTTCTTCATTTCGGGACATAAGTAGCAGTTTGGTGCGCAGGCTTCGGAAATGCATATCACCCAGCAGAGATGCTCGCTTCACAGGGGCTTCTGTGGTTGACTGTGAGGAAACCGGTGGGAAAGTCATTAAAACTGGCTTGGAATAAACACTGAGGGAGAGCCAGGGACTAGAAATCAGGATGCCTAAATCCCGGGAAAAAGGTTGAGAAATGAAGCTAGCAGGCTGGGCGCGGTGGCTCATGCCTGTAATCCCAGCACTTTGGGAGGCCGAGGCAGGAGGATCACGAGGTCAGGAGTTCGAGACCAGACTGGCCAAGAGGGTGAGACCCTGTATCTACTAAAAATACAAAAATTAGCCAGGCGTGGTGGTGCACGCCTATAATTCCAGCTACTCCAGAGGCTGAGGCAGTAGAATCGCTTGAACCCAGGAGTCACAGGTTGCAGTGAGTCGAGACTGCGCCACTGCATTCTAGCCTGGTGACAGAGCAATACTCCATCTCCAAAAAAAAAAAGAAATGATGCTAGGAAGGAGGAGACTCACTGTCAGTCCCACAAAGGCTGACTATCCGGGTACTGAAGGACAATGGTTTAGAGAGAAAGCAAAGAGCAAGCATAAGGTGAGAGCTACATACTCTATTTCTGAAAGTCCAAGTATCAAGAGAGGGTCTCCAACCCAGATGGCAACATGATTATCGGGTTTAAAAAAAAAAGGTCAGAGGCTGCGCATGGTAGCTCATGCCTGTAATCCCAGCACTTTGAGAGGCTGAGGTGGGCGGATCATGAGGTCAGGAGTTCAAGACCAGCCTGATCAATATGGTGAAACCTTGTTTCTACTAAAAATACAAAAATTAGCTGGGCATGTTAGGTGCGGTAGCTT
>NW_012104920.1:1229275-1231230 GCF_000951045.1 Mandrillus leucophaeus | reverse complement strand
AAAAAAAGAAAAAAAAAGGTGGACTACCTGGGCCTGTAGGAGTCAGGAGCAACACAGTCCTCTCTGACAAATAAATATAAGCACATTTAAGCCCTTTCCTTTCTGCAAAGGGGTTAAAAGGGGAAAAAGAAAAAATGTTCAAAGGGCTTATGTGAAATTCAGGCAGAATAAACTCACCAGAATGAAGAGTTCACTGTTTGTGATGTTGAGAAAGATGCAGTTGGCTCCCAGCGCTTTCTTGAACTCTTTATGGACGTTTTCATTGGAGCAGCTGCAGAGGAAAAAAGTACTCAGAGGGCAGAATACAGAGAGTACAGTGAAGAGCTCTGGGGAGGCCAGGCATGGTGGTTTGCACCTGTAATCCTAGCACTCTGGGAGGCTAGGGCAAGATGATCACTTGAGGTCAGGAGTTCAAGATTAGCATGGGCAACATAGTGAGACCCTGTCTCTATTTAAAAAAAAAAAAATCAGAGGAGCAGGGCTGAGTGCATAAGAAAATAAGAGGGACCACAGTTAAAGAACAAGGATGGGAAAATAAACAGAGTGTCTTCTTAGCAAGAAGGGCTCTAGAGGGCCAGGGGAACAACAAAGAAAACTGCAAAGTGGGAGTGATGCCTGGAAGAAATAAAGCCAGAGATTAGGGCTGTAAAGAGGGCCCTCATTCCCACCATCCTTAACACTCACGCTTCTCTCAGATCCTCGGGCACAGCCATGGTAACCTTGAAGAAGCTGCCTTTGGTTGCAAGGGGATTGGGATTAACTGGCCGAAGTCGCTCCAGGGTAACAATTTCATTGTAGGTGGCATCACAGGCAGCATATTCAATAACATAGAACTGGCATATGGTAAAAAAGGAGAAGTTGTGGATGACCTGAGCAACTTTCTAAGAATAAAATATTTGTTTCAGTAGTTCTCCAAAGGCATTCCCAGTCACTCACATCTCCCTTCATCATCCGCACCCGGGCCAGCCACCAGCCACAAGGTTCCTGTTCATTGGCTCGAGAATAAACCTAAAGAAAAGTAGAGAATCAAAGAGATATTGAAGACCACCCAAAAGTATCAAGAAAGGGATGAGGAGGCCAGGCATGGTGGGGCTCGCACCTGTAATCTCAGTGCTTTGGGAGGCTGAGGCAAAAGGAATGCTTATGCCCAGGAGTTCAAGACCAGCTTAGGCAACGTAAACAATAGAATAACCATTAAGATATTTGGGGCTACTGGGCACAGCGGCTCACGCCTATAATCCCAGCACTTTGGGAGGCCAAGGTAGGAGGATCTCTTGAGCACAGGAGTTCTCAAGAATGGTCTGGGCAACGGCGACATAGTGAGACCCCATCTCCACCAAAAAAAGAAAAACAAAAAAACAAGAGGCCAAGCATAGTGGCTTACGCCCATAATCCCAGCACTTTGGCTGAGGTGGGCTTATCATCTGAGGTCAGGAATTCAAGACCAGCCTGGCCAACACAGTAGAACCCCACCTCTACTAAAAATACAAAAATTAACCAGGTGTGGTGGCACATGCCTGTACTTTCAGCTACTCAGGAGGCTGAGGCAGGAGAATCGCTTGAACCTGGGAGGCAGAGGTTGCAGTGAGCTGAGATCGTAGCACTGCACTCCAGCCTAGGTGATAGAGCAAGACATTGTCTCAAAAAGAAAACAAAAAAGAGGCAGTTGTGGTGCTGCACGCCTGCAGTCCTAACTACTCAGGAGGCCGAGGTGGGAGGATCACTTGAGCCTGGGAGGTTGAGCCTGAGCAGTGAGCAGTGAGCTATGATTGCACCACTGCACTTCAGCACGGGCAACAGAATGAAAACTTGTCTCAATAAAAAAAACAACCCAACAAGATATTTGGGATGGCCGGGCATGGTGGTTCACGCCTGTAATCCCAGCACTTTGGGAGGCCAACGCAGGCAGATCACAAGGTCAGAAGTTCAAGACCAGCCTGGCCAACAGAGTGAAA
>NW_012104920.1:1225412-1227820 GCF_000951045.1 Mandrillus leucophaeus | reverse complement strand
AAATGACTTAGTGGCTGGATATGGTTTAGTTGGGGAGGAAGGAATATGAACCAACCAGAGAAAAGCCTAGAATCCTCGGAAAACGTGACATTTAGAAAGGGTGTACTCCACAGCCCTTACCTCCACTTCATCCCCTTCTGTGATCTCCTTATTATAGTCAGCTGGAGGTGGTAGTCGGACATCTCCAAAAGGAATTTGTCTCTCACTCTGCCAGCTGTAAGAGAAACAAGAATATGAAAAAGCTACTCTGACTGATATGGTTGCCCATTTCTTTACAAAAGGGTTATTGCCTCGGCTGGGCGATTCCCACCTATCTGGATAATCAGAGGCTAACCCCCAGGTCCTGCTCCATAGTGGTGCCATTCATCTCTCTCTAGACTCTAAATACTGGGCCAAACGCCCCCGCCCTCACCAAATTCTCAGCCCTTTCCTCTCCTGGGATCCATGTAAGTTCCCCACCCAAACCCTCAGCTCTCCCCACCTATTACATGCCTCATAGGACTCAGCCGCCCCCTCTTCTCCACTCTCCTTCTAGGACCTAGTATGCTGGATTCTCTATTCCCAAGGTCTTACTTGTTTTCAAAGAAGATGGTGACAGAGTCTTCATGGACATCCTTCACAAAGCCCTAGAATGGATTTTAGAAAAAAGTAAAAAATATAAAATGACCTTTTACTTCCACCTTAGCCACCAAGGGAATAGAGACACCACAAACCCTTAAACTTGAGTTTTAGATAGGGACACAAGTGGTGTAATGAGAGAGCCTGAAAGGCTGCACTGGGGAAAGAATATGGGCAGTCAGACAGAGAAAGGAAATTATATTGTCATGGAGAGGTGTATGTACCACCTGCATCAGAACAGCCCGGAAACCGATGATCTACTCAGGCTCCCACAGGGGCCTCCCTATCTGTCTGCCTCCTGTTGTGCTGAGCAGCCTGCCAGAGTTCAATTAAAATACCAACAACATTCAGCAAGGCTAAGAATATCCCATGAGACAGTGTGAGGCTGTCCTGGAACACCTAGAGGACATGAGGATCTGTCAAGAGAGAGAAGGGCCTACCTCCGCAATACAGCAAGAGATCTGAGCAGACTCGCTGCCCTGATGCATGGGTCCTAAGACAATAATCAGAACACTAGACAAGTTCAAAATTGTGATGAACACAATCTACAGAAGGAAAAACTAAGACTTAAAATACATCAGAGTTTTTTAATACTAGAATTGAATCTAGAATGACACTGAAAATTTATAAAGGATAACAAAATTTATGGAAGACTCCAAACTTGATATTATGATAAGAGGAACAGGGACGACTGAACAGCTGATCCATCTCCTGTGGTCTATGTCCTCACTAAGGAGGCTAAAGCCATGAGTTCACCCCTGCGCTCCCAATTCTTCTATCTTCCCCCTATTTGTCACATACAATTAGGGATTTCTAATTTTGAAAAAGGTCTAGCTTATGAATTTATTATTTTATCAACTGTGCTTTTGGTTTCATATCTAAGAAATCTTTGCCCAGGCCAGGCACAGTGGCTCACACCTGTAATCTCAGCACTTTGGGAGACAAGGCAGGCCGATCATCTGAGGTCAGGAGTTCGAGACCAGCCTGGCCAACATGGTGAAACCCCATCTCTACTAAAAATACAAAACTTAGCCAGGCATGGTAGTGCATGCCTGTAATCCCAGCTACTTGGGAGGCTGAGGAAAGAGAATCACCTGAACCTGAGAGTCAGAGGTTGCAGTGAGCCAAGATCGTGCTATTGCACTCCAGGCTGGGCGACAAGAGCAAAACTCCATCTCAAAAAAAAGAAAAAAGAAGAAATCCTTGCCTAATCCAAGGCCACAAAGGTTTTCCCTTATGTCTTCTTAAACTTTTAGTTTTTTGTTTTACATTTACATCTATACTCCTTTATTTTTAGACAGAGTCTCACTCTGTCACCCAGGCTGGAGTGCAATGGCACAATCTCTTGGCCCACTGCAACACCCACCCCCTGGGTTCAAGCAATTCTCCTGCCTCAGCCTCTCGAGTAGCTAAGGTTACAGGCAACCACCACCATACCAGGCTAATTTTTCATATTTTTAGTGGATATGGGGTTTTACCATGTTGGCCAGGCTCGTCTCGAACTCCTGACCTCAGTTGATCCACCCACCTCGGCCTCCCAAAGCTGGGATTACAGATGTGAGCCACTGTGCTCAGCCCTATAATCCATTTTGAATTAAGTTTTACATATAAAGTGAGGTATTGATCAACGTTTTTTAAATTTTTTAATTTTTATTTATTTTTTTTGAGACAGAGTTTTGCTCTTGTTGCCCAGGCTGGAGTGCAATGGTGCAATTTTGGCTCACCGCAACCTCCGCCTCCCAGGTTCAAGCAATTCTGCCTCAGCCTCCCAAGTAGCTGGGATTACAGGC
>NW_012104920.1:1218717-1224968 GCF_000951045.1 Mandrillus leucophaeus | reverse complement strand
GCTTGAGCCTAAAACATATTTTTAAATTAAAAAAAAAATTTTTTAATAGAGACGGGGTTTCGCTGTGTTGCCCAGGCTGGTCTTAAACTCCTGGACTCAAGCAACACACCCGCCTTAGCCTCCAAGAATGTTGGGATTACGGGCGTGACCACTGTGCCCAGCCCATTTTTTACCTACAGATATCTTGTTCCAGCACTGCTTGTTGAAAAGACAAACAGTTCTTTCTGGCCGGGAGTGGTAGCTCATGCCTGTAATCCCAACACTGGGAGGCCAAGGCTGGCAGATCAGCTGAGGCCAGGAGTTTGAGATCAGTCTGGCCAATATGGCAAAACCCCATAGCTGCTACTACTGCTACTAGTACTACTATTACTACTACTGTTACTACTACTACTACTACTACTACTACTAATAAATAAATTAGCCAGGCGTGGTGGCACATGGCTGTAACCTCAGCTATTCAGGGTGGCTGAGGCATGAAAATCACTTGAAGCCAGGAGGCAGAGGCTGAAGTCAGTCAAGATCATGCCATCGCACTGCAGCCTAGACAACAGAGCAAAACTCTGCCTTTAAAAAAAAAAAAAGAAAGAAAAGAAGAAAAGACTATCCTTTCTCAGCTGAATTGACCTGCCTTTTCATTTCTGTCAAAAATCAGGAAGGGCAATTTAATGTATAATGACAGAAAGAAGATTGGTAGTTGATGGAGGACTTTTGGGAGTGACAGAAATGTTCATTCTTTTGATTGCAGTGATGGTTTCAGTTATATATATGTCAAAACTTAACAAATGGCACACTTTAAATATGTCTACCTTGTTGTATGTCAATTTCACCTCAATAAATATGTTTTTTTAAAAAATTAGCCTGGACAACACAGGGAGACCCCATCTCTGCAAAAAATTTAAAAATTAGCAGGGTATGATGGCTTGTGCCTGTAGTCCCAGCTATTCAGGAGGCTGAGGTGGGAGGATCACTTGAGCCAGGGAGGTCGAGGCTGTAGTGAGCTGTGATCACACCACTGCAGTCCACAGCTTGGGCAACAGAGCAAGACCCTGACTCAAAAAAAAAATAAAAATAATAAAAAAATATAAGAAGTAGAGGTTTCAAAAGGCTAATACACAAGAACTATTCATGAGCTTTGCTGCAAGGGACAAAGGCTAAGCTTAGAAAACACCAAAAATGCCCTTGGCAAATGCACAGCTCCCACCTCACAGAACTAATCAATCATAAACACTTACCAGATTGCTATTTCCTTACGATGGGAAAATCTAAGCCTGCATTTCGCTCTTCATACAAGCCACCTTTCTCGTCTTTAGGGATATGTCTTGCTACAGAGGCTGCAGTCAGTCAAGACCATTCTTGACTGAATGTTCTTTCTTAGAGCCTTACTACTGCCCAAGGCTTTAATTACTACTGGTATTTCCTGGCCTCTTTTTTACCCATGCTTTCTCTTTCTCTGACATTCTCTTCTCCAGAAATGTTTTTTCTAGTCTTCATTCAGATTTTTTTCCTTTTTCAAAAAAAGAACCTGAGTTATGAACATATTCATTCAGGTTTAATGCCAACTCCTACTGTTCTGCATTCAAGTCTTCTGAGGCACTTTTACTTCTACTTGCCTGGGTCCCTCTTCCCTTTTGGGTTCTTCCCTTAGCTCCTGCTCAGGTGTCCTCCCTCCTCCCACAACCACTAATATTTTAACCATTCCCTCTTCTTTTCCCTGTAATCCCAACACTGGGAGGCTGAGGCCGGCAGATCAGCTGAGGTCAGGCGTTCGAGACCAGCCTGGCCAATATGGTAAAATCCCATCGCTACAAAAAAAAAAAAAAAAAAAAAAACTATATATACATACACACACACACACACACACACACACAAATATAAATGAGCCAGGCATGGTGGCACATGGCTGTAACCTCAGCTATTCAGGGTGGCTGAGGCGAGTATCACTTGAAGCCAAGAGGCAGAGGCTGTAGGGTCATCTGGATTTCTAGAATTATTCCGACCAGCCTCTTCAGCTGACTTTATCCAATTCCTTACCCAAAATGTCTACTCCAAGTCTTAGAAGTAGTTTATCAAGGCAGGAGTTACACTGACAGAAAGAAGTGGAAAAGAGACAGATGACAATCACTAACCTACTGCTTTTGTGAAGAGATTTCTACTCCTAGATATATTCACAAAGGCTATGCCTATGGTGTAATCCAATTATCCTCCACCATGTTAGGCTTGGCACCAGGGTGAGTAGCAATATTACCCTAGTTTTTCCAGCTACCATGACTTCCAAGGCAGAAATGCAAAGCTCAGAATGGAGTAATCTCTCACATCACTCGGTAGTTCAACCAAATCTCACTCAACCTTATACTTCCAGAGCCTCTTTCCTTCAATTAAGTCTCCAAAACTAGCTCTGTCCCCAACTTCATATTCCAATCCTGTTTCTGCTCCTACATTCCACCCATTCATCCCATACCAGTTTTTTTCTCCAAGGGTATCAGTGGTGGAAAGTGAGCCCCAAGTTCTGCTCAGTCTATGCTCATTGTGAAAATAAGCAGGGGAAGGCAAAAACAGGTGGGTGGAATGTGTTAGGGAGCCACCTAGATCCAGAGGATGACTTGATTCAGTGGCCATAGCATCACCTGGCTTTGGCTTCTGGAGCCTGGCACCAAGCCAGCAGAGCAAGAGCGAGCCCCAGGTTCCTAGGTACTTTGGTTTCCTCAAATTAGAAGATATAAAATGGGTCCCCACTTTGACTGTTGTCTAGTTCTAGACTCCCAAAGCAAAGGAGGGGGTTCTAGGAGAAGAGCAGGAACAGTCTGAGTAAAAACTAAGTACTGAAGCTGAGGATGCCACGTTGATTAAGAAAGGAATGGGGATTAGGATATCCAGGTGAGGTTCGGAGTAGGATGATTGCGCCCTGGAAGGTGAATACTTCATTTGGGAGAGTACAACTTAAAGAATAAAATACATTAGATCATTGAGTACATCTTAAGCATGATGACTGAGGTTTCAAGCTCACGTGTGATGTGTGCCTCCCTCAAACCTTGTTACAGATGCCAGTCTAACATGAAAAAAAAACAGAAAAAAAGAGTAAGTCTGACAAACTTAATATTGGGATAGCTACAAAATAACTTAGATCCCAGATCTAACATTTTATCCTTTAAGAAAACTAACTGATGGGAGGGCATGGTGGTTCACACCTGTAATCCCAGCACTTGGGAGGCCAAGGCGGGCTAATCACTTGAGGTCAGGAGTCAGAAATCAGCCTGACCAACATGGCAAAACCCCGTCTCTACTGAAAATACAAAAATTAGCCAGGCATGGTGTTGCACACCTGTAATCCCAGCTACTCTGGAGGCTGAGGCAGGAGAATCGCTTGAACCCGGGAGGCGGAGGCTGCAGTGAGATGACATCATGCCACTGTACTCCAGCCTGGATGACAAAAGGAGACCCTGTCTCAAATTTAAAAAAAAAAAAAGAAGAGAAAGAAAAGAAAACTGACAACAGGGCCCAATTCTGAGAGAGAAAAAAGGGACCTTCCCAATGTACATTTCCAGAAGCAGTGTAAATACTCCCTGACCCATCCCAAGTTTGCTGAGTCATGAATATTAAATCAGCAGCAAGGTCAAAACGGGTAAGTATCTATAGGGTACTGAGAGTGGAAGATTAGCCTGAATTTAGGGATTTGTGGTTTTTAACTCAGGAACGGGGCAGAAAATGCTAACCTGCCCAGATCCACATTACCACATTACCTGGCTTTCAACTCAACCCCGGACTCTACTCTCTGAATCAGAGTATCCTGGTCCCCATGTACTCAAGTCTATCATTGCCCACAGCGCACAGGAGAAAGGGAAAAGATTCAGAGAGACTTTCTGCTGGACACTTATATGTGGAACAGAAAACGTGTCCCTTCCCAGCCATCTCCTACAGTTCATTTGAACTGGATACCAATCTTTCCCAGCTGTGCAGGGCTCCTGTGCTTCCTAGAACAAAGCAAACATCATATCTTGATCTTGGACTCAACTTAAGAATCACTTTTCTTGGAACTCAGAATTTTGGGGTGTTAAGGACCCAGATGAAGGAAAAGATACCGAGGGAAACAGGGAGGGCCACTTTAGGAAGCGTATTTCAACAAAGGTAGTGCAAGTTTGGGGAAAAGGATATGAGAGACAAATGTGCTCTATCAAAAGCAGAAAGGAATTAGAGACTTTTGCCAAAAAAAACAGAAATGCTATGGAGGCAGGCTACAAGAAAAAGTCCCAAGAGTTAGGCAAGTATGCAGAAAATGACAAAAGAGATCAGCAGGGAGCTTCCTTCAGCTAGACAGGGAATTAGGTGATCCCTGGGGATTACACAGGAATACAGAAATATTAGGAGAAAAAGCCAAAAACTTGAATGGAGACAGTAAGTTAGACATGGGTACCCAAAGTCACCGCACAGAAAGAAATCTGATGAGGGAAGTAAGGCAAAAATGGGTAAGTATGAAGAGTAAGTAAAAAATGACTACAATGGCGCGGTGGCTCACGCCTGTAACCCCAGCACTTTGGGAGGCCGAGGCGGGCGGATCACAAGGTCAGGAGATCAAGACCATCCTGGCTAACACAGTGAAACCTCGTCTCTACTAAAAATACAAAAAACTAGCCGGGCGTGGTGGTGTGTGCCTGTAGTCACAGCTACTCGGGAGGCTGAGACAGGAGAATGGCGTGAACCTGGGAGGCGGAGCTTGCAGTGAGCCCAGATCGCGCCACTGCACTCCAGCCTGGGTGACAGAGCCAGACTCCGTCTCAAAAAAAAAAAAAAGACTACAATGAACTTAGCAACTGAAGTAGAGGCAGAAACCACCCAAGGGAAATTACAAGACCCTCTACAGTTACAGAAAATATGACTTAGGGAAGGAGTCAAAGAAAAACACTTCCAAGGGCATGAGAAACTAGAGAGGGCTACTGTAGGGTGTAAAGGCCTGAGGGGAACAGAAGGAAAGGGGGAAGGGGGATCTACTCTTAACAAGTAATGCCATGGGAAGGTATCTCTTCTACAGCTCCCCCAGGTGAAATCAAAGAATGAGACAGAAATCAGGAGAGTCTCTGGGACAATTCCAGGCATCAAATCCAAAAGAGGTTCAGAATAGCAACAGTCAAAGAAAAACTCTTGGGAGGCAAGAAAGGGTTCTCTCTGGCTTAATCCAAATGGGAAAAAAATGCCCTAGAAAATGGATTCAGAGCAGATAAGGAAGGTGGTATTATAAGGAGTTCTAAGGAACCAAATCCTGGGCAAAGGGGGAGGTCAAATAAGGAAGGGTCTTTGAAAGATGATCCCTTCTTCCAAAAAAGGTTGTCAGATTCCCGAACTGGAATAGTTGGCCAAGAGTCTCCAAGAAGTGGAAATCTTAAGAAAAACAGAAGGGAACCCCATGAGCTTCCTTTGAGAGATCCTTTTAGAGATCATGACTATGAAGCTTACATGCCTCAAGACGAAGAAACTCTAAGAATGACCTGAAGGTATCTTAAGTCTAAGTGAGACCTCAAATCCATTCTGAGTAGAATGGTAGACCAGTGGGCCTTGAGATCAAGGTGTGGTGGGGTGAAAGACTTGCGAAAGATGCCACCTTATGGCTGGCTGAGAAGCAACTTGACTGATCCAACCCAGGGTTCCTGAGGTCAAAGATGCCAAACGTCGTAAATGGATCTGACCATTTCTCCTTGGCTTGGGAACCGGAATATAAGCTGAAAGTGGGGTGAGTGTTCCAGAGTCAGTAGGCAGAGGCCTCTCTGAGGAAGATGAAAGGATCCGATATGGGACAGAGGGGGCCTTCCCAAGGGGACCGTGCAGAAGAAAGACAATTCTCCATGTGCCTGGACCGTGGGGAAGATGTGATTAAGGTCTAAGGTATGTCTTCCATCAGACAACGGAAACAGTCAGTTAGAAGCTGGGTAAAGGGGTCTCTCCTGGGGAGCGGGGAGCGCCAAGCCAGGGACAATAATGGCCTGAAGTTCATTCTCCCTGAGATGGGGGTAGAAGCAGGTGCAGTAAAGGGGTCAAAAATAAAAGGAACAGGTTCACTCCAAGAGGTCTCTCAGGGAAGGCTGCGGGTGGGAGCAAGGGTCGAAGATTCTAAGGGCCAGGACTCAGCTCCAGAAGCTCGATCCCGCCCCACGCGTTCCTGCTCCGGCCGGGGGAGGGGGCTAAGGACCGGCGTCCCCAGTCGGCGCGCCGTCTCACCTTGTAGAAGGCCCCGTTGGAGCCGCGCACCTCGACGGGCAGTCCCG
>NW_012104920.1:1217105-1217837 GCF_000951045.1 Mandrillus leucophaeus | reverse complement strand
GCGGCCGCACAGTCACACAGCGCTCAGGCCACACCCACGCCGCCGCCGCCGGCCCCACCGGGCTCGGACAAGTTAGGGATGGGCATGCGCCTGAACGACTGCTTGGTCACTTTCCCCACCTTTGTCTTTCTTGGTGCGCACGCTCCAAAAAAAAAAAGAAGAGGAGTCGCCGCAAGGAAAAAGGTGCTCGGTGCGCACGCGCTGAGCTTTACTGTCTGCGCGCAAGCATCGCCTATCTTTTAAGAATCTGTAACTGTGCTGTAGTAGATTTAAGTCATAGCTCTTGCCTTGAAGAGATTGTGATACAATGAAAGTTTTGCCCAGGCGCGGTGGCTCACGCCTGTAATCCCAGCACTCTGGGAGGCCAAGGCGGGTGGATTACCTGAGGTCCTCGGATCACCTGAGGTCAGGAGTTCGAGACCAGCGTGGCCAACATGGTGAACCACCCCACCCCCGCATATAATAAAACACAAAAATTAGTCGGGCGTGGTAGCACGCGCCTGTAATCCCAGATACTCGGGAGGCTAAGGCAGGAGAATCACTTGAACCTGGGAGGTAGAAGTTACAGAGAGCCGAGATCGCGTCATTGCACTCCAGCCTGGGCGACAGAGTAAGACTGTCCCAAAAAAAAAAAAAGAAAGAAAGAAAGAAACAAAAGAAAGTTTTAAGAATAGTAGAATAGTTTCGGCCGGGGGCGCTGTGGCTCACTCCTGTAATCCCAGCACTTTAGGA
>NW_012104920.1:1210776-1213015 GCF_000951045.1 Mandrillus leucophaeus | reverse complement strand
AAAAAAAAATAGCCAGGCGTGGTGGCGGGCGCCTGTAGTCCCAGCTACTCTGGAGGCTGAGGCAGGAGAATGGCGTGAACCCAGGAAGCGGAGGTTGCGTGAGTGGAGATCGCGCCACTGCACTCCAGCCTGGGCGACAGAGCGAGACTCCATCTCAACAACAACAACGACAGATAGTAATAACAATAATAATAGTGCCCGGGCGCGGTGGCTCACACCTGTAATCCCACCACTTTGGGAGGCCGAGGCGGGTAGATCACCTAAGATTGGGAGTTTGAGACCAGCCTGACCAACATGGAGAAACCCCGTCTCTACTAAAAATACAAAAATTAGCTGGGCATGATGGCCCATGCCTGTAAACCCAGCTACTCGGAGGCTGAGGCAGGAGAATTGCTTGAACCCGGGAGGCAGAGGTTGCAGTGAGCCGAGATTGTGCCATTGCACTCCAGTCTGGGCAACAAGAGTGACATTCTGTCTCAAAAATAATAATAATAATAATAATAATAAAAAATAATATATACTTCCGGGGAAATTCAAAATAGGAAAAATTGTAATGAAATAATGGTAATAGCAGGAAAAATTCACATTCTGGGAGTTGTCCTATGTTCCATTCACTTCTTGGATTAGAGTAAATGGTAATGCCAATCATGGAGGACATAACATAGGAGATAAAGGTTTAGAAAATAAGGTGATGAATTATACTAAGTTGTTTTTTTTTTTGCCCTTTGAACTTAGCCACCACATCTGGCTAATTTTTAAATTTTTGTATTTAATGGTGGGGACAAACAGACCTGGAAATCTCTTATTTCTTTTTTTTTTTTTTTGAGGCGGAGTCTCGCTCTGTCGCCCAGGCTGGAGTGCAGTGGCGCGATCTCGGCTCACTGCAAGCTCCGCCTCCCGGGTTCCCGCCATTCTCCTGCCTCAGCCTCCCAAGTAGCTGGGACTACAGGCGCCGCCACCACGCCCGGCTAATTTTTTTGTATTTTTAGTAGAGACGGGGTTTCATTCTGTTAGCCAGGATGGTCTCGATCTCCTGACCTCGTGATCCGCCCGTCTCGGCCTCCCAAAGTGCTGGGATTACAGGCTTGAGCCACCGCGCCCGGCCGAAATCTCTTATTTCATAGTGTGATGGCAGAAGAAAGACACTGGAAAAATTATTAATATTTATAATAATTATTAATATTGCAAACATGGCCAGGCACAGGGCTCATACCTGTAATCCCAGCAGTTTGGGAGGCTGAGGCTGGTGGATCACCTGAGGTCACCTGAGGTCAGGAGTTCAAGACCAGTCTGTTGAAATTCCATCTCTACTAAAAATACAAAAATTAGCCAGGAATGGTGGCATGCGCTTGTAGTCCCAGCTACTCAGGAGACTGAGGCAGGAGAATCACTTGAACTCAGGAGGCAGAGGTTGCAGTGAGCCAAGATTGCGCCACTGCACTCCAGTTTGGGTGACAGAGCAAGACTCCATCTGAAAACATAAAAATTAAAAATAAAAATAAAGGCGATAGAAGAAAGGAAAATAAAATATAAGAAAATTAAAGGATTAGTCCATGGGATACAACATCTGAATAACCAGAATTCCAGAAAGTGATAACAGGTATAATTATCTGGGAAGATAAAATCATCTCAAATCAATAGTAATAATTATGCAAGAAAATTTCCCAAGGCCAGGTGCAGTGGCTCACGCCTGTAATCCTGGCACTTTGGGAGGCTGAAGCAGGCAGATCACTTGAGCTCGGGCGTTCAGGAGCGGCCTGGGCAGCATGGTGAAACCCTGTCTCTACCAAAACTACAAAAATTAGCCGGGTGTGGTGGCTCACGCCTGTAATCCCAGCACTTTGGGATGCTAAGGTGGGTGGATCACCTGAGGTCAGGAGATTGAGACCAGCCTGGTCTCAAAAATACAAAAATGAGCCACACATGGTAGCGTGTGCCTATAATCCCAACTACTCAGGAGGCTGAGGGAGGAGAATCTCTTGAACCCGGGAGGCAGAGGTTGCAGTGAGCTGAGATCACACCACTGCACTATATACAGCCTGGGTGACAGAGCAAGACTCTGTCTCAAAAAAAAAAAAATCATTTCCAACCTCGTTTCCTATACGTAGCCACACTCTCAATTTTTTTTGTTGTTGAGACAGAGTCTTGCTCTATCACTCAGACTGGAGTGCAGTGGTATGATCTCAGCTCACTGCAACCTCTGCCTCCCAGGTTCCAGCAATTCTCCTGCCTCAGCCTC
>NW_012104920.1:1209135-1210726 GCF_000951045.1 Mandrillus leucophaeus | reverse complement strand
AAAAAAAAAAAATCATTTCCAACCTCGTTTCCTATACGTAGCCACACTCTCAATTTTTTTTGTTGTTGAGACAGAGTCTTGCTCTATCACTCAGACTGGAGTGCAGTGGTATGATCTCAGCTCACTGCAACCTCTGCCTCCCAGGTTCCAGCAATTCTCCTGCCTCAGCCTCCTGAGTAGCTGGGATTTTAGGCACCCACCGCCACAGCTGGCTTGGTTTTTTTGTTGTTGTTGTATTTTTAGTAGACACGCGGTTTCACCATGTTGGCCAGGCTGGTCTCGAACTCCTCACCTCAGGTGAGTCGCTCACCTCAGCCGCCCAAAGCGTTGGGATTATAGGCATGAGCCACTGCGCCTGGCCCCCACTCTCAATTAAGTACAGGAATAGAACAGACATTTTCAGACTTTTAAAGTCCCAACAAATTTACCTCCCGGTACCCTTTCTCAAAAAGCTCCATCAAAATAAGAGTAAACCTAGAAAGAGGAAACGCAGGTTCCAGGCAACAGAACGTCAACACAAGAGAGAGGCAAAGGGGATCCCCAGGATGAAGGTGAAGGGAGATCCCAACAGCGCAGCCTCAAGATTTTCTCTCTGGACTGGAGCAGGTCGAAGGGCTTTTTGAGAAATTCTTCAAAATGAAGTAGATTGAAATTCCTAAGTGTTTGTATATCTTTATGAGAGATTAATTAAGGGAGAATTTGGGAATAAATTAGAGTACACAGGAAACTAAGCAAACAGAGAGGACAAAGCGGTTATAAATTCCAGGGAAAACAAAAATGGTACAAGAAAGAAAAAGAATTGTAACTATCCACATGGATCATACGTGTATTCATATAATAATCATAATAATGAGGCTGGGCATGGTGACTCATGCCTATAATCCCAGCACTTTGGGAGGCCTAGGCGGGTGGATCACCTGAGGTTAGGAGTTCAAGACCAGCCTGAACAGCATGGTGAAATTTTAGTCTCTACTAAAAATACAAAAGTTAACCAGGCGTGGTGGTGGGTGCCTATAGTCCCAGCTACTTGGGAGGCTGAGGCAGGAGAATTGCTTGAACCTGAGAGGCAGAGGTTGCAGTGAGCTGAGATCATGCCACTGCACTCCAGCCTGGGGAACAAGAATGAAACTTTGTCTCAAAAAAAAAAAAAAAAGTAAACACTAAACACAGGAGGATGGGAAGTGGAGGTGGGGTGACAGGTCGATTGGAAAAAAAGGGCTTCTCTGTTTTTTTTTTAACCTCAATGATCCTTGTTCTGAAGGGCTAGCTTCTCATCTTCCACAGTGCAAAGCCAATAGCTAATGCCTAAACAAAAAACCCTGGAGTGCAGTGGTGCAAACATGCCTCACTTCAGCCTCAACCTCAAGAAGTGAGGCCAAGAGCAGTGGCACGTGCCTGTAATCTCAGCCGTTTGGGAGGTCATGGCAAGAGGATCAGTTAAGACCAGGAGTTCATGGTTACAGTGAGCTAGGATCGTGCCACTGTACTCCAGTCCAGGCAACAGGAAAAGACCCTGTCTCTAAAAAAATAAAGACCCCTTATCCCTCTCAAAAAAAAAAAAAAAAAAAAAAAAAAAAAAAAAAAAAAAAAA
>NW_012104920.1:1192729-1208262 GCF_000951045.1 Mandrillus leucophaeus | reverse complement strand
TTTTTTTTTGAGACGGAGTCTTGCTCTGTCGCCCAGGCTGGAGTGCAGTGGCATGATCTTGGCTCACTGCAAGCTCCATCTCCCGGGTTCACACCATTCTCCTGCCTCAGCCTCCCGAGTAGCTGGGACTAAAGGAGCCCGCCACAACGCCTGCCTAATTTTTTGTATTTTTAGTGGAGAGGTGGATTTACCGTGTTAGCCAGGATGGTCTCGATCTCCTGACCTCATGATCCGCCCACCTCGGCCTCCCAAAGTGCTGGGATTACAGGCGTGAGCCACCATGCCCGGCCAAAAATTTGTTTTTCATTAGCCAGGCTTGATAGCACCCGCCTGTAATCCCAGATACTTGAGAGGCTGAGGTGGGAGAATCACTTGAGCCCAGGAGGTCAAGGCTGCAGTGAGCTATGATGACACCACTGCACTTGGCTTGGGCAACAGAGCAAGACCCAGTCACAAACAAAACAAAACAAACAAACAAAAAAAACACAACATTTGCAATAGCCAGTTAGCTCAGGTGGTTAGAGCCAGGTGCTAACACCAAGGTTGTGGATTTCATCCCCATGTGGGCAAATGTATTATCACTTATGTGGCTGGAGGATGACTTGAGGCCAGGATTTCAAGACCAGCCTGGCCAACATGGAGAAACCCCATCTCTACTAAAAACACAAAAACTATGGGCCTGGCATGGTGGCTTACACCTGTAATCCCAGCACTTTGGGAGGCTAAGGCGGGCAGATCATCTGAGGTCAGGAGTTTGAGACCAGCCTGGCCAATATGGTGAAAACCCATCTCTACTAAAAAATATATAAAAATTAGGAGGTCACGTGCCTGTAATCCCAGCTACTCAAGAGGCTGAGGCAGGAGAATCACTTGGACCTGGGAGGCAGAGGTTGCAGTGAGCCAAGATCATACCATTACACTCCAGCCTGGGCAACAAGAGTGAAACTCTGTCTCAAAAAAATAAATAAATTAACCGGGCGTGGTAGCACATGCCTGTTATCCCAGCTACTTGGGAGGCTGAGTCAGGAGAATCACTTGAACCTAGGAGGCAGAGGCTGCAGTTAGCCCAGATCTCACCACTGCACTCCCGCCTGGGAGATAAAGTAGACTCTGTCTCAAAAAAACAAAACGAAACAAAACAAAACTCAGTTGAGAGTGGTTGCCTTGGAAGAGTGAGGAAATTTTTTTTTTTTTTTTTGAGACTTAGTCCTGCTCTGTCGCCCAGGCTGGACTGCAGTGGCCCGATCCCGACTCACTACAAGCTTCGCCTCCCGGGCTCACGCCATTCTCCTGCCTCAGCCTCCCGAGTAGCTGGGACTACAGGCGCCCGCCACCTCGCCCGGCTAATTTTTTTGTATTTTTAGTAGAGACAGAGTTTCACTGTGTTAGCCAGGATGGTCTCAAACTCCTGACCTCATGATCCGCCTGCCTCGGCCTCCCAAAGTGCTGGGGTTACAGGTGTGATGGAGTGCAAAGATATTCTATGAATATTAGTAAGATCTGGGACCAAGGTGAAGATAATAACATTAAAAACATAAACTCTGAAAACCAAAGACAAAACAAGATGGGAACAAGATAAATTTTGGAAGCATTGGCTGGGCACTGTGGCTTATGCCTGTAATCCCAGCACTTTGGGAGGCCGAGGCAGGCAGATCAAAGTTGGAGACCAGCCTGACCAACATGGAGAAACCTCATCTCTATTAAAAATAGAAAATTAGCCGGGTGTGGTGGCGTGCGTCTGTAATCCCAGCTACTCAGAAGGCTAAGGCAGGAGAATTGCTTGGACCCAGGAGGCGAAGGTTGTGGTGAGTGAGATGGTGCCATTGCACTCCAGCCTGGTCAAGAAGAGCGAAACACCATCTCAAACAAACAAAAAAAATGTTGGGAGTATTAAGTTTCCTAGTTTATACTCTTTTATCTTCTGCATTAGTGATTAAAGTTTGCTTTTTGAGGCAGGGCTTTGCTCTGTCACCCCGGCTGGAGTGCATTGGCAGGTTCTCAGTTCACTGTAGCCTCAACCTCCTGAGCTCAAGCCATCCTCCCATCTCAGCCCCCCAGTAGCTGGAACTACAGGCATTTGCCACCACGCTCAGCTAATGTTTTTGTATTTTTTGCAGAGACAGGGTTTTGCCCTGTTGCGCAGGTTAGTCTTGAACTATTGGACTCTATTAATCTACCCACCTTGGCTTTCCAAAATGCTAGGATTACAGGCGTGAGCCACTGTACCCAACCTATTATTGTTTTTGTTTTGAGACAGGATCTCATTCTGTCACCCAGGCTGGAGTGCAGTGGTGCAAACATGACTCCCTTCAGCCTCGACCTCTAAGGTTCAGGTGATCCTCCCACCTCAAACTCCTGAGTAGTTGGGACTACAGGCATTTGCTACTGACCTGGGCAAATTTTATTTATTTAGTTTTTGTTTCCTTTGGGATTTTTGTTTGTTTGTTTGTTTGTTTGTTTTAGACAGAGTCTTGCTCTGTCGCCCAGAGTGCAGTAGTGCAATTTCGGCTCACTGCAACCTCTACCTCCTAGGTTCAAGTGATTCTCCTGCCTCAGCCTCCTGAGTAGCTGGGATTACAGGCATGCACCACCAAGCCCAGTTAATTTTTGTATTTTTAGTAGAAACAGGGTTTCACCATGTTGGCCAGGCTGGTCTCAAACTCCTGACCTCCGGTAATCCACCCACCTTGGCCTCCCAAAGTGCTAGGATTATAGGCGTGAGCCACTGTGCCCAGCCATTTTCTGTTTTTTGAGAGAATCTCCATCTGTCACCCAGGCTGGAGTGTGGTGGCACAAACTCAGCTCACTGCAACCTCTGCCACCTGGGTTGAAGCGATTCTCATGCCTCAACCTCCCAAGTAGTTGGAATTACATGGGTGCCACCACACCCAACTAATTTTTGTATTTTTAGTAGAGATGGGGTTTCTACATGTTGGCCAGGCTGGTCTCGAACTCCTGACCTCAAGTGATCTGCCCGCCTCCCGAAGTGCTGGGATTATAAGGATAAGCCACTGCACCCGGCCTAATTTTGTAGAGATGTAGTCTTGCCCATGTTGCCTAGGCTGGTCTTGAACTCCTGGCTCAAGTGATCCTCCACCCTCAACCTTTCAAACTATTGAGATTTTTTTTTTTTTTTTTTTTTGAGATTGGGTATTGCTCTGTCACTCAGGCTGGAGTGCAGTGGTGTGGTCTTGGCTCACTGCAACCTCTACTTCCTGGGATCAAGCGATTCTCGTGCCTCAGCCTCCCCAGTAGCTGGGCCTAGAGTACCACGCCATTGTGTGTTGGCTTTTTCTGTATTTTTGTTAGAGACGAGATTTTGCTATGTTGGCCAGACTGCTTTTGAACTCCTGGGCTCAAGCAATTTACCAGCCTCCCAAAATCCAAAATGCTGGGATTACAGGCATGAGCTTTTTTTTTTTTTTTTGAGATGGAGTTTTGCTCTTGTTTCCCAGGCTGGAGTGCAGTAGCATGATCTTGACTCACTGCAACCTCCATCTCCCAGGTTCAAGCGATTCTCCTGCCTCAGCCTCCCGAGTAGCTGGGATTATGGGCGCCTGCCACCATGCCTGGCTAATTTTGTATTTTTAGTAGAGATGGGGTTTTGCCATCTTGGTCAGGCTGCTCTTGAACTCCTGACCTCAGATGATCCGCCCGCCTCGGCCTCCCAGAGTGCTGGGATCACAGGCATGAGCCACTGAGCCCGGCCAGGTGTGAGCTTTTGTCGGGCACACTAGATTGAGAATAAAGACTGTTGGGCTGGGCACGGTGGCTCCCGCCTGTAATCTCAGCACTTTGGGAGGCCGAGGTGGGCTGATAAAAATACAAAAATTAACATGTGGTGGCAGGTGCCTATAATCCTAGCTACTCAGGAGGCTGAGGCAGGAGAATCGCTTGAAACCGGGAAGCGGATGTTGCAGTGAGCCAAGATCCAACCATTGCACTCCAGCTTGGGGACAAAAAATTTAAAAAACTAAAAAAAGACTTTGGACTGGGCGCGGTGGCTCACACCAGTAATACAAGCACTTTGCGAGGTTGAGGCGGCCATATCACAAGATCAGGAGTTACAGACCAGCCTGGCCAGCATGGTGAAACACCGTCTCTACTAAAAATACAAAAATTAGCCAGGCATGGTGGTGTGCACCGGTAGTACCAGCTATTGGGGAGGCTGAGGCAGAAGAATTGCTTGAACCCATGAGGCAGAGGTTGCAGTGAGCTGAGTTCACGCCACTGCACTCCAGCCTGGGGGACAGAGACTCTGTAAAAAAAAAAAAAAAGAAAAGAAAGAAAATAAAAAAGAAAAGAGAAGAAAAGACCCAACGCCACATCAGGTCATGCAATTCTTATTTATTTTTCACCCTCAACAAGGAAGAAAGGTCTCTCCCTCAATTCTACTCTTCCAGTACTTGAGGATAGGCACCCCCAACCCTCCTTCCTCCAGGGAGGCCTCAGCGTCAGTGTTTGTGGAAATAGTTTCTGAAGAGTGCTTGAGCTGGTGGGGAAGGAGAAACTCAAGAGAGAGATCCCCCTGGGGATGGTGTCACTTTCCTGCCAACTTTCTCATCGCCTCTCCTTCAAAGCGGAAGAAGTGCCAGCCCTCAGCTTCCGTCAGATCGCAGGCTCCTAGGGCCTTGTACAAGTCCATGGCCCTCTGGTTCCAGTCCAGGACAGCCAGGCGGAATTGGGAGCAGCCCTTATCCAAGGCCACCTGTGGGAGAAGACATCACTAACTTTTCTGGGGTCAAAAAAGGAAAAGGTTTTCTCACTCCCTCATTCAACCCAGGTCCTCC
This sequence comes from Mandrillus leucophaeus, assembly GCF_000951045.1. NCBI lineage: Eukaryota > Metazoa > Chordata > Mammalia > Primates > Cercopithecidae > Mandrillus > Mandrillus leucophaeus. The sequence goes on along the minus strand of NW_012104920.1, from coordinate 1,203,472 downwards.
CCCTCCATATACCCTTGCTTCTTTAGGTCCTCACTTGTCACCCCCACCCCTCTCCTCACCTCAGCCACCTTTTTGATTATTTTGGAACCAATCCCTTGACCTGTTATGGAGAGAAAGAGGCAAAAAATATCTATTGTTTGAGCTGAAGGGAATCAGAAAAGGACACAGGCTGGGATCTGGGGACCGGGGATGATGGTGGGGTGTGTGGGGTGCTTCGTTCCCACTCCCGCCTCAGCTTCTGCCCAGTACCCCGATATTCCGGCATCACATAGATATCCTCCAGATAAATGGTGCGTCCCTTCCATGTACTGTAGATGAAGTAGTATATTCCATAGCCCACCACGCAGGGCCCTGAAAGAGAGAAAAGAGGAGTACGGCTTCTGGGAGCCTGTGGGGAGACCTCTGAGGCCGGCTGGAGAGGTGGACTTCTAAGGCCCAGCTGCTCTTACCCAGTAGCTCCCCGGACGCTGGAAGAATCTCTGCTACCAAACAGTGATAGAAAGGATTCTCTCCAAAGCCATCTGCTCTCAGGGCTGCCGAGATTGGAGTTGTGACAAAGAGATAGAGAAAGAGGACCTGGGTCTATGCCCAGCCTGGAGCTGTCGCCTGGGGAACCCATCCCTCATTTCCTCCCCAGCCTCCGCCAGAACCTGGGCGCTGAGTCCCCACCTTCTTCACTGATCTTCACCTGATCCGAGAGGTTTTCAAACTCGGCTAGTTCCTAAGGCGTGGGTACGGAGGCTGGATTTGGGCAGAAGGGCCCCGCTGCTCCCCGAGCAGGGTCCCAAGGCGAGCCCCTCCCCCCGCTCCCGCCTCCTGCGCCCCCGCTCTGGCCGCGTCACTCTGACCCCCTGGTTTCCGGCCCTCTCCCCTCTCCCCTCTCTCCTCTCTTCACCCGAATCAGCCTCAGGATATCTCCACAGTCTCCCTCCTTGGCCTCTCGGATCCGCACGGAAGCCATCCGGATCCCCACTGTCTAGGACCAAAGTCTCACAGCCCCGCAAACGGCAACAAGACCCTTTAAAGGGCCTACGAGCTTGGATCCTGAAGAGCCTGGGAGAGCGGGGTGGCGGGAGTGGCCGGGACGGCGGGGTAGCCGCGGCCTGGGAAGTGGGGCTGGGATTCCGGTGCCGTCCAGGCGGAGAGAGTGGGCCAATGAGGAGGTCCTCATGGCCGGGCAAAACCCCACCCCCTCTAATTCTGTCGCAGCAGGGGGCACAACGTCAGCCAATCAGCTTGAAGAACAGGCGCAGCCCCGCCCCCCCAAGTCACACCCCCGACAGCTGGATCTTGTGACTGGGCCCCTGGTAGAGGTCAAGGTTGGAGTGTGGCGGCTTCCTTGCGGTTGTTTGGGTGTCCCAACCTCGATCGAGTTACCCCGCGGTTCAAAGGCTCCCCGGCAGTGCTTTTTAAATTGACGTATGCGGTGATAACCTGCTTTAGCCTCAGGCTCACTCAGCCCCCCAGACCCTGGGTAAGCCTTAAGACCCCCAGCTCTGAAAGCTGTTTCCTGCAGCTCTTGAGTAGGATGAAGTGTTACATTTCGGCGGCATTTGCATTTTTAAAATGTTTTATTTATTTATTTATTTACTTTTGGAGATGGAGTATTGCTTTGTCGCCCAGGCTGGGGTGCAGTGGCGCGATCTCCGCTCACTGCAGCCTCCACCGCCCGAGTTCAAGCGATCCTCCTGCCTTAGCCTCCGGAGTAGCTGGGACTGCAGTCGCGCACCGGCACACCTGGCTAATTTTTTTTTTTTTTCCTTCCTTCCTGCCTGCCTGCCTGCCTGCCTGCCTCCCTCCCTCCCTTCCTTCCTTCCTTCCTTCCTTCCTTCCTTCCGACGGATTCTCACTCTGTCACTCAGGCTGGAGTGCAGTGGTGCGATATCGGCTCACTGCAACCTCTCCCTCCCGGGTTCAAGCGATTCTCCTGCCTCACCTGCGGAGTAGCTGGGATTACAGGCATGGGCAACCACACCTGGCTAAGTTTTGTATTTTTAGTAGAGATGGGGTTTCACCATGTTGGCCAGGCTGGTCTGGAACTCCTGACCTCAAGTGATCTGCCTGCCTCAGCCTCCCAAGGTGCTGGGATTACAGATGTGAGCCACCGAGCCCGGTCTGTCATTTGCATTTTAAAATGGGTCATGGGGTGGCGCAGTGGCTCACGCCTGTAATCCCAGCATTTTGGGAGACAGAGGCAGGTGGATCACATGAGATCAGGAGTTTGAGACCAAACTGACCAACATGGTGAAATCCCCTCTCTACTAAAAATACAAAAATTAGCCAGGTGTGATGGCGTATGCCTTTAATCCCAGCTACTCGGGATCCTGAGACAGGATAATTGGTTGAACCTGGGAGGTGGAGGGTACAGTGAGCCGAGATTGTGCCATTGCACTCCAGCCTGGGCAACAAGAGTGAAACTCCATCTCAAAATAAATAAATAAAATAAAACAGGTCAGGGAGGGTTGGGCCTTGTGGCTAACGCCTGTAATCCAAGTACTTTGGGAGGCTGATGTGGGCGGATCATTTGAGGTCAGAGGTTTGAGACCAGCCTGGCCGACATGGTGAAATCCCCGTCTCTACTAAAAATACAAAAAAATTAACTGGGCATGGTGGTGCGTGCACCTGTAGTCCCAACTACTCAGGAGGCTGAGATAGGAGGGTCGCTTGAGAGGGTGCCTCGAGAGGCAGAGGCAGCAGTGAGCCGAGATCACGCCACTGCACTCCAGCCTGAGTGACAGAACAAGACTCTGTCTAAAATAAAATAAAATAAAATAAAATAAAATAAAATAAAATAAAATGGGTCAGGGAGTGGGTGATGAATTTCTACTGCTAGACTGTTTAGGCCCCGTAATAAATGGATAAGGGAAGATAACTGGGAGGCAGGGGTAGGTCCCTTCTTAATATTCACTGAATCATACACACAGACAATACCTTCCTGGCAGACAGGCCTCAGAGGCCTGGGAAAAGACTGGGGGAGGAGTTCAGACCAGATGCCAGGCACTGTGCCTGCATTTTCTCAATGAACTTCTTTCACAGTCACCCTGTAAAATATTATTTTCCTCATTTTACAGACAAGAATGCTGAAGCACAAAGGTGAAGTGACTTGCCCAAGGTCACTCCGCTAGAAATTTAGGATTCCATTATCTCATTTCTAGTCCTGAGACAGGATGCTACTTGGGACGCAGGGCAGGACTGTCTCTAGACCACAGGCCTGTGAATGCAGCCTCCCCACGTGGACGGAAATCTTGGAGGACCTAGGCCAGGTCCTGGAGGAGGAGAGGGGAGATGGAATATCCTCTCCCAGTTCAGAAATTTTCTAGGCAGTGGAGGATGATAGTGGAGGGGACTCTGTCCTTCACCCCATTGATCCCCAGAGGGGTGGTAGCTGGGTCTTGTGACTGGGCCCCTGGGCAGGGGTCAAGGGTCAGTGCCCCTGTTTCCTTTACCCCCTCCCCCCGGGCAACCTTTAACCCTCCACCGCCTACACACAAGGCTGCCTGCCTCTACACATTCTCCCAAGAGTTGTCTGAGCCGCCGAGTGGACAGTGGCTGATTATGGAGAGCAGAGGCCCAATGGCCACCTCGCGCCGGCTGCTGTTGCTGCTGTTGCTACTACTGCATCACACCCACCAGGGATGGGCCCTGAGACCTGTTCTCCCCACCCAGGTGCAGGAGCGGGACAGGGCTCTCAGTTCATGCAGTCTTCCCTTCTCTCCTCCTCTGGCCCTGTAGCAGGGCCTCTCCCTCTGTCTGTCTCTGACATGTCCCTACTCAGCCTTGTTTGTTTTCTCTTTCTGATAGAGGGCCCAGGACCCTCCGGCTGTCCACCTCAGCAATGGCCCAGGACAAGAGCCTGCCGCTGTCATGACCTTTGACCTCACCAAGATCACAAAGTATGGGGTTGACCTAGCCCTTGACCCAGTCCCCTGGCTCTGCCCCGTCTCCATCAGCTGTTCTCTTTTCCCTGTCTTCCTTTCCTTATCTGTGAACACCGTGTCCCCAAACCCTCACTGGCTCCCAAAGGGCACATGACATACACAATCTTTTCCTTCTGAGTCCTTCCAGAACCTCCTCCTCCTTTGAGGTTCGAACCTGGGACCCAGAGGGAGTGATTTTTTATGGGGATACCAACCCTAAGGATGACTGGTTCATGCTGGCACTTCGGGACGGCAGGCCTGAGATCCAACTGCACAATTACTGGGCCCAGCTTACGGTGGGTGCTGGACCACGACTGGATGACGGGAGATGGCACCAGGTAAGCTAGCTCTGGTCCTCAAGGGAGGGATGTCTGGAGCTGGTCTGAGGAAAGGGAATGAAACCAAGTTATTGGGCATCCCTTTACCACTGTCATCTCATTTAATCCACACGAACTCCCACAAAGTAGCTATTCTTGGCCCCATCTTTTCTGATGGGAATTCTAAGGCTCAGTCAGTACATAAGTGACAAGACCTGACTGACCCACGGCCAAGGATGCTAGCTGCTTCTTTAAGGCATGTTCTTTCCACTATAGTACTAGGCTGCCTCACAGGAAGGTGGCAGAGACAGATCCCAGGGTCCTCTGATTCTGCTTCCCACCTTCCTGCAGGTGGAAGTCAAGATGGATGGGGACTCTGTGCTACTGAAGGTGGATGGGGAGGAGGTGCTGCGCCTGAGACAGGTCTCTGGGCCCCTGACCAGCAAACGCCATCCCATCATGAGGATTGCGCTTGGGGGGCTGTTCTTCCCCGCTTCCAACCTTCGGTTGCCGGTAACTACATCCCAGGGGTGGAACCCTAGCCAAGGCTCCGTAAAGCACTGCTGGGTGGGTGGCCATGGGAATCTAAGTCCAAGATTTTAGGGAGAGGGGATGGGTTGAGAGCTGCAAGAGGGAGGCCAAATGCTCGGAAGAGAGTAAACTGAGGGCAGAGTGGCCAGGACTGGGGCTCCGATGCCCTGATTTCTACATCCCCATATCTTACCTCTGTCACACTCCAGCTAGTTCCTGCCCTGGATGGCTGCCTGCGCCGGGATTCCTGGCTGGATAAACAGGCCGAGATCTCAGCATCTGCCCCCACTAGCCTCAGAAGCTGTGATGTAGAATCAAATCCCGGGATATTTCTCCCTCCAGGGACTCATGCAGAATTCAATCTCCAAGGTAGATTTCCTTGGAGTGTGTTTTTCCCACCCTGGCCAGCTCAGCCTGCCTCTGTCTCCCTCCACCACTGGCCCCTTTCCTCCTTGAAGCTCCAGCTTTGAGGCCTCAGGATAATCATTTCTCCCCACAGACATTCCCCAGCCTCATGCAGAGCCCTGGGCCTTCTCTTTGGACCTGGGACTCAAGCAGGCAGCAGGCTCAGGCCACCTTCTTTCTCTTGGGACACCGGAGAACCCATCTTGGCTCAGTCTCCACCTCCAAGATCAAGTAAAGGGGGACAATGGGGCGCTGCCTGTATTCAGTGGAGCCTGGAGCAATGAGGGAAGAGGAGAGTCCAAAATGTCAATATTAGGAAGACTTCCAGCCCAGGGAACATAGCAAGACTCTGGCTCCACAAAATTGTTTTTCATTAATAATTAGCCAGGCATGGTGGTGCATGCCTGTAATCTCAGGTGCTGGAGGCCAAGACCAGAGGATCACTTGAGGCCAGGAGTTTGACATCAGCCTGGGCAACATAGCAGAGACCTCTGTCAAGAAAAAAAAAAAAAAAAATTAGCCAGGCATAGTAGCACATGTCTGCTGCCCTGGCTACTTAGGAGCCTGAGGCAGGAGGTTTACTTGAGCCCAGGAGTTTGAGGCTGCAGTGATATATGATGGTGCCACTGCACTCTGACCTGGACCACAGTGAGACCCTGTCTCAAAAAATAAAATAAAATAAAAATAAGGTTTACGGATGGCACTCAGGTGGGTGGTAGGGGCGAGGGACATATCTTGAAGCTGCCCACAGCAAGCAAACAGTTTTGACTTAGACTGTTTATTTACTTGGGGTAGGTGTGGTTTCAAAAAGAGTCAAGCCAAAAAAAATTAGGGCAGGATTTAAGTGGTGAAAATGGCCAGTAGGTGGAGGCATAGCGAAGAGGCAGAATTAAGGCAGCTAGGGGTGAGGCCAGTCAGTAGTCCCTGCTCATTCTTCCCTCCCTCTCTATCGTCCCTTTCCCACACACTCTGCAGAAGGTGGTGCTGTCTTCTGGGTCGGGCCCAGGGATGGATCTGCCCCTGGTCTTGGGACTCCCTCTTCAGCTGAAGCTGAGTATGTCCAGGGTGGTCTTGAGCCAAGGACCAAAGATGGAGGTCCTTGCCCTGCCTCCCTTAGGCTTGGCTTCCCTCCTTAACCTCTGGGCCAAGCCTCAAGGGCGTCTCTTCCTGGGGGCTTTACCAGGTAAGAGAGAATGATGTTCAAGTTCATGAGCACACCATTGGAAACAGCTCAAGGAAGGAGGCACATTTTGAGGGGAAGGAAACCTCTGGGAGGGAAGAAGAATAGGCCACAAGAAGAAGATAGCGGGCAGTGGGAGGTAGTGCTTCTGAAAACTCAGGTTGGAGGAGTGGAAAAGTGGGGAGAAGATTCTGAATCTGAGCCACCTTACTCTTCTAATGCCACCTTCGCACTACCTCCCTCTAGGAGAAGACTCTTCCACCTCTTTTTGCCTGCATGGCCTTTGGGCACAAGGTCAGAGGCTGGATGTGGACCGGGCCCTGAACAGAAGCCATGAGATCTGGACTCACAGCTGTCCCCAGAGCCCAGGCAATGGCACTGACGCTTCCCATTAAAGCTCCACCTAAGAACCCCCTTTGAAAGTTACTTATTATTCATTTATTCAACAAATATTCACTGTGCACTAGCAACGTACCAGGCACTGTGCCAAGCATTGAGTTGTCTTGATGAGCACAAACACTCTGGTTCCTACCCTCTTGGTGCCCACAGTCCCATAGGGAAGCAGACATCCATCAAAGACTAACTAATAAGTGGATAGTTGGAAGCACTGATAAAGGAGAATCGGAGAGTTGTGAAAACATGGAGACTGGCCGGGAGCAGTAGCTTACGCCTGTAATCCCAGCACTTTGGGAGGCCGAGGCAGGCAGATCACGAGGTCGGGAGATCGAGACCATCCTGGCTAACGTGGTGAAACCCCGTCTCTACTAAAAATACAAAAATTATTCGGGTGTGGTGGCGGGCGCCTGTAGTCCCAGCTGCTCAGGAGGCTGAGGCAGGAGAATGGTGTGAACCCGGGAGGCGGAGCTTGCAGTGAGTCGAGATAATGTCACTGCACTCCAGCCTGGGCGACAGAGCAAGACTGTCAAAAAAAAAAAAAAAAGAAAAGAAAAGAAAAGAAAAATAAAACATGGAGACTAGGAGGCCTTAGTCTGAACGTCAAGGAGAGGTTCTCTGAGGAAATGAGGACTTCTTTTTTTGTTTTGTTTTGTTTTGTTTTGAGACAGAGTTTTGCTCTTGTTGCCCAGGCTGGAGTGCAATGGTGTGATCTTGGCTCACTGCAACCTCTGCCTCCTGTGTTCAAGTGATTCTTTTGCCTCAGCCTCCCGAGTAGCTGGGATTACAGGCGTGCACCACCACCCCCGGCTAATTTTTTGTATTTTTAGTAGAGATGGGGTTTCACCATGTTGGCTAGACTGGTCTAGAACTCCTGACCTTGGGTGATCCTCCTGCCTCGGCCTCCCAAAGTGCTGGGATTACAGGCGTGAGCCATCGCGTCCGGCTGGAAATGAGGACTTCTTAGGCTGAGATCCCAGCAAAAACCCCGACAGACAGACATACTCTGGATACAGGTCACTTTCTGGAAGCCAGGACCCACCTCGTTCCGCAGAAGTTACTCCCTTTGAGACTCCAGTTTCCTGCCTCTGTGGCTGGTCCAGAGGGATCAGGAGGAAGAAAAGAGATGGGATTTTGACATCTCAGTCATCTGGTCCTTGGACTGGCCATTGCTGCCCAGGGAAGGAGCAGCAGGGGGCGTGAGAGGGTCACAGACAGATACGGGTAGGGGTTCTGGAAAAAGGGGTGGAGGCAGGGAGAAAGAGAAAGGGAGGAGAGCACAGGGAGAAAGTCGCCTCTCTCTCCTAGTCTTGGTCCACTTGCTGCGTTCACAGACGAATTTGTCTCTACTCCATTAAGCAAGAACTGGCTTGTGCTGGTCCCAGCTGGTAAAAACAGACAGATTCGGGAGTATCTCTGCCCTCAAAGAATACGGTGACCCAGCTCTCAACCACAGACCTCTGGAGAATGCTGGTGCCCCAGCATCCCTCCCTGGGGAACCCTCGTGTCCAAGCCGCTAGCCCCCACCCCCCGCCCCAGCTTCCAGTCTTCAGCCCCCTTAGGAACCTCTGTGTCCTAGTCCAAAGCTCCCAGCCTACTAAGGAGCCCTAGGGCTCAAGCCCTCCATCCTCTTTCCTCTCAAGAACCATTAGGTTAGCCAGGTGGGGTGGTTCACACCTTTAATCCCAGCACTGTGGGAGGCTGAGGCCGGCGGATCACCTGAAGTCAGGAGTTTGAGACCAACCTGGCCAACACAGTGAAATCCCATCTCTACTAAAACTGCGAAAATTAGCCGGATGTGGTGACGGGTGCCTGTAATCCCAGCTACTCAGGAGGCTGAGGTAGGAGAATTGCTTGAACCCAGGAGGTGGAGTTTGCAGTGAGCTGAGATCACGCCACTGCACTCCAACCTGAGTGACAGAGTGAGACTGTCTCAAAAAATAATAATTAAAAAAAAACTTAAAAAGAACCATTAGGTTAAAGCATACCTCATTTCTAGACCCCATGAGAATCCCAGTACCCTAGCCTCCTAGTTTCTTACAAGAATCTTTTCACCAGTAACCCAGGCAGCAGGCTGAGTCACTCACTGGAGCTGCTGTCCCTTTCTGCAGGGATCAGCCAGGACCTAAATGACCCCGGGGTAAGGAGGCCCTGAGGAGTCTCTAGGGTAGAAGACACAAATCCTAAGCCCCACCTTGTACCTCTCCTAATCTTGACCCTATAGGCTCTCTCAGGATCTACAAGTGCCTCCACCCAGCCAGCAGGCTTTATAGCGGAGTCTTCAGCATGGAGAGGGCATCAAATTTAACTCTGGCCCCTTGTTGATGTTGACGGTTAACCTAGGCCACCTGAGCATCTGCTAGTACCAGGCACTGTTCTAGATACTGAGGATTTGTTGGTGAAAAGGACAAACAGGCCGGGCATGGTGGCTCACGCCTGGAATCCCAGCACTTTGGGAGGCCGAGGCAGGCAGATCATGAGGTCAGGAGATCGAGACCATCCTGGCTAACACAGTGAAACCCCATGTCTACTAAAAATACAAAAAATTAGCTGGGTGTGGTGGCTACTTGGGAGGTTGAGGCAGGAGAATGGCGTGAACCCGGGAGGCGGAGCTTGCAGCGAGCGGAGATCACACCACTGCACACCAGCCTGGGCAACAGAGCGAGACTCCATCTCAAAAAAAAAAAAAAAAAGAAAAAGAAAAGAAAAAAAGAAAAGGACAAATACCATCCCCGCTCTGATGGAACTTATAATATAGCAGAGGGGAAGTAGACAAAAAACAAGAACACAAATAAATAAGCAGGATTATTTCAGATAGTGCTCAGAGCAATAAAGGGAATAAAATCCTGTAATATAATAGGAGGGGGAGGGGAGGGGCAACATTAGCTGGGTGGTCAGGGAAGTCACTTGAGCAGAGACCTGAATAATGAAAAGAAGTCATCCTGTGGAGGCCTGTGGAGTGCGAGCCAGCAGGGAGGGGGGTTAGAGAGCCCAGATGCACCTGGGTACCCACCAAGGGGATTGTTCCAAGTGCCAACATCCTGACCTTTTGTCCCTGGAATCTCCCCGGAGCTGGCTTTTCTCTCCTCCCTCCACCCCACCCTCTCCAGGACACTGGGCCCCCAACCTCTCTTTCCCCAGCCTGCCCTAGATTCCAGGATTCCTGATTACCATCCAGAGTTGTCTACACTCTTTCATTAAGACCGACTTCGCTTTGACATCGACTTTGCCAGGCCCCCACCAAGGGCACCTACGATGCCTGCCCAGTGTCCCCTGCCTTCCCCACACCCCCAAAAACTTTTCAGAGCTTGGCAGCACACCCTGAAGCCTCTGGGCCTGATCTACCCACTCACTCCATCCTACCCACTGCCTCTCTCTCCCCCTCCTTGCTGCCCACCTCCCCCACCGAATTTTCTTTCAATTAACATGTATTGGCTGCTGATACATTGGCCAAACACTGTGTAGTCCACCACAGGCAATCTAAAGATGAATAAAACTTGGTACTGGCCCTGGAGAACTAGGGTCTTTTTTTTTCTTTTGAGACAGAGTCTCGCTGTTTCGGTCAGGCTGGAGTACAGTGGCACGATCTCAGCTCACTGAAACCTCCATCTCCCAGGCTCAAGCAATTCTCCTGCCTCAGCCTCCCAAGTACATGGGATTACAGGTGTGCGCCACCACACCTGGCTAATTTTTGTATTTTTAGTAAAGACGGAGTTTCACCATGTTGACCAGGCTGGTCTCGAACTCCTGACCTCAGGTAATCAGCCTGCCTCGGCCTCTCAAAGTGCTGGGATTACAGGCGTGAGCCACCGTGCCCGGCCTTTTTTTTTTTTTCTTTTGTCTTGCTCTGTTGCACAGGCTGGAGTGCGATGGCACGATCTTGGCTCACTGCAACTTCTGCTTCCTGGGTTCAAGTGATTCTCCTGCTCAGCCTCTCAAGTAGCTGAGCTTACAGGCATGCACCAACACGCCTGGCTAATTTTTGTATTTTTAGTAGAGA
>NW_012104920.1:1191313-1192679 GCF_000951045.1 Mandrillus leucophaeus | reverse complement strand
CGTGCCCAGCCTTTTTTTTTTTTTCTTTTGTCTTGCTCTGTTGCACAGGCTGGAGTGCGATGGCACGATCTTGGCTCACTGCAACTTCTGCTTCCTGGGTTCAAGTGATTCTCCTGCTCAGCCTCTCAAGTAGCTGAGCTTACAGGCATGCACCAACACGCCTGGCTAATTTTTGTATTTTTAGTAGAGACAAGGTTTCACCATGTTGGCTGGGCTGGTCTCAAACTCCCGACCTCAGGTGATCCGCCCACCTTGGCCTCCCAAAGTGCTGGGATTACAGGCATGAGCCACCATGCCCGGGCAGAACCAGGGTCTTGAGAGAGAGACAGACATGTGAAATGCTTTAGCAGAGGTATCAGAGATGCCAAGGAACCTGGTTGCTAGTTCTACTATGGACCATCAAAGAAATGAGTTATGACTGGACAAGGTGGCTCATGCCTGTAATCCCAGCACTTTGGGAGGCCAAGGTGAACGGATCACCTGAAGTCAGGAGTTTAAGACCGGCCTGGCCAGCATGGTGAAACCCCATCTCTACTAAAAATACAAAAAATTAGCTGGGCATGGTGGCAGGCTCCTGTAATCCCAGCTACTGGGGAGGCTGAGGCAGGAGAATCCCTTGAACCCGGGAGGCGGAGGTTGCAGTGAGCTGAGACTGCACCACTGCACTCCAGCCTGGGCAACAGAGTGAGACTCTGGAATAAGAAAATAAAAAAATAAAAAAAACAAAATGAGCGAGTTGTTAGATGTGTGAAGTTGAACAAATGACTAAACCTCTATTACTGTTTCCCCATCTATAAAATGGGAAGTTTCTCTATCTTAGAAGGTTGTTGTGAAGATTTGGTGAAATCATGTAGACATTTTAATGTCTAGCATAGTGTCTGGCATACAGAAAGTGCTCAATATATGATATATATGTATATCTCAATATATATGAGAAATGTCATTCTTATTAATCTCACACATAGTTCTTGGCATATTAGTCTGAGCCTGCTGGGTATGAAAGATGAGGGAGGGCGTGTGATGTGGCTGAACCATGGGCAGACTGAGATGGAGTGAGGGCAGATGGCGGCTCCTTGGGCTATGTGGCCTTGTGTGTCCTGCTGAGTAGTTGGAGCTTGATCTGGTCAGTGAATAAACTTTATCTTCTTATCTATTCTTCTTTTCCTTCTTCTTCTTCTTCTTTTTTTTTTTTTGAGACGGAGTCTCATTCTGTTGCCGAGGCTGAAGTGCAGTGGCGTGATTTCATCTCACTGCAACTTCCAACTCCTGGGTTCAAGCTATTCTCTTGCCTCAGCTTCCTGAGTAGCTGGGATTACAGACATGCACCACCAAACCTGACTAATTTTTTTGGTATTTTTAGTAGAGA
>NW_012104920.1:1185435-1187323 GCF_000951045.1 Mandrillus leucophaeus | reverse complement strand
GTTAGCCAGGATGGTCTCGATCTCCTGACCTCGTGATCCGCCTGTCTCGGCCTCCCAAAGTGCTGGGATTACAGGCTTGAGCCACCGCGCCCGGCCACTCATTTCCAGAACTCTTTTCATCTTTATAAAACTGAGACTCTGTCCCCATTAAACAGCACTTTTCCATTCTCTTCTCCCCCCATATCTTTGTTTCAGAAGTCTTCTCTCTCCTTGTTCTTGTCTTTGCAAACACCCATTTTGTTGGGAACTCGGACAGCTAAGTCCCTGGAATTGCATGAACTGAGGGGAAGGAGATCGACAGGTACAGACCTCAGGATAAGGTTTAGATATGAGAGAGAGGGTGTGAAGGCTCTCATGCCCTGGTTCCTTTCTGGAGATGCTGATGGGAAAGGTGGGCTCCAGGAAAAGGCTGGAGCTTTGTAATGGCTATTTTCCCAGAGATTTTTCAGATCTCCCCTTTCTCAGCCTGTTTCCTTCAGAACACCAATGTTGCATTTAATGCTGAGGCCCCTCCCTCCTCCTCCATCCCCTCCTCCAAACCTGCAGAAGACAGCAAGGAAGGGAGCAACAGGTATCTCATCCTTACTCCATAAACCCCCTACGGTGCACAGAAGATATTTCTTTCTTTCTTTCCAAGTGAACATGGGGTACAGGGCAGAGACTGAGCCAGGAATCCGGAGGCCACCCCTGGCTGTGTTTGCTAAGCTTTATGTCTTGAGGATCGGACCAGGTCTCATCTTTCCAAATGGAGGCTGGGCCACTTCAGTGCTTCTTGCCTGAGGAAGGAAAGAGCAAGTTGCTTCTGAGGTTCCCTGCAGAAGGAGCCTTTCCATGTTCACGCCCAGTTCAACCAGAAACTATCTTTGGTAGCTCTATGGGTTTCTTGAGTTTGAAGAAAGAGTAAATAGTCCAAGACAAAGGCCTGTTCTCAAAGAGCTTAGAGTGCTTAGAGTCTAGTTTAAGAGATGAAACATGCGCAAGAGTTTTCTTTTCTTTTCTTTTCTTTTTTTTGAGACAGAGTCTCGCTCTGTCACGTAGGCTGGAGTGCAATGGTGCGATCTTGACTCACTGCAACCTCCACCTCTGGGGTTCAAGTGATTCTCCTGCCTCGTCCTCCTGAGTAGCTGGGATTACAGGCGCACGCCACTACACCCAGCTAATTTTGTATTTTTAGTAGAGACAAGGTTTCACCATGTTGGCCAGGCTGGTCTCGAACTCCTGGCCTCAGGTGATCCACCTGCCTCGGCCTCCCAGAGTGCTGGGATTACAGGTGTGAGCCACCGTGCCTGGCCAAGAGTTTTCATCCAGTTACTCAAGACAGAAACTTAGACATCAGCTTTGATTCTTATTCATCCCCATTGTTCACTCTACTTCCAAAATAGGTCCTGAACCCATCCTCTTGTCGCCATCTGCAACTTGTTACTCTGGTCTAAGATAGCCACATCTCCCACCTGGACTGCTTGCTGAAAAGCTTTCCAAACTGGTTTCCTTGATTTGCGTGGTCTGCTCTCCACACAGTAGCCATGGTGATTTTCTTTTTTTCTTTATTTATTATTATTTTTTTGAGACGGAGTCTCGCTGTGTCGCCCAGGCTGGAGTGCAGTGCCGCGATCTCGGCTCACTGCAAGCTCCGCCTCCCGGGTTCATGCCATTCTCCTGCCTCAGTCTCCCAAGTAGCTGGGACTACAGGCGCCTGCCACCATGCCTGGCTAATTTTTTGTATTTTTGGAAGAGATGGGGTTTCACCATGTTAGCCGGGATGGTCTCAATCCCCTGACCTCATGATCTACCTGCCTTGGCCTCCCAAAATGCTGGGATTACAGGCATGAGCCACCGCACCCAGTCTTTTTTTTTGAGACAGAGTCTCGCGGTGTTGCCAAGGCTGGAG
>NW_012104920.1:1179063-1180205 GCF_000951045.1 Mandrillus leucophaeus | reverse complement strand
GAGTTGGAGACCAGCCTGGCCAACATGGTGAAACCGGTCTCTACTAAAATACAAAAATTAGCTAGGCGTGTTGGTGCATGCCTGTAATCCCAGTTACCCGGGAGGCTGAGGCAGGAAAATTGCTTGAACCCGGGAGGCGGAGGTTGTAGTGAGCCGAGACTGTACCACTGCCCTCCAGCCCAGGCGACAGAATGAGACTCTATCTCAAAATAGTAATAATAATAATAATAAAATTATTATATTTGTTTGCTTTTGTTAATTGTCTACTGGAGTGGCAGCCCCAGGAACACAGGGACCAGAATAGTGATAGCACCTGGCTCTAAGCAATTGCTAACTAGATATGCATTGAGTGGGCCAGGCATGGTGGCTCACACCACACTTCCAGCACTTTGGGAGGCCAAGGTGGGGGAATCACCTAAGGTCAGGAGTTCAAGACCAGCCTGACCAACATGGCAAAACCCCGTGTCTACTAAAAATGCAAAAATTAGCCAGGCGCAGTGGCAGGTGCCTGTAATCCCAGCTACTCAGGAGGCTGAGGCAGGAGAATCGCTTGAACCCACGAGGCAGAGGTTGCAGTGAGCTGAGATTGTGCCATTGCACTCCAGCCTGGATGACAAGAGTGAAACTTCATCTCAAAAAAAAAAAAAAAAAAATGGTATGCATCGAATGCATGAATGGGAGTTGGGGCTGGCCTCTGAAGGGTAGGTAGTCTTCCAGGACAAAGGAATGAAATGCACAGAGGTGTGAAGTCAGGAGTAAGCGCAGTCTACCCTAGGAGTGCGTGGCTTGGCTCCAGGAGAGGATTAGTCAGGGACTAGTGGGAAAGGAGGCTGGGGACACAGGATGGGAGTAGACTGCAGAGTATCCTGCAGGTTAGACTGAAGAATCAGGACTCTATCCTGCAGGGTAATAAGAAGCCACTGAAGAACTTTCGGCTGAGGAGTGGCCTAATTAAAGCTGTATTTTGAGAAAATTAGTCCTGAGTCTGCTGCAGAATAGACTGAAGCAGGGCCAGCTGCATAATTGTCAGGAGCCAGTGCAAAATGGAAATACAGGGACTCTTGTTCAAAACCTAGGGGGAAAAGTGCCCTTAGAGGCACTAAAATATTATTATTATTATTATTATTATTATTATTATTATT
>NW_012104920.1:1175283-1177323 GCF_000951045.1 Mandrillus leucophaeus | reverse complement strand
GACTCACTGCAACCTCCACCTCTGGGGTTCAAGTGATTCTCCTGCCTCGTCCTCCTGAGTAGCTGGGATTACAGGCGCACGCCACTACACCCAGCTAATTTTGTATTTTTAGTAGAGACAAGGTTTCACCATGTTGGCCAGGCTGGTCTCGAACTCCTGGCCTCAGGTGATCCACCTGCCTCGGCCTCCCAGAGTGCTGGGATTACAGGTGTGAGCCACCGTGCCTGGCCAAGAGTTTTCATCCAGTTACTCAAGACAGAAACTTAGACATCAGCTTTGATTCTTATTCATCCCCATTGTTCACTCTACTTCCAAAATAGGTCCTGAACCCATCCTCTTGTCGCCATCTGCAACTTGTTACTCTGGTCTAAGATAGCCACATCTCCCACCTGGACTGCTTGCTGAAAAGCTTTCCAAACTGGTTTCCTTGATTTGCGTGGTCTGCTCTCCACACAGTAGCCATGGTGATTTTCTTTTTTTCTTTATTTATTATTATTTTTTTGAGACGGAGTCTCGCTGTGTCGCCCAGGCTGGAGTGCAGTGCCGCGATCTCGGCTCACTGCAAGCTCCGCCTCCCGGGTTCATGCCATTCTCCTGCCTCAGTCTCCCAAGTAGCTGGGACTACAGGCGCCTGCCACCATGCCTGGCTAATTTTTTGTATTTTTGGAAGAGATGGGGTTTCACCATGTTAGCCGGGATGGTCTCAATCCCCTGACCTCATGATCTACCTGCCTTGGCCTCCCAAAATGCTGGGATTACAGGCATGAGCCACCGCACCCAGTCTTTTTTTTTGAGACAGAGTCTCGCGGTGTTGCCAAGGCTGGAGTGTAATGGCATGACCTTGGCTCACTGCAACCTCTGCCTCCTGGGTTCAAGTGATTCTCCTGTCTTAGCCTCCAGAGTAGCTGGGACTACAAGTGCCCACCACCACTCCCAGCTGATGTTTTGTATTTTTAGTAGAGATGGGGTTTCACTATGTTGATCAGGCTGCTCTTGAACTCCTGACCACATGATCTGCCCGCTTCGGCCTCCCAAAGTGCTGGGATCACAGATGTGAGCCACTGTACCCAGTTGCCCAGCTAGTTTTGTATTTTCAGTAGAGACAGGGTTTCACATGCTGGCCAGGCTGGTCTGGAACTCCTAACCTCAAGTGATCCGCCCGTCTAGGCCTCCCAAAGTGCTGGGATTACAGGCGTGATAATTTTTGTATTTTTAGTATAGATGGGGTTTCGTCATGTTGGCCAGTCTGGTCTTGAACTCCTGACCTCAAATGATCTGCCTGCCTGGGCCTCCCAAAGTGCCGAGATTATAGGCATGCGCCCCCGCGCCCAGCTGATTTGCATTAAATATAATCATGTCACTCTCCTTCCTGAAACCACAGAATTGTTTTCACGGTGGTTGGATTAAAATCCAAACTACATCCACTACATGGGATATGACGTCAAAAATATCCAACCATTTTCTTAGGCCTACAAGGACCCTTTATGGTTTGGCCCCTGCCTAACTCTTTAGTCTCTTACTCTATTCATCTTGCCTTTGCTCATTAAAGCCCAGCCTTTGCATTTCCACTTCCTTCTTCCTGGAAATCTCTTCCCTTACCTCTCAGACCTCCTTTTGGGTGTGTAAGTTTTACGTGGACAGTCATTTCCCTCACAGGAGTTCAAGGCTGCAGTAAGCCACAGTTGCATCACCGTACTCCAGCCTGGGCGACAGACAGACACTGTCTCAAAAAAAAAAAGTTCTGGCCGGGTGTGGTGGCTCACGCCTGTAATCGCAGCACTCACTATGAGAGGCTGAGGCAGGTGGATCACCTGAGGTCAGGAGTTCGAGACCAGCCTGACCAACATGGTGAAAAACCGTCTCTACTAAAAATACAAAAATTAGCTGGGCGTGGTGGCGCACACCTGTAATCCCAGCTACTCAGGAGGCTGAGGCAGGAGAAGCACTTGAATCCAGGAGGCGAAGGTTGGAGTGAGCCGAGATCACGCCATTGCACTCCATCCTGGATGACAGAGACTCCGTCTCAAAAAAAAAAAAAAA
>NW_012104920.1:1155916-1170263 GCF_000951045.1 Mandrillus leucophaeus | reverse complement strand
TATTATTATTATTATTATTATTATTATTATTATTATTTTGAGACAGAGTCTCACTGTGTCACCCAGGCTGGAGTGCAGTGGCATGATTTCTGCTCACTGCAACCTCTGCCTCCAGGGTTCAAGCGATTCCTCCCTCAATCTCCCGGGTAGCTGGGACTACCACCACGCCCGGCTAATTTTTGTATTTTTTTGTAGAGACGGGATTTCACCTTGTTGGCCAGGCTAGTTTTGAACTCCTGACCTCAAATGATCCACCCACCTTGGCCTCCCAAACTGCTGGGATTACAGGTGTGAACAACCGCACCCGGCCTAAACTATTTTCCTTTCATCCATAGTTCTTTCAACTTCTCATAGTTTTTTGTTTTAGAGACAGGGTCTGGCTATGTCACCCAGACTGGAGTGCAGTGACGTGATCTTGGCTCACTGCAACCTCCACTTCCCAGGTTCAAGCAATTCTTCCGCCTCAGCCTCCTGAGTAGCTGGGATTACTGGCATGAGCCACCACGCCCGGCTAATTTTTGTATTTTTACTAGAGACAGGGTTTTGCCATGTTGGCCAGGCTGGTGTGGAACTCCTGGACTCAAGGGATCCACCCACATCAGCCTCCCAAAGTGCTGAAATTACAGGTGCGAGCCACAGTACCCAGCACGTCCATGAATGACCTTCCAGTCTCAGCCTCTGGGTAGCTAGGGCTGCAGGCGCATATCACCATGCCTGGCTTTCTCATGGTGTTTTTTTCTTTGCTATTTAATGTTTAAATGTTTTTTGTTCGTTTGTTTGTTTGTTTTTCAGACTCCCTCTGTCGCCCAGGCTGGAGTGCAATGGTGCGATCTTGGCTCACTGCAACCAAAATAGAATTATTTTTCTTTTTTCTTTCTTTTGAGATAGTCTCTTGCTCTGTCACCTAGGCTGGAGTGCAGTGGCGTGATCATAGCGATCCAATCCTCCCAGCTCAGCCTCCTAAGTAGCTGGGACTAGTGGTGGCTACTAGTCTAACCTGGCTAAAATGCCTGACTAATTTTTAAATAAGTTTTTTGTAGAGATGGGGTCTCGCCAGATGGGGTCAAGCCCAAGGCTGGTCTTGAACTCCTGGGCTCAAGGGATGCTCCCGCCTGGGTCTCTCAAAGTGCTGGGATTACAGGCAGGGGCCATTGTTATTGAGGTTCCTTGCAGAGGGAGCCTTTCCATGTTCATGTCCAATTTAGCAGTTGGCCACACTCAGTCTCACGTATTCAGTTGTAGACATAACATGCTTACCTTGTACTCATTTGGAATCTGGCTGAACTCCCACACGTTGTAGGTCCCCCAGAATTCTGTGCTCGTGGTGCATCTGGAACGCTGTGTGAATGGGACGTATCTCCTCTGCTCACAGGCATGCGCCAATGCTCCACTGTATGTCACTTACAAAGCACAAATTCAAAGATAGAACTATGAAGAATTTCAAGACAGCGATGGCATTCAGCTCCATAAATGTTTGGCGGGGAAAGAAAAGCAATAGCATAGTTTTATTTATTTTTCATTTATTTATTTATTTTTTGAGACGGAATCTTGCTCTGTTGCCCAGGCTGGAGTGCAGTGGCGCCATCTCAGCTCACTGCAAGCTCCGCCTCCTGGGTTCAAACCATTCTCCTGCCTCAGCCTCCCCAGTAGCTGGGACTACAGGCGCCCACCACCGCGACCGGCTAATTTTTTTTTTTGTATTTTTAGTAGATGCGGGGTTTCACCATGTTAGCCAGTATGGTCTCGATCTCCTGACCTCGTGATCCGCCCGTCTCGGCCTCCCAAAGTGCTGGGATTACAGGCGTGAGCCACTGCGCCCGGCCAATAGCAGAGTTTTAAACCAAACTACTATGAGCATGGGCCTTGCATGACTGTGCAGGTCCCATGTCAGGAAGCTGGCCTTGGACTGGAGGGAGTGGGTTTGAGGACGTGGATGACAGTTTGAATGTGAGGTGTTGAGAACTTGGGCTAAGGATTTAAGGTAACAGTTGAAAGGAGAAGAAAAACCTCTCCCAAGATTTGAAGAAAGATTAAAAGAGGTGGAGATAATGATTCTTTTTCTTTTTTCTTGAGACAGAATCTTGCTCTGTTGCCCAGGCTGGAGCACAATGATGCAATCTTGGCTCACTGCAACCTCCGCCTCCTGGGTTCAAGCGATTCTCCTGCCTCAGCCTTCTGAGTAGCTGGGGTTACAGGCTCCCACCACTGTATTCGGCTAATTTTTGTAGTTTTAGTAGAGACGTAGTTTCACCATGTTGGCCAGGCTGGTCTTGAACTCCTGAGCTCTGGTCTGGAACTCCTTTGCTTAGGTGATCCGCCAGCCTCAGCCTCCCACAGAGCTGGGATTACAGTCATGAGCCACTGGGCGTGGTCAAGATAATGATTTTCTTTTTTTTTCTTTTTTGAGATGAAGTCTTACTCTATTGCCCAGGCTGGAGTGCACTGGTGCGATCTTGGCTCACTGCAACCTCCACCTCCCGGGTTCAAGCTATTCTGCCTCAGCCTCCTGAGTAGCTGGGATTGCAGGTGCACACCACCACACTCTGCTAATTTTGCTTTTTTTTTTTTTTTTTTTTGAGACAGAGTCTCATTCTGTTGCCTAGGCTGGAGTGCAGTGGTGCAATCTCGGCTCACTGCAAGCTCAGCCTCCCGGGTTCACGCAATTGTCCTGCCTCAGCCTCCCAAGCAGCTGGGACCACAGGTGCCCACCACCATGCCCGGCTAATTTTTTTGTATTTTTAGTAGGGACAAGGGTTTCACCACGTTAGCTAGGATGGTCTCGATCTCCTGACCTCGTGATCCACCTGCCTCGGCCTCCCAAAGTGCTGGGATTACAGGCATGAGCCACCGCGCCCTGCCTAATTTTGCATTTTTAAGTAGAGATAGGGTTTCACCATGTGGGCAAGGCTAGTCTTGAACTCCTGACCTCATGATCTGCCCGCCTTGGCCTCCCAAAGTGCTGAGATTACAGGCATAAGCCACTGTGCCCGGCCTGAGATAATGATTCTTAGCATGTGGTATTTAGAGGCAAGTGTACTCCCCTCCTAGACTGTGAGCCCCGTGAGAGTGTAACCTCTCTGGCCTCCCCAGGGCTACAGTACACAGTCTATAGAGGTGCTCAATAAATGTTTGCTGACCCAAGTAGACATATAAGGATGGGAGTTCAGACGTCGGGGTGGGGCTGCCAGGAGGCAGAGAACAGAAGTAGACCTGGCTGCAGGGCTGGGGTCTCAGGGCAGTGCTGGGGACTGGGAATGTGGTGTTGAGAGGGCTTCAGGGAGACGTGATGGGAAGGTGGGGAAGCCTCTACACGCGGACAGAGCCAGGTGGTGTGGACAGGGGCTGTGAGATTGGAGAAGGAGGCATCTGGGGGACTGGTAGCGGTTCCCAACAGGGGAACGTCCCTCTGAGGGTGGCCTTTATCCATCTCTGCGTGGCCTGTCCTAGCTTCCCTCGGCCAGCCTCGCGGCTGGTCTCTTCGTTCTCTTTCTTGATCTCTAGCTCTTTATTCCTCTGACATTCTGCCCCATCTGCTCCTGGACTCTTCCACCGCATGTATATCTTACTCTCTTTCTAACTCCCTGCCTGGGGCCCCCACCTTTGAGCATATATCATCAGCTTCTTTCTCTGTCGTTGCGTTTCTCTGGGGTTATCTTTCCCTCTACTCCGCCCGGACACGCCCTCTATCTCTTCCTCCCACCCTGTCCCAGTCCAGTACTTGGGGTGGGGGTAATGGAGAGACCGCCAGGTCCCTTAGAAGAGGCAGGGGGGCGGGCCCAACCTCTCCATATTTACATATGTATGAGGTCGCCTGGGCCAGTGGCAAGGAGGCGGAGCTTCTGGGGGTGGGAAGGGGGCGGGCACCCCCAGAGCCGCAGAGTATAAAGACCGCGCTCGGCGACCGCGGGCCCCGCACTGCTGAGGAGCGGAGCCTCCGCTTGGGGGGCCCCCCATCCCTGGCTGTCCCCCAACTGCGCGTCCCCGCCCCACCCCCGCGGCTGAGCCACCACTGGTGCAGTGGTCTCCGCTTGGCGGAGGGAGCCTTGAGCTTCGTTCCACAGCTTCTTTGCATCTTGAATTTCGGGGCGGCCCCCTCCCCCACCTCTCCCTGCCTTTTTGTACCCCGCTTTTTTTCTGCATTCTGCTCGGCTTTTGTAGCCGTCTGCTTTTGCACCCCTTTTCGTTTTGTTTCTAGACGGTTTGGCGAGGGTGAAGCTGCGTTCATACCCCTTCCTCTTGTTATTCTCTCCTGCTCTGACAGCACCCCTTTTCATCGCAGTTGGGGGGCCTAGGATCGGTGCATCTTCCGCCGCGCTGCCAGCACCCCGCAGCGCGTGGCCGTGCACCCCGGAATCTGCAGCAGCTGCATATCTGAGGGGGGTCTCCTTTGCCTCCGGCGCCTTTGCTCCCCGCGCTTTTGGTTGTGTGGAGGGCTTCAGCGCGCGGCGCCCCCGCTTCTCCGCAGCCCCCTGCCCCGCGCCCGGACTAGACCCGCGCCGCCAAGATGGTCATCCAGAAAGAGAAGAAGAGCTGCGGGCAGGTGGTTGAGGAGTGGAAGGAGTTCGTGTGGAACCCGAGGACGCACCAGTTTATGGGCCGCACCGGGACCAGCTGGGGTACGCAGGGCCGGCAGCAACGGGCGGGGGAGAGCCGCGGGGTGACGCCTCGGGGGCGCAGGGTCCTGCCGATGCGGCCCCAGCTCCCTTCCCGGGTCCCCGGCGTCAAGCCTCCCTGCCGGGCTCTGGGCTGGGAGGGGGCCGAATCGCCAGCCTAATCTCCCCGGCTGGCCGTGCGGAGGCGGAGAAAGTAGGTCACAGCCGCCTTCCCGCCCCCCGCGGAGCCCCCTCGGGCGGGGGGTCGCCAGCTCTGCCTGCGTGTCCGCGCCGTGGCGCTCACACTCCCTCTCGGGGCCTGTCCGTTCCACACGGGCGTCCCCCACCTCCAAAGAGCGCCCCTTCCCTCCCTCCGTCTCTCACTAGCTCGGCAGCCCCGTCTATTTTTAGCTCGTGCCCACCCCCTGGACCCTGGGAACGTTCATGAAGGGGCGGGTCTTGAGGGGGTGTGTTAGGGGGGTTCTTCACGGCGGAAGTTGTATCCCACCGCCTGGCCTTGGGAGCCTTCTCTGACTGCTTTGTGGGTTGGGGGGCTGCTGAGAGTATGAGTTTTTCCGAGGCTGCAGGTTTTGCTCCCATGTAGGTGGCGGAGGGAGGAGTGGTCACTGTGGTGATTTGTGTGCATCAGCCAGCCAGGTGTCTGTGACAGTCGGATGACTTGGGAGCCTCCCCAGGCTGACCATGGCAGGACTCAGGGAGTTGTAGTAGTTGTGGGGGGGGGGGTCTGGTGACCTGCACAGGTGCAGGTGAGGGGTGGAATTCTTCCAAGAGGGATGGTCAAGCTGGGATGTTGCGACACAGGGGACACTGTGTGACACGGTTTACAATTTTTCCACACTGATTTGTCACTGTCCCCATCCGTCCACCCACTCAGGAGCCCACGAGGTGGGTCCCATGCCATCCATGCCCTCAGGGAACTCAAACTCCAGCCCCTGGAATGAAAGGATCCAGCAATGCTTGGGAGAGCCAGAGGACTTCATGGAAGAAGTGTCTTCTGAGATGGAAGGATTGGGAGTCCAGGGTGGTGGGAACAGCCGGCCCCTGGGCCCTTACTTCAGGCAGGGGAGCCATGGAGAAACCCCACCAAGGGAAGGCTGTGGGAGATTCTGCCTTTCCTCCTTGCCTCTGCCCAGGGTGCTGGGTGTGAGCTGAGGGTGGGGTGACTGTGGAAGGTTCTAACAAGCTGTCTCTGAGAGATTTGTAGCTAGGCTAGGGTGTTAGGTCTTGCATTTCAGGAACTGTGTTCAAAGTCTGGCTTCTGAAGGGCACCAGGAGAGAGATTTTGCTATTCAAATCTGAGGGTCCAGGCTCTGCGGGGTGGCATGAGAGTTTGCTTGTGAATGGTGGCCAGTACCCGCTTAAAAAGTCACCATGCTAGCACAGCTTTAAGCATGAGTATGAGTGCAGAGGTAACAGATGTGTGCCTTTTCAGGACTAAGCATGGTTGAGAAGTTGGAAATGTAATTGGAGGCAAAGTAACAGCAGCCTATACTTGGAGTTGCCCCAGCAACAAGAGTTTAGGTCTCTGTGGCCTCCACAAGGTCGGGCTTCACTGTGCCCTAGGACCGGGAGGGGGTTGGGAGTCATGGCTGGAAACCAGACACAACTGCCTGCTTCCAGCTTGTCTCATTTTGCTCCCAGGGGAAGGCTCTAAGACATCCCTGTGGCTCTGTGACCAGTCCCAGTGCAGAACTTCAGAGTGGGTAGAGGGGTGTGTGGGGATAGGTGAGGTGATGGTGGGAATGTTAGGCCCTGCTGACCCTGTTTCCTCCTCCCTAGCCTTTATCCTCCTCTTCTACCTCGTTTTTTATGGATTCCTCACCGCCATGTTCACCCTCACCATGTGGGTGATGCTGCAGACTGTCTCCGACCATACCCCCAAGTACCAGGACCGACTGGCTACACCGGGTGAGTGTCGCGGCTCCCCCTGCCAGCTACTCTAACTGCTCTTGTGCCCCCAAACCTCCAGAAGGAACTCATAGTTCCTTCCGGGAGTTTAATTCTGATGACCCAATCCCCATGTTCTGGGAAGTTCTTCTTGGAATCTGTCCACCTTCCCATTTCCTGCAGTTGGGAGCTGTGTGATTTGGGCATGTGGCAGATAACCACGGGAGATCTCCCTCCCGTGAAGACGATCTCAGATATTCACCGCTGTCCCCACCCTGGTGTTCCCTGTGTCCATTTTCTTCCCTCTGTGTGCAGCCCCTCATCTTATAGATACCCCCAACTTCTGCCTTTGTCGGCTGTAGGCTTGATGATTCGTCCCAAGACTGAGAACCTTGATGTCATTGTCAATGTCAGTGACACTGAAAGCTGGGACCAGCATGTTCAGAAGCTCAACAAGTTCTTGGAGCGTGAGTGTGGGCCTGGCTATGTGGCAGTTCACGACTTCAGGCAGGGGACTGGGGACCTTGGAAGTGGAGCATCTGGCCCCTGACTCTCTCCCTCCCACCTCCTTAGCTTACAACGACTCTATCCAAGCCCAAAAGAATGATGTCTGCCGCCCTGGGCGCTATTACGAACAGCCTGATAATGGAGTCCTCAACTACCCCAAACGTGCCTGCCAATTCAACCGGACCCAGCTGGGCAACTGCTCCGGCATCGGAGACCCCACCCACTATGGTTACAGCACTGGGCAGCCCTGTGTCTTCATCAAGATGAACCGGGTACCTATGACCTTGGTCCCCAGGGTGAATGGAGGAAGGATCTGGGGACACCACCTGCAGACAGTTGCATCCTTTCACTGGGGCTAATGGGCATGAGAGAGGCTTGGATGTTTGTGTAGCTGAGAGGAAAAGAGAGGCGGGGCTCTTGGAGGCTAAGCTCTGTAGCTAGAAGGCTGGATGCCTTTTTTTTTTTTTTTTTTTTTTTAAAGACAGGGTCTCGCTATGTTGCCAAGACTGGCCTTGAACTCCTGAAATTAAGCTATACTGCGCCTCAACCTCCCTAGTAGTTGGGACTACAGTCCGTGGCTTAGCTTGGTCTGGATGCCCATCTTTGACAACTTCTTTCTCTGACTCTCTTCACCTTCCATCCTCACTTCAGGTCATCAACTTCTATGCAGGAGCAAACCAGAGCATGAATGTTACCTGTGCTGGGAAGGTGAGTTCGTTGGGCCTTCTCTGCCTGCTCACCTGTGTGTCCTTCATGGTTTCTGTGTAATTCACCTGACTCTCCCTATCTTCTTTGCTCCTAGAGGCCCCATCAACATAGAAACAAGGGGGTAAGAGTGGGCTTGTGGGCTCCACCGTAGCTTGAACTCCGAGGGCCTCGCACTCCTCTAGCTTCTCTCTAGGATGCAGAGGCCTGCTCTCCTACGGGCAGACACACGCCCTCCTTCACCAACACCCTGGCCTCTGGCTTCTCTCCCTAACGCTTCCACCTTCTCCTTTATTCCCGGATTGTCCATATCTTTCGCTCTCCCTCCCATATGGCCCCCACCCGTCAGTTCCTTCTAGGTATCTGGTAGCTGCTGATCTGTTAGCACCATCTGCCACCACTTCGTTGTCCTTGGGACCCTGTTCCCCCCTACCCACCCCCCGGTCTGTCCTTTCTAGAAACTTGCTGCTCCCTCCACATCCCCTTCCTTGCTTTCTATTCAACCCTTAATCATGTATCTGTTCTTTCTTGGCTCTGCTCCAGAAACTGATTCCTGAGGATGGGGTAAGAACTTGGGGTAGGAGTAGAGTAGGAGGCTTTCGTGTCATTAGCAGCCTTCAGGAGTTCCTAGAATGATGACAGAGACAGACCATCCCCTCATCTACACACGCAGACACACTCACACAGACTCACAGCTCCAGGGAGGCAAACTTGAGACAGGAATAATCGGGGGCGAAGGAAGAACAAAAGAACAAGTGGAAGTCTGGTGAGCTCCTGGGTGCCTGCCATCCCTAACTGGCTCACGCCCTATCTTCCTGCACCCCCACAGCGAGATGAAGATGCTGAGAATCTCGGCAACTTCGTCATGTTCCCTGCCAACGGTAACATCGACCTCATGTACTTCCCCTACTATGGCAAGAAGTTCCACGTAAGTCCCGGGGAGGCCCAGGCTGATGGCGGGTGCGGGTGGTGAGCTAGGGAAGGAGGCCGCATCGCCCCAGGCCTAGACCCTGCACTGCTCCTCCGGCCCAGGTGAACTACACACAGCCCCTGGTGGCCGTGAAGTTCCTGAATGTGACCCCCAATGTGGAGGTGAATGTAGAATGCCGCATCAACGCCGCCAACATCGCCACAGATGATGAGCGAGACAAGTTCGCCGGCCGTGTGGCCTTCAAACTCCGCATCAACAAAACCTGAGGCCCCTTCCTCCCACCCCGTCTCTCTCCTGTGGATGCTCCTGGAATGTCCCTGACCCTGCCTGATCCCTCCCTCACCCACCCCAAAGGTATTTTTGATAACAGAGCTATGACTTGTCTGAGCCTCACACCCTTTTCCTTGACTTCTCAACCCAGCCTGAAGTCCATTGCGCTTCCCCGTCACTCACATTTCCAACCAACTTCTCCCAACCTCAGATCAGTGAGAGGGAGCTGGGCTAAGATGGCCACAGAGGAGTTAGGAGGCTCTCTAGTTCTGGTTTAGCTGTGAGAGCTATCCACTCTCCTGCCTGCATATCCCCTGAGAGTTATAGGAAGTGCTCACTGACCCACCCACCCAGCTACATACCCCCACCCCCCACACACATACAAACGTGCACACGTGTCTCATTTCACCCCTTTGCTTCCAGAGATGAATGTGGCACTCCGTCCTTCCATTCCTAAGCTCTAGCCACTGGTCCTTGATCTCTCACACTTTCTCCCTGTCTACACAGTCGCCATCTTGGTGACTTTGAACTTATCTGGCTCCTGGGCAGGTGTTCTCCTCCTCTCCATCCCTATTCTCTCCTCTGAAATGCACCTTTTTGTAATTGAGGACAAGGTGGTTCTGTGGCCTTTTCCCTCTTTCCTGGCACATTCTGCTTCTCACCCTCTGGTGACTCTGTGAGCTGGGAAATGAGGGACTGGAAGCGAGGCCTGCGTTGGCCCTTCCTGAAAATCCTCTGGCAACCCCCGACTTCAGCAGTTTCTCTCTTTCTTTCTTTCTTTCTTTCTTTCTTTCTTTCTTTCTTTCTTTCTTTCTTTCTTTCTTCCTTCCTTCCTTCCTTCCTTCCTTCCTTCCTTCCTTCCTTCCTTCCTTCCTTCCTTCCTCTTTCTTTCTTTCTTTCCCTTCCTTCCTTCCTTTCTTCCTTCCTTTCTTTCTTTTTCTTTTTCTCTTTCTCTCTCTCTCTCTCCTTCCTTCCTTCCTTCATTCCTTCCTTCCTTCCTTCCCTCCCTCTCTTCCCGTTTCTCTCCCCTCCCTCCCTCCCTCCCTCCCTCTCTCCCTCCCTCCCTTCCTTCCTTCCTTCCTTCCCTCTTGTTGCCCAGGCTAGAGTGAAATGGCACAATCTCAGCTCACCGCAACCTCCGCATCCTGGGTTTAAGCAAGCTATTCTCCCGCTTCAACCTCCCGAGTAGCTGGGATTACAGGCATGCGCCACCACGCCCAACTAATTTTTATTTTTATTTTTTATTTTTTTTGTATTTTTTAGTAGAGACAGGGTTTCTCCATGTTGGTCAGGCTGGTCTTGAACTCCCGACCTCAGGTGATCCGCCCGCCTCGGCCTCCCAAAGTGTTGGGATTACAGGCGTGAGCTACCGCATCTGGCCTTCAGTTTCTTCCTAGGCCCTTCTATCACCCAAATAGCTGCTCCCCAGAGGGGCGGGGTTGACCTAGGCTGAATATCCACTTTGTTTTTACGGATGGCTCCCTTCCCCCATTCGCCTTCCCAGAATATCCTTCAAGTTCCACTTCCCAGGGAGCTCTGGGGGAGGGGCGGCCATTCTGGCTCTGTCCCCAGTGGCCACCTTGGAAACATCGGCTGGCTTTGGGACTATTCCACCTCCTTCCCCTGAGCCCAGATCTGCCCCCACCATCCTCTCTCTGGCTTCTCTTAGCAAGTTATCAACTAATCACTAACTCCTTCCCTTTCCTCCGCATGCTGGCCTGAAAGTTCCAAATCTAGCCTTTGAATGTCTTGGCTCCATCTCCTTCAGACCCCTTTGCCTTTAAAAAAAACAAAAACAAAAACAAAAAACCCATAATGCCCATAGAATGTCAGATGAGGGGCCTCCTGCCTCCTGCTCTGAATATTCTGTAGCTGTAGAGGCATTTTAACCCTTTGTCCTCCAGCAGCTCTTCACTTCCTCATCCTCGCTAACCTTTTTCTTTTTTTAATGCCGCAGCCTCCACACTCCACCCACTGGTGGACCCTTCCCTTTTTCTCTAGCTGGATCTGTGTTTCTTCCCTTCGGGCCCCCATGTTTTCCTGCACCCGCCCTACCATGGTCTCTCTCTGCAGTTATTTAATGCCTGTGTCAGATCTACTGTAAAAAGAGGATTAAGTAAAATAAAATGAGAGCAATTATATATATAAATATATATCATACACAGAGCCCTGTGTGTGGGTTGTTCCTTTCTGAGCAGTTGGAAGAGCCCAGGGAAGGAGTGGAGGGTGGATCTGGGTGGTCCCAAGGGGATCCCCCAGGCCTTGGAGGCGGCTCCCCAGCTTTGACCTCTTCCTTCCAGTGTCCAAGCATCTACCCCATTCGCCTTGACTAATTTAGTGCACACTATCTTGAGATGACTCCATACAAGACAGGCAGGAAACCTATGTCCCTTTTGTACAGTGATGCTTATGAAGTGCCTACTGTGTACATTCTAGGCACCGTGAGGACACAGTTATGAAAGAGGCAGAGATCCTGCCCCCAAGGAGCTCCCCAGTTTAACAGGAGAGGTGAGGAGCACACGAGAAACTCTCATACAAGGTAGACCTAAACATGCTTCAAGGAAGGGGAGAGAGCCTGTGATGATAAAATTCAGAGCCGCCAACCACTGTCTGTCAGGCACGTTAAAGGGAAGCTTTCTCAGAGGAGGTAGCATTTAAACGGGAGCTTAGAGGAGGGGTGGTTTGGAGAGAAAAGAGCATCAGCAAATGCTCAGAGACAGATGAGAAAAGTTGACTGAAGAAACATGGATGTCAAAGCAATATGGGCCAGGCGCGGTGGCTCATGCCTGTAATCCCAGCACTTTGGGAGGCTGAGGTGGGCAGATCGCCTGAGGTCGGGAGTTCAAGACTAGCCTGGCCAACATAGTGAAACCCCGTCTCTACTAAAAAAAAAAACACAAAATTAGCCGGGCGTGGTGGTGCATGCCTGTAATCCCAGCTACTCGGGATGCTGAGGTAGGAGAATCGCTTGAACCCAGGAGGCGGAGGTTGCAGTGAGCTGAGATCGCGCCATTGCACTCCAGCCTGGGCAACAAGAGCGAAACTCCATCTCAAAAAAAAAAAAAGCAGTATGAACTATATGATCCTAATTTTGTGCAAAGTAAACACACAGGCCGGGTGTGGTGGCTCATGCCTGTAATCCCAGCGCTTTGGGAGGCCAAGGTGGGAGGATCACCTGAGGTCAGGAGTTCAAGACTTGCCTGGCCAACACAGTGAAATCCGTCTCTACTAAAAATAGAAAAAATTAGCCGGGCCTGGTGGCGGATGCCTGTACTCCTAGCTACTCGGGAAGCTGAGGCAGGAGAACTGCTTGAACCCAGGAGGCGGAGGGTTCAGTGAGCTGAGATTGCGCCATTGTACTCCAGCCTGGGTGACAAGAGCGAAACTCCGTCTCAAAAAAATAAATTAATTAATTAAAAAGTACACACACGTAAGCATAGAAAAAAATATATATGACGTTTCTTGTGGTATATGGGGGAGGAGAGGGGCTTATAGTTAATTTTTATTTTCTTCTCGGGGCCTTTTCTCTTTTTGCAATGAATTGGTCTTAGTATTTGTCTTGAAAAATAGCTTTATTACATATGCACACACCTATACACAATTTTATCATGAATGCATAATACACACACGCGAGCGCGCGTGCACACACACACACACCCGTCATCATATAGAAAAGGATCACTGGGTTTTGGTCATTGTTATACCAAAATTGGGTAATATCGTACACACTTTTGCATCTTACTTTTCTCACTCAATAAATATCGTATGTCAGTACTTCCCCTAGCAGAGCTCTAATTCATTTTAAATTTTCTTTCCTTTATTAACTTATTTATTTATTTATGTACTTATTTCTTTCTGAGATGGAGTCTTGCTGTCACCCAGGCTGGAGTGCAGTGGCACAATCTTGGCTCACTGCAACCTCTACCACCCGGGTTCAAGCGATTCTCCCACCTCAGCCTCTCGAGTAGCAGGGATTACAGGCGCCCGCCAGCACACCCAGTTAATGTTTATATTTTTGATAGAGACAGGTTGTGCCATGTTGGCCAGGCTGGTCTCAAACACCTGACCTCGGGTGATCCACCTGCCTTGGCCTCCCAAAGTGTTGGGATTACAGGCGTGAGCCACCTCGCCGGGCCTCCTTGATTTTTTTTTTTTTCCTGAGACGGAGTCTTGCTCTGTCGCCCAGGCTGGAGTGCAGTGACACAATCTCAGCTCACTGCAAGCTCCACCTCCCGGGTTCATGCCATTCTCCTGCTTCAGCCTCCTGAGTAGCTGGGTCTGCAGGGCGCTCGCCACCACGCCTGGCTGATTTTTTGAATCTTTAGTAGAGACAGGCTATCTCTCAGGCCACCACACCCGGCCTGTGTGTTTACTTTGCACAAAATTAGGATCATATAGTTCATACTGCTTTTTTTTTTTTTGAGATGGAGTTTCGCTCTTGTTGCCCAGGCTGGAGTGCAATGGCGCGATCTCAGCTCACTGCAACCTCCGCCTCCTGGGTTCAAGCGATTCTCCTACCTTCTCCGACAGGCTAACAGTAGTGTTAGCCAGGATGGTCTCGATCTCCTGACCTTGTGATCCGCCCACCTTGGCCTCCCAAAGTGCTGGGATTACAGGCGTGAGCCACCGCGTCTGGTCTGTAGTATCTTTTTTTTTTTTGGAGACAGAGTCTCACTTCCTTACCCAGGCTGGAGTGCGGTGGGGCAATCTCAGCTCACTGCAACCTCCACTTTCCAGGTTCATGTGATTCTCATGCCTCAGCCACCAGAGTGGCTGGGATTACAGGCGCACGCCACCATGCCTGGCTAATTTTTGTATTTTTAGTAGAGAAGGGTTTTCACCATGTTGGCCAGACTGGTCTCGAACTCCCGACCTCAAGTGATCTGCCCACCTCGCCCTCCCAAAGTGCTGTGATTACAGGCGTGAGCCACCACGCCCAGCCTAAATTTTTCATAGAGATAGGGTCTTACTATGCTGCTCAGGCTGGTCTCAAACTCTTGGGCTCAAGTGATCCTCCCACCTCAGCTTCCCAAAGTGCTGGGATTATAGGCCTGAGCCACTGTGCCTGGCCAAGGCCCCAGTTTTATTTTTTCAGTTGTGCCAGCTTAATTTATTTTGTTTACCCCATGGCAACTTGGAAATGTGTGTTGGGCAAAAAATATATTTTTAAAAGAGACAGGTGCTGGGCGCGGTGGCTCACGTCTGTAATCCTAGCACTTTGGGAGGCCGAGGTGAGTGGATTGCCTGAGCTCAGGAGTTTGAGACCAGCCTGGGGAACACAGTGAAACCCTGTCTCTACTAAAAATACAAAAAATTAGCCGGGCGTGGCGGCAGACACCTGTAATCCCAGCTACTTGGGAGACTGAGGCTGGAGAATCACTTGAACCCAGGTTGCAGTGAGCCAAGATTGCGTCATTGCACTCCAGCCTGGGTG
>NW_012104920.1:1141354-1151476 GCF_000951045.1 Mandrillus leucophaeus | reverse complement strand
GCATGTGCCACCACGCTCAGCTAATTTTGTATTTTTAGTAGAGATGGGATTTTACCATGTTGGTCAGGCTGGTCTTGAACTCCTGACCTCATGTGATCTACTGCCTTGGTCTCCCAAAGTGCTGGGATTACAGGCGTGAGCCACTGCACCTGCTCGGCCTATACTAAGTTCTCTAAAATCTGGCAAGGCAAATAGGACCCCCTCTCCATTCTGTTGCTTATTATTTACTTATTATTTAAAATGTTATTATTTATTTTATTTTATATTCTTTATTTTATTTATTGAGACAGATTCTCTTGCTCTTTCGTCCAGGCTGGAGTGCAGTGGCACGATCTCAGCTCACTGTAACCTCTGCCTCCTGGGTTCAAGGGGTTCTCCTGCCTCAGCCTCTCAAGTAGCTGGGAATACAGGTGTGTGTCACCATGCCTGACTCGTTTTTGTATTTTTAGTATAGACGGGGTTTTGCCATGTTGCCCAGACTGGTCTGGAACTCCTGAGCTGAAATTGATTCACCTGCCTCGGCCTCCCAAAGTGCTGCGATTACAGGCGTGAGCCACCGTGCCCGGCCTTCAGTATTTATTTATTTATTTTTGAGACAGAGTCTCACTGTGTTACCCAGGCTGGAGTACAGTGGCACGATCTCTGCTCACTGCAACCTCCTCCTCCCCGGTTCAAGAGATCCTCCTGCCTCAGCCCCCTTAGTAGCTGGGATTACAGGCATGGGTCACCACTGCCAGGCTAATTTTTGTATTTTTAGTACAGACGGGATTTCGCCATGTTGGCCAGGCTGGTCTTGAACTCCTGACCTCAGGTGATCCACTCGCCTTGGCCTCCTTTTTTTTTTGAGACGGAGTCTCACTTTGTCACCAGGCTGGAATGCAGTGGCAGGATCGTGGCTCGCTGCAGCCTCCACCTCCCGGGTTCAAGCAATTCTCCTGCCTCAGCCTCATGAGTAGCTGGAACTACAGGTGCGCGCCACCATGCCTGCTAATTTTTTGTATTTTTAGTAGAGACGGGTTTTCACTATGTTGGCTAGATGGTCTCCATCTCCTGACTGCGTGATCTGCCTGCCTCGGCCTCCCAAAGTGCCAGGATTAGAGGCGTGAGCCACCACACCTGGCTCAAATCCAGTATTTTTTAAAACAACTAGTGGCACTTACTCATTCCTATACATTTATGATAAATTTACCCAATTCACACACACACAATGAAAACTTGGGATTCTAATTGAAATTGCATTATATTGTATTTATCTCGAGATAACTGATTTTTCTTGTTTTCTTTTTTTTTTAGTTTTTCCATCTGAGAATCTATCATTTTCTTTGGATCTTGGCTTATGTCCTTAAATAAGGATTTGTGGTCTTCTGCATACAGGTTCTGTGCCATTCCTTCTTTGTGTGTGCCATTCCTATTACACTTATTTCTGGATATTTATTGCTATTGTCTTTTGAGATGGAGCCTTGCTCTGTTGCCCAAACTGGAAAGCAGTGGCAGGATCTTGGCTCACTACAATCTCTGCCTCCTGGGTTCAAGCGATTCTCCTGCCTCGACCTCCCGAGTAGCTGGGATTACAGGCTTACACTATCACGCCCAGCTAATTTTTGTATTTTCATTAGAGACGGGGTGTCACCATGTCGGCCAGGCTGATCTCGAACCTGACCTCAGGTGATCCTCCTGTCTCAACCTCCCAAAGTTCTGGGATTACAGGTGTGAGCCACCATGCTTGGTCTTATTGTCATTATTTTGAATGGAATGTTTTCTTGTTCTCTAATTTTTCACAGTGCTTCTG
Source organism: Mandrillus leucophaeus (assembly GCF_000951045.1). Classification (NCBI taxonomy): domain Eukaryota; kingdom Metazoa; phylum Chordata; class Mammalia; order Primates; family Cercopithecidae; genus Mandrillus; species Mandrillus leucophaeus. Next base: position 1,149,687 of record NW_012104920.1, on the reverse strand, counting down.
CTGGAAGATAAAATTAATATTTTTCTCCCTACTACTTATCTACCTTACTAAATTCTGTTAATTCCATAATATTTCTGGGTTTTGGTATACTATCCTATAATCAAAAAGGCATACATGTGTATGTATGTGTGTGTGTGTATAGATATAATATATAATATATATATATAATTTCCAAACACCCACTCTAACCAGAAAGAAATTTTTTTTTACCAGTGATTTTCTTCCTTTTTTGTTCCTTTTGAATGCACTAAAACCAGAGTAAGCTGGGCGCAGTGGCTCACTCCTGTAGTCTCAGTGCTTTGGGAGGCAGAGGCAGACGGATCACAAGGTCAAGAGTTCGAGACCAGCCTGGCCAACATGGTGAAACCCCGTCTCTATTAAAAATACAAAAAATTAGCCAGGGGTGGTGTCAGACACCTGTAATTCTAGGTATTCGAGAGGCTGAGGCAGGAGAATCACTTAAACCCGAGAGGTGGGGAGGTTGCAGTGAACAGAGACCGCGCCACTGTACTCCAACCTGGGCAACAGAGCAAGACTCCATCTCAAAAAAAAAAAATAAAGAAAAAATAAAATAAAACCAGAGTAAGTCTATATTCCCATACATTTATTTTACTTTATTTATTTTGAGATGGAGTCTCGCCCTGTCGCCCAGGCTGAGTGCAATCGTGCGATCTTTGCTCACTGCAACCTCTGCCTCCTGGGTTCAAGCGATTCTCCTGCCTCAGTATCCCAACTCGCTGGGATTACAGGCACCTGCCACCACGCCCAGCTAATGTTTGCATTTTTAGTAGAGACAGGGTTTCACCATGTTGGCCAGGCTGGTCTCAAACTCCTGACCTCCTGATTCACCCACCTCAGCCACCCAAAGTGCTGGGATAATAGGCGTGAGCCACCGCACCTGGCCAGTTTTTTAAAAAATAGAGACACGGTCTTGCTCTGTTGCCTAGGCTGGTGTCAAGGGGTCCTCCTACTTTGGCCTCCCAAAGTGCTGGGATCACAGGCATGAGCCACCATACAGCCCCTATACAGTTCTTGATTATTTATTTATTTATTTGTTTATTTATTTATCTAGAGAGAGGTCTGGCTATTTTGACTAGGTGTTCAACTCTTGGCCTGAAGCAATTCTCCCACCTCGGCCTCACAAAATGTTTGGATTATAGGTGTGGCCAGCTCTTTTGTTTTTTGAGACTGAGTCTGGCTCTGTCGCCCAGGCTGGAGTGCAATGGTGTGATCTTGGCTCACTGCAACCCCCGCCTCCCGGGTTCAAGCAATTCTCCTGTCTCAGCCTCTCCAGTAGCTGGGATTATAGGTGCCCGCCACCATGCCCAGCTAATTTTTTTTGTATTTGTAGTAGAGGTGGGATTTCACTATGTTAGCCAGGCTGGTCTCGAACTCCTGACATCAGGTGATCTACCCACCTTGGCCTCCCAAAGTGTTGGGATTACAGGTGTGAGCCACTGCGCCCAGCCCAGCTCTTGATCTTAATTGAAATTATCTTAGTGTTTAACTGTTTAGGAAAATTGGTATTTCATTATCAGTCTATTACTGTTTTAATTAAAGTGTGTGTGTGTGTGTGTGTGTGTGTTTTAAGGAAATGGCTACTGAAATTTAATCAAATTCCTTTCAGCATCTGTTGATATGATACATGATTTTTCTAAACTTAATGTATTGAATTAGGTTGATAGATTGTCTGCTATTAAAACCAACTTTGGGCTGGGCGTGGTGGCTCATGCTTGTAATCCCAGCACTTTGGGAGGCCGAGGTGTGCGAATCACCTGAGGTCAGGAGTTCCAGGTTAGCTGGTGACATAGTGAAATCCTGTCTCTACTAAAAATACAAAAATTAACCGGGCATGGTGGCGTGCACCTGTAGTCCCAGCTACCTGGGAGGCTGAGGCAGGAGAATCGCTTGAACTGGGAGGCAGAGATCACGCCACTGCACTCCATCCTGGGCGACAGAGCGACACTCCATCTCAAAAAAAAAAAAAAAAAAAGAAAAAGAAAAAACCCCCCACACACAAATGAATAAATTTAAGTTTAATTTTAAAATTAAAATTTAAAAATTGTAAATGTGTTTCACAATATTTTATTCTATTAAAATAGAAATGGGGTGTTGCTATGTTACCTAGGCTGATCTGAAACTCTTGGCCTCAAGCTATCCTCCTGCTTTAGCCTCCCAGTGTGCTGGGATTACAGGTATATTTTTAATTTTTAGGATGCATACCAGGTCCCTTTCTTTTCTTTTTAACGATGAAAGCATTTAAGGCTATTCAATCTCCTCAGAGTATGAATTTTAGATTTGGATAACTCATGTTCCTAAAATGAGGGGGAAATGTTTTTTTTTTTTTCTTTTTTTTTTTCTTTTTGAGGTGGAGTCTCGCTCTGTTGCCCAGGCTAGAGTGCAATGGCATGATCTCGGTTCACTGCAACCCTCTGCCTTCTGGGTTCAAGTGATTCTCCTGCCTCAGCCTCCTGAGTAGCTGAGATTACAGGCATGATCCACTGTGCCCCGCCGGAAATGTTTTCTAAATAAAAAAACAGAACATACTGATTTAAGGTTGTGAATTACAAGTTTAGATCGGAGCCATGAGGAAATTGGGAGATTTGATTTTAGACCTCATTAGGATAAGGCCTGGGCTCTCTGAGTGGGAGGGTAGGGACCACGTCTGCCATAGGTTTCAGGGCCTAAAACAGCTCCTGGCACAGGGTAAGGTACCAATGAGTACCTGCTTGACTGGATGGGACAGGAACTTGAACATGACCAGAGGGAAAGAAGTCAGCAAGTAGGACCAGATAGGGTAGAGTATATATATAGTGTAGCAGAGCTGGCCTGAAGTCTCAGACTTTGTACTTCTTTTTTTGTGTGTTTTGAGATGGAGTTTCACTCTTGTTGCCCAGGCTGGAGTGCAATGGCAGGATCTCGGCTCACTGCAACCTCCACTACTCTTGTTGCCCAGGCTGGAGGCAATGGCAGGATCTCGGCTCACTGCAACCTTCACCTCTGAGTTCAAGCAATTCTCCTGCTTCAGCCTCCCGAGTAGATGAGATGACAGGCGTGCACCACTGCGCCCAGCTAATTTTGTACTTTTAGTAGAGACGGGGTTTCATCATGTTGGTCAGGCTGGTCTCCCAGCTCCTGACCTCAGGTGATCCGGAGGCCTGCCTTGGCCTCCCACAGTGTTGGGATTACAGGCGTGAGCCACCATGCCCAGCCGTAATTCTCAATCCGGCAATCTATCAGCTCACGAAGAGTTTGGCAGAGTCAGAATGGATCTGAAGCAGCACAGCAGAAATGAAAACAGAGCTAGGGACATAATCTAGGAAAAGGCTGGGACTGAAAGGGTGGAGGACAGTTGTCAAAAACGGAGATTTTCTGTTTACTTGAAATCTGCAGAGTAGATCCAAGTGTAGTCATAGGTGAACACATGTGCGCACACACAAATGGTAACTATGTGTGATGATGGACATGCTAATTAATTTGACTGTGGTAATGATTTCACAATATACCCCGATATCAAATTATCATACTGCATACCTTGAATGTATGCAATTTTGGGGGGTCAATTATGCCCCAATAAAGCCTAAAAAAAAAAAAAAGAAAAAGGAAGCTCATCAAGGTGACCTGTCTACAGAGGCAAGCGGAGGGACTGAGCTTCAGGAACTCTAGTTTGCCTGCTGGGTAGGGACAGATGTTTAAGTTAAAAGTCTCTGAAAGAGGCAGATGTGGATCTCCTGGGGACAGTGTATGACATTCCCTGCTAAGAAAGAGAAAAAAAAAGGTGGTCTCGAGGTCAGGAAGGCTGGTCACTTCATAGCTGTCTGGGATCCTCGGGGCAAGGCAAGGGGCTGGCACCTTCAGCTGGTTGATGAGCTGAGAGGCTAGTGGCCCCAGAAGCACCCCTGGACAGTAGCACCCTCTGGACCCTAGCACCCGTCTCCACCACCAGGGAGGAGGAAGGACAAACCATGTCTGACCGCCCCTCCAAGCACTGGCTCAGACAGCAGTGGGTGATGGGGAAGAGCCTGCCTGCCTCCAGCCCCCCTCCCTGGGAGCCAGCAGCCCTGAGGAGCATGGGCAGGCGATACTGAGCTCCTCAACCCGACTCTCCTCCCTATCCCAAGAAGCCCTTTGAAAGGTTTTCCTGGCAGAGTTTAAAGCTTCAATTCATTCAACCACCTGGCATGAGGCCCAGGATGAGGGGATGCTGGGAAGGCCCTAGCCCCACACCCCTACTCTTACCTTAGCTGCCCCCACTTTCCTGGGACCCTGGCTAGCAGGCCTCCTACTGGCCTCTCTCTATCCAGTAGCACCCACCCCCGTTCCCCTTGGGAACCCAGGTATCCTGCCACTTTCTAGTGGAGCAGATGGCCACCCTGGAGGCTCAGGCTTGCTAAATCAGACATTTAAATCCCGTAATCCCTGGTGAGAGGCTGCCGAGGGGGGAGGTAGTCCAATCCTAGAAGCAGGGGAGGGAGAGAACCTTGTGCCAGCCGTGGCCAGAGGGGAGGAGGGACAGTTGGTTCCTGAGTTATGAATGGAGTCACCCCCCTCCCTTGTTGTCATGCAGCCCGCAGACTGACCCAGTCTCCAGCCTTTGTTCCCCTCCCGGAACCCGGGCCCTGGGCCCCCCAGCCCACACTCATTGCAGACTCAGGTTGCTGCTTCCCAGCACCTCGTCACTCACCCCTGCACCTGCTGACCCTGGTAGCCTGCACTGGCATTCACCCCTCAGACACACAGGTGGCAGCAAAGTTTTATTGTAAAATAAGAGATCGGTATAAAAATGGGATATAAAAAGGGAGGAGGGGAAGGGTGGGGTGAAAATGCAGACGTGCTTGCAGAATGTAAAAGAGGTTGACCCTTCCGGCTGGACGTGGTGGCTCACACTTGTAATCCCAGAACTCTGGGAGGCTGAGGCAGGTGGATCGCCTGAGCCCAAGAGTCTGAGACCAGCCTGGGCAACATTGTGAGACCCCATCTCTACCAAACATGCAAAAATTGGCTGGCCATGGTGGCATGAACCTGTGGTCCCAGCTACTCCGGAGGCTGAGGCAGGACTGCTTGAGCCAGGGAGGCAAAGGCTGCAGTGAGCCAAGATCACGCCACTCCACTCCAGCCTGGGCAACAGAGTGAGACCCAGTCTCAAAGAAAAAAAAAAAAAAAAGAAAAGAAATTGACCCTGAGCATAAAACAAGTCTTGGTGGATCCAGATCATCATAGACAAGAGATGAAATCCTCCAGGGTGTGGGATGGGGTGAGATTTCCTTTTAGGTGCTAAAGTTCACCAACAGGTTCTCAGACAAGGGTTTGGCCGGGCCAGCAGGGACTTGGCAACTTCCTCTACCTAACAGCTGCCCAGCTGTAGAAATTACCAACCCACCGACCAACAGGGAGAGGGAACGAGCACCCTCAAGGGGGTCAAGTTCTAGACCCCATGTAATAAAAGGTGGTTTCAAGGCCAGACGTACATTATTTCATTAACCCTCACAACGCACTCTGCGAGGTAGGTGCAAATGCCAGCATTTCATAGATATGGGCCTTGAAGTTAGAGGAAATTCAACAGTGAGGGACAGCTTCCCTGGTTAGTACGGTGAAGTGGGGTGCCACCTAGAATGTGGCTGATTGTAAACTAACCCTTACCTGCAAGAACATTTCTTACATCTCCCAAACATCCCTCACAGTAAAAACCTTAAAATCTAAGCTGGTTATGTCCTACCCCCCATCCTCCTCCCCACAACAAAACACCAGTGCAGGCCAACTTGTTCAGTCGAGCCCCGGGACAAAGCAAACGGAACTCCTGGGTGCTTCTGACGCACACCTATTGCAAGCAAGGGTTTAAAGACCCAGAACTCAAAATGGCAGGGGAGGGAGAGATGGGGGTGGGAGGCTCAGTGGGGGAACAAGAAGCTGAGAATGTCAGTCTGAGTCAGGCCCCTCTGTCTTGAACATGAATTTTTTATGGCGGGAGGTAGATTGCCCCTTCTTGGACTTCAGGTGGCTGTAGGAGACAGAAGCAGGGAGGAGAGACGACATCACATGAGTGAGAGGGTCTGTGCCCCTTTTCCCTGACCAATGCATTGAAGGGCCTAAGGCTGGGACAAGGGGAATTCAAATCAAGATGATGGCCACACCCCAGGCAAATGTTTACTGAGCACCTCAGAGTATTGGCGTGTATTAGACTCATCATCTTCCCTTACCCCATTTTATTTTATTTTTTTAGTTTTTTTGAGACGGAGTTTCACTCTTGTTGCCCAGGCTGGAGTGCAATGGCGGGGTCTCGGCTCACCGCAACCTCCACCTCCTGGGTTCAAGTGATTCTCCTGCCTCAGCCTCCCGAGTAGCTGGGATTACAAGCATGCGCCACCACGCTCGACTAATTTTGTATTTTTAGTAGAGACGGGGTTTCTCCATGTTGGTCAGGCTGGGCTCAAACTCCAGACCTCAGGTGATCCACCCGCCTCAGCCTCCCAGAGAGCTAGGATTACAGGCGTGAGTCACTGCGCCTGGCCCCTTTACCCCCTTTTATAGATAAGGAAACTGAGTCTGACGGGGGTCACCTAGGACCTGCCGGTGCATGGCAGGGCTGAGTATATGACCTGAAACTCTGGCTCTACTCAACATTACACAATTATGAGGCCCCTCCTTGAGACCCTCCAGCTCTGGGCTCGGAGATGCTGAGAATGGCAAAGAACTATCCACACATCCACACTTGTCCCTGGGTTTGGAGGTTCTGTGGATACACTGAAGCAAGAATGTGGTTATAGGATTCAACTGGAGGAAGACTAAAAAACTGTGCAGGGCTGGGACCCAGTGAGATGGGGTCAGCTGCCTTTGACCATGAAGGCAGGATGAGAATGGAATCCTATGGCTTCCAACATAGGGGGGCAGGGGAGTAGGGCCAGGAACGGGCTGAGGTCACTCACCTGGAGTGAGCCCTGCTCCCCGCTGGCTCTTTCCCAGCCTGGGCATCCTTGAGTTCCAAGGCCTCATTCAGCTCTCGGAACATCTCGAAGCGCTCACGCCCACGGATCTGCAGCCAGACAGGAGGGGGAGAAATAAATATACACACAGTACCTGAGCTAAAAGATGGTTCAACCTACAATTGTTTGACTTTATGATGGTACAAAAGCAACATGCATTTAGTAGAAACTGTATTTCAAGTATCTATACAGCTGACTTTTAAAAACTTTATTTATTTATTTATTTATTTATTTATTTATATATTTTTGAGATGGAGTCTTGCTCTGCCGCCCAGGCTGGAGTGCAATGACGCAATCTCAGCTCATTGCAATCTCCGCCTCCTGGGTTCAAGTGATTCTTGTACCTCAGCCTCCCGAGTAGCTGGGACTACAGGTGTGTGCCACCACACCCGGCTAATTTTTGTGTTTTTAGTAGACGGGGCTTCACCATGTTAGCCAGGCTGGTTTCCAACTCCTGATGTCAGGTGATCCACCCACCTCCGCCTCCCAGAGTGGTGGGATTACAGATGGGAGTCACTGTGCCTGGCCCCTTTTTAGATTTTAGAGATGATGTCTTGCTATGTTGTTCAGGCTGGACTCAAACTCTTGGGCTCAAGTGATCCTCCTGCCTTAGCCTCTCAAGTAACTGGGACTAGAGGTGCAAGCAACTGTGCCTCGTTTCTTTTCTTTTTTTTTTTTTTGAGATGGAGTCTCACTCTATTGCCTAGGCTGGAGTGCAGTGGAGCCATCTCAGCTCACTGCTACTCCACCTCCTGGTTCAAGCGATTCTTCTACCTCAGCCTCTCAAGTAGCTGAGATTACAGGCACCCGCCATCATGCCTGGTTAATTTTTGTATTTTAGTAGAGATGGGGTTTCACCATGTTGGCCAGACTGGTCTCGATCTCCTGACCTCGTGATCCACCCGCCTTGGCCTCCCAAAGTGCTAGGATTACAGGTGTGAGCCACTGTGCCTGGCCTTTTCTGAGTCTCGCTCTGCGCCCAGGCTGTGCCCGGCCCGACTGTGCCTCCTTTCATGCAACCATGCTGTTTCCCACTTTCAGTAACAATATTCAATAAATCACATGAGATATAGAACACTACTATAAAATAGGCTTTGTGTTAGATGACTTTGCCCAACCGTAGGGTAACTTAAATGTTCTGAACACGTTTCAACTAAGTTAGGGCTGAGTGTGGTAGCTCGTGCCTGTAATCCCAGTACTTGGGGAGGCTGAGGTGGAAGGATTGATTGAGCCCAGGGGTTTGATACCAGCATGGGCAACATAGCAAGACCTTGACTTCACAGAAAATAAAAAATTAGCCGGGTGTCGTGGCATGTGCCTGTAGTCCTAGCTACTTGGGGGGCTGAAATCACC
>NW_012104920.1:1134174-1140799 GCF_000951045.1 Mandrillus leucophaeus | reverse complement strand
AAAATAAAATAAAATAAAATAAAATAAAAATAAAAATTAGGCAGGCATGGTGGTGTGGACCTGTAGTTCCAGTGACTTGGGAGGCTGAGCTGGGAGGATGGATGGAGCCTGGGAGGTAGAGGCTACAGTGAGCTGTGACTGCACTACTGCACTCTATCCAGTCTGGGTGACAAGAGCAAGACCTTGTCTCAAAAAAGTAGGCTAGAGACCAGCCTGGGCACTATAGTGAGACCCTATCTCTACAAAAAATTTAAAAAATTAGCTGGGTGTGGTGGTGTACACCTGTGGTCCTAGCTACTGGGGAGGCAGAGGTGGTGGGATTGCTTGAGCCCAGGAGTTCGAGGGTATAATGAGCTATGATCACATCACTGTAATCCAGCCTGAGCAACAGAGCAAGATGCTGTCTCCATTATAAATAAAGTAAAAGTAGACTAAAAAAAGCAGGCCGGGTGCAGTGGCTCACGCCTGTAATCCCAGCACTTTGGGAGGCCGAGGCGGGTGGATCACAAGGTCAAGAGTTCGAGACCAGCCTGGCCAACATGGTGAAACCTCATCTCTACTAAAAACAAAAAACAAAAAACAAAAAAACCCCCAAAAATCAGCTGGGCGTGGTGGCGGGTGCCTGTAATCCCAGCTACTCAGTAGGCTGAGGCAGGAGAATCACTTGAACCCGGGAGGCAGAGGTTGCAGTGAGCCGAGATCCCGCCACTGCACTCCAGCCCAGGCGACAGAGTGAGACTTCGTCTCAAAAAAAAAAATGTAGGCTAGGCTAAGCTGTGATGTTCCTTAGATCAGGTGTATTAAATCCATTTTCAACTTACAATATTTTCAACTTACGATGAGTTTATCAGGAAGTAACACCATCGTAAGTCAAGTAGCATCTGTATCAGGCAAAGTCATAGAACCATTTTCATGCTCTCTTTAACAATTTTCTTTTTGAAAGGTGGTCTGGTCCTTTAAAATATATATTATGGTATAAGTTGGTGTTCTGAAGTTAGTTAGGTACAACCAGGAGCCATTGTCTTTGAGGCATCACTGCCCCCTGATGGCAAATGCCCCAATTGCAGGTAAAGCAGTCAAGAAGAAAATGGCATTTTGAGTGTTAGACTAGAAACTTTCCACTTGATAAGAGGTCCCAAGACTTTAGTACCTGTAGGGTGAAATATTCTCCATCCAGTGGTTTCTTCTTTGGCTGGGGAGAGGAGCTGGTGTTGTTGGGCAGTGCTAGGAAAGAGGCAAGGAAAGGTGATAACAGTGAATCTGGGGTATAACTGCACCCTTGGTCTCCTCCACCGCTTCTGGTCCTGCTTGCTTACCTCGCTTAGTGCTCCCAGGGGGCAGCTCATGGCAAGGCTCCCCTTTCTTACGGAAATTCTCTTCCTCTGTGCGCCGGTCTCTCCCAGGACAGGCACAAACTCGCACCTCAAAGCTGTTCCGTCCCAGTAGATTACCACTACTCAGGATAGGAAGAGAGAAGCAGGAGGCAGTAAGGAAATCACGTCCTACCTGTTGCGTTTAAAAAAACAGGCTCCATCTACTCCCAACCACCCTTATCCTTTCTGGAGCCTAAGCTCCAGCTCTAGGTAGGTGGAGGAGAAGTCACAGGTAATGGATCCCAAAGCCAGAGAAAAGGAAACCGAGTGGGAACAGTAAGGAGATTCCCCACTGGGGATGTGATGAGAGGCGGATGGGTAGTAGTATGGAAGAAATCAGTAAGAGGTGGGCCCAGGGGTCAGAGGCAAGCAGAGGCTGGGGCACAGCAGGCCAGTGTGCAGGGCGGCACGTGGCTCCTGACCTGGAGTCTTCCAGTGTGATGATTGTGAGGATGGGCCTCCGGTTCATGCCGCCCATGCAGGAACTGTTACACATGTAGTTGTAGTGGATGGTGGTACAGTCAGAGCCAACCTAGGAGAGAACATAGGCCCAAGATGAGGCCAGCCGGCCCTGGGGAGACCTGTGGCAAGCAGGGGAGGCTTTTTTTTTTTTGAGACAGGGTCTCGCTGCGTCGCCCAGGCTGGAGTGTAGTGGCACGATTTCAGCTCACTGCAAGCTCCGCCTCCCGGGTTCACGCCATTCTCCTGCCTCAGCCTCCCAAGTAGCTGGGACTACAGGCGCCCGCCACCACCCCCGGCTAATTTTTGTTTTGTATTTTTTAGTAGAGACGGGGTTTCACCGTGTTAGCCAGGATGGTCTTGATCTCCTGACCTCGTGATCCGCCCGCCTCGGCCTCCCAGAGTGCTGGGATTACAGGCAAGAGCCACCGTGCCCGGCTGAGCAGGGGAGGCCCTTAGCCTCTGTAAGCTTCAGTCTTTTCAACTGTGCAATGGGTAAACCCATTTACTCTGCACATCTCATGGGGTTATGGGGAGGTCAAATAAGCAGCAGGAGAAAGCCCCCCTACTGCTCACCCAGAGGGCCACTGACAACTGCCCTTACCCCCTCCTCCCGGAGACCCCAGTTGCAAACCAGACCTCAGGCGGCTCATAGGGCACCACCACACTATGTCGAAAAGTGTTTCTGTCATCTGAATACTCCACACGCAAATTTCCTTCCACTCGGATAAGGTGCTGAGGAGGGGCCAGTCCTAAGAAAAATCAGTGAGGAATCAGAGGTCTGGGGACCCTGGGCAACCAGCCCTGTCGTCTCTCCAGTCCCAGCTGCTCACCATCGCTGTCGGAGCAGCGCTCATGGTGGGGGCAGCGCCTCACGACCTCCGTCATGTGCTGTGACTGCTTGTAGATGGCCATGGCGCGGACGCGGCTGCCGGGCGGGGGTGTGGAATCAACCCATAGCTGCACGGGGCAGGTCTTGGCCAGCTGGCAAAACATCTTGTTGAGGTCAGGGGAGTACTGTAGGAAGAGGAAGGACACAGAGTTGAAAGTCAGGGCACAAGTGAACAAATAAAGCAACCGGAAGAGGGCAGCAAAGAAACAAATATGCGTAAGCACCTCCTGCAACCCACTAGGCAGCTAGAGAGAGTTGGTGTCTACACCTCAGGAGCTTTTCTGTTTTTTTTTTGAGATAGGATCTTGCTCTGTCACCCAGGCTAGAGCACAGTGGCATGATCATGGCTCACTGCAGCCTCCATCTCCTAGGCTCAAGTGATCTTCCCACCTCAGCCTCCTGAGTGGCTGGGGCTATAGGTATGCACCACCATGCCTGGCTAATTTTTTGTATTTTTTTGTAGAGACGAGGTTTCACCATGTTACCCAGGCTGGTCTTGAACTCCGGGGCTCAGGTGATCTGCCTGCCTCGGCCTCTTTGAGAGTGCCGGGATTGCAGGTGTGAGCCACCAAGCCTGGTCAGGAGGTTATTTTCAAAAGCCAAGGAATAAATGTGGGTGAAGAAAAGGAAAGTTCTGCATCCCCAGGAGAGATGCTGAGGGTGTGATGGGATGGATAAAAGCCCAAATTCAAGGGGGAATATTCAACTTTGGGACAGGGGTCAGAGATCACAGGTTAAATGGGTAAACGATAAAAAACACTGACAGGAAGCCAAAGGGTGAAGAGGAATCCCAAAGTTCCGAACAGAAGACATGCAGGGGTATAGGGCCAGGCATTGAAGTCTCATGGAAGCCAGCCCCTCAGGGCCACTGACCGTGCAAGTCACAGACTTGGCTGTTCCAGAATGCAGGAAGCCCAGACGGAAACCGTAGCTGCCATGGTAGGTTTTCTGGGAAGGGACAGAGGATGACAGGGGCCAGGAGGGGGCTGGTGCAGGGGCCGCCGGTGTAGGAGCTGCTGGTGTGGGGGCCATGGGGGGAGCAGCCTCTGACATTCTCGGAGCTTCATCTGGACCTGGGTCTTCAGTTAACCATTGCGCAAGATCGTCTGGAGACAGCATCAAATCATCCACTGCTTGGGACGGCAAGGGGGACTGTAGATGGGTGAAAGGAGTAGTCAGAGGACCAGGTCCCCAGCACCCCAGCCCGCCAGGTCCCCAGCCCAACCCTTGTCCTTACCAGAACGTTGTTTTCAGGAAGTCTGAAAGACAAGAGCAAAAAGTCAGTCCCACGGATTTTTTGCTTCCCACAGGCCTCTGCTAGGGGGCTGGGGTTGGGGTGGGGACAGTGGGTCTGCCCTTCCCATGGATCTACTCACAGTTTCCATAGGTCTGAAAATGTTTCCTGACTCAGAGGGGGCTCGATGCTAGGATCTGACTGCGGCTCCTCCATGGCAGTGACCCGTAAGGCAGTCTGGCTGCTGCAAGGGGAAAAGTGGGGGTCCAGCATGAGACACTTCCAACCCTGGGTCACCTGGGCCTGCGGAGAAGGAATCCCTTCCCTCAACACCATGCCAGAGTCTGAGGCAGCATAGCTTCCCGTGGAGTAGGAAAAGAATGGCTGCTTCACATCCTCTCTTCCAGTCTTTCACCACAACCCAAGCGCTCCTGCCCCACCCCTACCAGCCGTGCACTTCTTTGAGGAAAAGATAATCATGAGAGGGACTTCCAACCTTCCCACCACGAAATCCCCAAGACTACCTAAATGTGCACCCTGTTCCCAACTCCCTTCCTGTATTTATTATTTATTTATTTTTTTGAGATGGAGTCTCGCTCTGTCACCTAGGCTGGAGTGCAATGGCATGATCTCAGCTCCCTGCAACCTCTACCCTCCAGGTTCAAGCCATTCTCCTGCCTCAGTCTCCCGAGTAGCTGGGATTACAGTCAAGTGCCACCACACCCAGCTAACTTTTGTATTTTTTAGTAGAGACAGGGTTTCGCCATGTTGGCCAGGCTGGTCTCGAACTCCTGACCTCAGGTGATCCGCCCGCCTCGGCCTCCTAAAGTGCCAGGATTACAGGCGTGAGCTACCGCGCCCTGCTCCCACTTCCTGTTAACAAGGATGCAGTCGTTCTCAGCCTGCAATCTCTGTGTGGGAAAAGACACCCCCTCGGCCCCCACCCTTCCCCACCTGATACCTGGCTCTGCTTCTTTGATTCCTTTCACTGCAAAGCTTCTGGAAGAACAACTGTCTCACCAGTCACCTGCCCATTCTCTTGGGACACTCCTCAGCCCTGCGTTTACAAACCCCTCACGAATGCCCCTTCTTGGCTTCTTTAATCTCATCTCTTACCAACCACTCCCTCTTCCCCAAAAGCTCTAGCTAGACCGGCTGCCCTTCTGCTAATCAACTGGTGGTCCTGGCCAGCCGGAACACAGGGGTAGGCTCCTTCCCACGCAGACTTCAAGTCATCCTACTTTAATTCACATCACCTTATTTGCATTCTCATAGCACTTACATTGTCTAATACTTTTCCTTATTTATTTCATCTGTTTCCTCTAATAGCATATACACTTCCTAAGGGCAGGGCGGTGATCTATCTCGTTGTCTTGCTGACCAAAGTATTAGATCACAATGCCTTGCACCTGCTTGGGCTCAATAAATGTGAGTAACACACGAGCCTGTTATATGAGAGGTCAAGGGAGCAAGAAGGAGCAAGGGGCAGCCCCTGTGTGGACCAGCATCTTGCACGAAGTTATGCAACTATCATCTCACCTTCTCCCTGACAAGCTTTCAAAGGCTTTGCCATGTTCTTTCTCTCTCTCTCTTTTTTTTTTTTTAATGAGACAGAGTTTCGCTCTTTTCACCCAGGCTGCAGTGGTGCAATCTAGGCTCACTGCAACCTCTGCCTTCTGGTTTCAAGCGATTCTCCTGCCTCAGCCTACCGAGTAGCTGGGATTACAGGCGCCTGCCACCACACCTGGCTAAATTTTTTGTATTTTTATTAGAGATAGGGTTTCACCATGTTGGCCCGGCTGGTGTCAAACTCCTGACCTTGTGATCCACCTGCCTCGGCCTTCCAAAGCGTTAGGATTACAGGTGTGAGCCACCGCGCCCGGCCCGCCATGTTCTTTCTTTCTTTCTTTCTTTTTTTTTTGAGGCAGGGTCTTGCTTTGTTGCCCAGGCTACGATGCAGTAGTGCAATCATGGCTTACTACAGCCTCAGACTCCTGGGCTCAGTGATTCTCCTGCCTCAGCCTCCCAAGTAGCTGGGACCACAGAGGACTGCCTGGCTAATTTTTTAGTTTTTTTTCTTTCTTTTTCTTTTTTGGAGATGGAGTCTCGCTCTGTCGCCCAGGCTGGAGTGTAGTGGTGCGATCTCGACTCACTGCAACCTCCACCTCCTAGGTTCAATAGATCCTCTTGCCTCAGCTTCCTGAGTAGCTGAGATTACAGGCGCCCACCACTGCGCCCGACTAATTTTTTGTATTTTTAGCAGAGATGGGGTTTTGCCATGTTGGCCAGGCTGGTTTCGAACTCCTGACCTCAGGTGATCCTCCCGCCTCCGCCTCCCAAGTGCTGGGATTACAGGCGTGAGCCACCGCGCCCAGCCAATTTTTGAGATTTTTTGTAGAGGCAGGGTTTCACTATGTTGCCCAGGCAGGATGCTCTCTTTCTTTTTTTTTTTAGTTGAGTTTTTTTTTTTTTTCCAGGGATGCTCTCTTTATGTCAAATTTGTCATCAGATTTGCTAAGAAACATGCCCACTGAAAGTGTTCATTACACTTTTCTGTTTATTTATTTATTTATTTATTTTTTGAGACAGAGTTTCGCTCTTGTTGCCCAGGCTGGAGTACACTGGCATGATCTCGGCTAACTGCAACCTCCGCCTCCCGGGTTCAAG
>NW_012104920.1:1132536-1133975 GCF_000951045.1 Mandrillus leucophaeus | reverse complement strand
CAGGTTGGTCTCGAACTCCCGACCTCAGGTGATCTGCCCACCTTGGCCTCCCAAAGTGCTGGGATTATAGGCATGAGCCACCGCGCCCAGCCCACTTTTCTGTTTTTTGCAGTGACAAAACATCCCCCTACCAAACAGCTCCTTTAATGCCAGGCTCTTATTTTATTTTATTTTTGAGACAGAGTCTCAGCTCTTGTTGCCCAGGCTGGAGTGCAGTGGCGCGACCTCTTCTCACTGCAACCTCTGCCTCCCGGATTCAAATGATTCTCCTGAGTAGCTGGGATTACAGGCCACCACACCTGGTTAATTTTGTATTTTTAGTAGAGACAGGATTTCACCATGTTGGTCAGGTTGGTCTTGAACTCCCTACCTCAGATGATCTGCCCGCCTCAGCCTCGTAAAGTGCTGGGATTACAAGCATGAACCACCAAGTGTGGCCTAGTACCCTGTGTATTATGGGAAATGTAAAGAGCTGAGGAAAGTGCTGGACACACAGTAAGAGCTCAATAAAGGTTAGCTGTTTCTGCAGTTGTTCTATATTATTACTCTAGAGAGAACTGTGTGATTGTTAGTGTGGATCTGTGGTACTGCCCCCACCCCCACTCCATTAATGCAAGTCCACCTCCTTCAGGGAACTATTCAGTCAACAGGTCAGGAGGTGCTGTCCTGAAATGGGGGGCCCAAAGTCTCAATCCCACTTGGAGGGACACATTTCCACACACAGGAGGTCTCTCTGTCTTCACCTCTCAAGTCTTCAGTAGCAACTAAAATCTCAATGTTTTTCAGAGCAGGGCCTTTCCGGGGGTACCAGCATCAGAGGGCCAGGATACAAATGTGCCAAGCTGAACTAGGCCTTCCAAATGGCCAGGGAGCCAAAAGAAATGCAGGTACCCTTGGCTGGGTGGGAAGGCAATGAGCTCAACTGAGACTCCAAACAGGGGCAGGCCTGACCAGAATCATAACAGTGGCTGCTGGTATCAGCCCTGAAGGCCTATATGCCCGGTGATTCCCTAAACAACATAGTACGACAAGTACTTACATACACACTTGTATGTACATTAGCATTTTCATTGTATGGGGGTAATGTAAGTAATCTAGAGATAGTTCAAACTATATGGGAGGATATGTGTAGGTTAAATGCAAATACTATACCATCTTATATATGGTACTTAGACATCTGTGGGTTTGGTGTGTGAGGCGTCCCAGAACCCAGCCCCTACAGATAGAGGGATAACTATATTGCCGTGTAACCTGCAACCTTGCTATATTTATTAGTTTTGGTAGCTTTTTATGGATTTCCCATTAGGGCTTTTTCTTTTGAGATGGAATTTCACTCTTTTTTTTTTTTTTTTTTTGAGACAGAATCTCACTCTGTTGCCTGGCCTGGAGTGCAATGGCATGATCTCGGCTCACTGCAACCTCCGCCTCCCGGGTTCAAG
>NW_012104920.1:1126602-1130442 GCF_000951045.1 Mandrillus leucophaeus | reverse complement strand
ATTTTTAGTAGAGATGGGGTTTCGACATGTTGGCCAGGCTGGTCTTGAACTCCCGACCTCAAGTGATTCCTGTCTCGGCGTACCAAAGTGCTGGGATTATAGGTATGAGTCCCTGCGCCCAGTCTGTTCCTCTATTTTCTGAAGAGTTGTGTAAGATGGGTACTATTTCTTCCTCAAACGTTTAAAGAGAGCAAAGAACAGAGCAGATAAATAGAAAATAGCACTAAGAAGTCAGGCATGGTGGCTCACACCTGTAATCCCAGCACTGTGGGAGGCCGAGATGGGATGAAAGCTTGAGGCCAGCAGTTTGAGACCAGCCTGGGCAATATAGTGAGATCCTGTCAATACAAAAAAATAAAACAGTTAGCTGGGTATGCTGGAGTAGTCCCAGCTACTTGTGAGGCTGAGGCTAGAGGACTGCTTGAGCCCAGGGGTTCAAGGCTGCAGTGAGCCTTGATTGTGCCATTGTAATCTAGCTTGGGCAACAGTGTGAGTCCCTGTCTCAAAAATTAAAAAAGAAAATAGCACTAAAATGGTAGCCCCATACTCCAACTGTACAATAATTAAAATTAAAAGCATTCAGTAGAGAAAGGAAGCCTATTTCAACAAGTGGAGACAGAATAACTGGATTTCCATACAGGAAACATACCAGAGACTGACTTCTACACCTCACACCATAAACAATTCATTTTAAGAATTAATTAATGGCTCAAGGACGTTAGTGTAAAACTTACAACCATAAAGGTCCTAAAAGAAAATATAAGATAGTATCTTCATGACTCTGGGGTAAAAAAAAAAAAAAGATGTCCTAAACAGGACAAGGCAAATACTGAACCTAAAAAAGACAAATCCACTCCTCTTAAGATACTGTAAACTCTGTAAAGCAAACAAATAGGCAAGCAACAGATCAGAAGAAAACATTCAGGACACATGTATCTGATAAAGGACTTGTATCCAGAATGTATAAAGCAGTCCCACAACAGAACCATAAAAACAAACAAAAGACCAAAATAACAGGCAAGACTTGAAGAGCTACTTTACAAACAAAATACAAATGGCCAATAGGCACATGAAAAAATGCTGAACATCCTTAGTCAACAGAGAACTGTAAATTACAACCACAAGGATATACCACATTAGAAAGACTGACAATACCCAATGTCCGGAAGTCTATGGCACAACCATAATAACTCCCATACCTTGCTAGTTGGAGTGTAAAATGGTACAACCGCTCTGGAAAACTCAGAGCTTCTGATAAAGTTCAAAATACATCTACTTTTTATTTCCAAACTCGCAATTCCCCTCCTAAGTACTTCTCCAAGAAACACAAAAACATATGATCACAAAAACAATTGTACAAGAATGTTTATAGCAGCTTTATTTCATAACCCCAAATGGAAACAACTCAAAAGGCCATCAAAAGAACGGATATACAATCGATGGGCTATACTAAATGAAAAGGAGCAAAATACTGATATATACAACTACATGAACGAATGTCAGACAGTACATTGAAGGACAGAAGCCGACAAAAAGGAGCACATAATGTATTTTTTTTTTTTTTTTTTTTTTTGGAGACAGAGTTTCATTCTTGTCGCCCAGGCCGGAGTGCAGTGGCACGATCTTGGCCTGTCTCTTATACACATCTAGATGTGTATAAGAGACAGTCACTCTGTTGCCTGGCCTGGAGTGCAATGGCATGATCTCGGCTCACTGCAACCTCCACTTCCCAGGTTCAAGCAATTCTCCTGCCTCAGCCTTCCGAGTACCTGGGATTAGAGGTGCCTGTCACCATGCCTGGCTAATGTTTTGTATTTTTATTAGAGATGGGGTTTCACCATGTTGGGCAGGCTGGTCCAGATGAGCCACCTGCCTCAGCCTCTTAAAGTGCTAGGATTACAGGCATGAGCCACCACGCCCGGCCCCATTAGGACATGTATGTATAGAATCATACTGGCTGTGAATATAAGTTTTATTTCTTCCTTTCTAATCGTTATTTCTTTTTTCTTTCCTTTTTTTTTTCTTTGAGATGGAGTTTTGCTCTTGTCGCCCAGGCTGGAGTGCAATGGGACGATCTCGGCTCACTGCAACCTCTGCCTCTCGGGTTCAAGTTATTCTCCTGCCTCAGCCTCCCAAGTAGCTGGGACTACAGGCGCCCGCCACCACGCCCGGCTAATTTTTTTTGTATTTTCAGTAGAGACGGGGTTTCAGCATGTTAGCCAGGATGGTCTCGATCTCCTGACCTTATGATCTGCCCACCTCGGCCTCCCAAAGTGTTGGGATTACAGGCGTGAGCCACTGCGCCCGGTAGCATTGAGTTTTCTACCATTATGTATGCTGCTAGTGGAACTCTGATTGTGGATGCCCTGTTATCAAACCAGGTAAGTTTCCTTTCCCTAGTTTGCTAGGAGGTTGGTTTGTTTGTAATTATGCATATGTGTTGAATATCCTTAACTGCTTTTGCTGCATATGTTGAAATGATCATAGGGTTATGTTTCAATTTGCTAATGTGGTGAATTACACAGACTGATTTTTTTCCCCCAGTAAAGACCAGCCTGGCTATGTTGCTCAGGCTGGTCTTGAAATCCTGAACTCAAGAGACCTTCCTGCCTCAGCCTCCCAAAGTGCTGGGATTATAGGCCTGAGCTACTGAACCAGGCTGATTTTTGAATGTTAAATCAACTACAATCCTGAGATAAACCTTGTTTGGTTAGAATGTATTTATGCTTTTACTTTTTCTTTTTTTGAGATGGAGTCTCACTTTGTTGCCCAGGCTGGAGTGCAATGGTGTGATCCCAGCTGACTGCAACCTCCGCCTCCTGGGTTCAAGTGATTCTCCTGCCTCAGATTCCCAAGCAGCTGGGATTACAGGTGCCCACCACCATGCCCAGCTAATTTTTTTTTTTTTGAGACAAAGTCCTGCTCTGTCACCCAGGCTGTAGTGCAGCGGCACGAACTTGGCTCACTGCAACCTCTGCCTCCTGGGTTCAAGCAATTCTGCCTCAGCCTCCTGAGTAGCTGGGATTACAGGCAGGTGCCACCACACCGGCTAATTTTTGTGTTTTTAGTAGACACGGGGTTTCACCATGTTTGTCAGGCTTGTCTCGAACTCCTGACCTCGTGATCTGCCCACCTCAGCCTCCCAAAGTGCTGGGATTACAGGTGTGAGCCACCGTGCCCAGCCTAATTTTTGTATTTTTATTAAAAACAGCGTTTCACCATGTTGGTCAGGCTGGTCTCAAACTCCTGACCTCAAGTGATCCGCCGGCCTCAGCCTCCCAAAGTACTGGGATTACAGCCGTGAGTCACCGCGCCCAGCCTATTTATCCTTTTTTCTATATTACCAGGTTTGGTTTGCTAAAATTTGTTAGCTTTTGCATGTATATGCTAACAGGAATATTGGTCTAAATTTTCTTTTCTTGCAATGTCCTCATTTGGTTTTGGTACCAGGATTATGTTGGCTTCAAAACAAGTTGGGAAATGTTTCTCTATTTTCATTTTCTTTTTTTTCTGAGACAGGGTCTCACTCTGTTGCCCAGGCTGGAGTACAGAGGCACAATCTCGGCTCACTGCAACCTCCGCTTCCCAGGTTCAAGTGATTCTTGTGCCTCAGCCTCCTGAGTAACTGGGATTACAGGTACGTGCCACCACACCTGGCTAATTTTTGTTTTTTTGTTTTTTTTTGAGACGGAGTCTTGCTCAGTCTCCCAGGCTGGAGTGCAGTGGCCGGATCTCAGCTCACTGCAAGCTCCGCCTCCTGGGTTTACGCCATTCTCCTGCCTCAGCCTCCCGAGTAGCTGGGACTACAGGCGCCTGCCACCTCGCCCGGCTAGTTTTTTG
>NW_012104920.1:1118214-1124932 GCF_000951045.1 Mandrillus leucophaeus | reverse complement strand
ATACAACTACATGAACGAATGTCAGACAGTACATTGAAGGACAGAAGCCGACAAAAAGGAGCACATAATGTATTTTTTTTTTTTTTTTTTTTTTTGGAGACAGAGTTTCATTCTTGTCGCCCAGGCCGGAGTGCAGTGGCACGATCTTGGCTTACTGCAACTTCTGCCTCCCGGGTTCAAGCGATTCTCCTGCCTCAGCCCCCCGAATAGCTGGGATTACAGGCGCCCACCACGCCCAGTTAATTTTTGTATTTTTTAGTAGAGACGGGGCTTCACCATGTTGGCCAGGCTGGTCTGGAACTCCTATCCTCAAATAATCCGCCTGCCTCAGCCTCCCAAAGTGCAGGCGTGAGCCACCGCGCCCAGCCTGATTCCATTTTATACGAAGTTCTCCAACAGGCAAAATGGTTATGGAGATCAAAATAAAGGTGGGGTCGGGAATCGACTGGGAAGAGGGGCGATGAAACGCTTCTGGGACGATGAAATGGGTCTCTGACTTGGTAGGCATCACGCAGTGGTTACGGCCAAAACTCATCTTCCTGTACACTTGGTCTGTGCACTGCGCTGTGTGTAAATGCCACCTCGATTTAGGAAAAAGATGACATATGTACGGCACAAAGTGCTCGGTACGCGGCAGGTGCATGGGGAGAAACTGCGGAATGAAACAACAGCGAGCTAAGAGATGGGTAACCGGCAGAAATGAATTCGAGTTCCGCCTCCTACCGGGAAGAACCGGCTCGGGCCGGAGGGCTGCACGGAGGACCACACGGACGCCTGCGGGCCCGCCCCTTCCGCTTCACGACGTTCGGCCTGCGTCTGGAACTGGAATGGCCTAGCCCAAAGCCAGATAACAGGTAGATTGTTTTTCCGACAAATTATCAAACGATCCATTATTGCACTCTTTCAAAATTTGATTATCAGACGTACCCATTCTTTTCTTTTTTCCTCCGGAAAGATGAGATGTACTCATTCTTGAAAATACCCCCGGGCTTGCCTTCTGCACACTTCTTTCCCTCCCTGTCTCACGCCATGGTAGCGTCCGCCTAGGTTGCAGGCGACCCGCGGGGTGGGGCACACCATTCAAAGAAGGGGAGGGATTGAGGTTTGCATCAAAACAAATACCCCTGCCTTTGCAAAGGCCATAACCAAGTAATCCAGAAAAAAAAAGTGCGGGCGGAGAATAGCAGCCTCCCTCTGCAAGTAAAAGGAACCGGCCTAAAGGACATTTTTTCTCTCTCTCCTCCCCTCTCATCGGGTGAATAGTGAGCTGCTCCGGCAAAAAGAAACCGGAAATGCTGCTGCCAGAAGCAGAAATGTAAATGTGGAGCCAAACAATAACAGGGCTGCCGGCCCTCTCAGGTTGAGATGGTCCTCCTCGGCCTGGCGGGCAAACCCCTCGTTTAGCACTTCTCACTTCCACGACTGACAGCCTTCAATTGGATTTTCTCCATCTAGCGGAGCCAAGGGCTGGCTGGAAAGATCGCTGCAGGAAGGACAAAGGTCCGGAAGTTGTGGGACCTTAGCAGCTTGGGCTCCCCGGATCACCTCCAAATGATCATTTCGGAATGGAGCCCGAGGTTTCACTAGAATGCCATGGGCTCTAAAATATACAGCCATGAGTTCTCAATGTTTCGAGATCCAAAAGTCTCAGATCTCAATGCTTTGTGCATCTTTTATTTCAGGGATTCCCTACGCCTAGCACCGGGTAGATGTGCAAAGGAGTACCCTTTAGGCCGGCTCAAGGTTCCCCAAAGCTCCACTTCTCTGCCTAGGCGTTCAACTTTGAGTTCGGATGGTCCTAACATCCCCACCATCTACACCCAGGTCTCCCAACAATGCAACTCCTATGTTGATCCCTCTAGCCAAGCTTCCATCCCACTCACCCCCAAACTCGCTAAGTCCCCACTGCCCCACCCCCAGCCCCAGCGATTCTCCCGAGCTGAAAATGCACGGAACCGATAGCCCGTGACTCAGAGAGGACTCATCAAGTTCAGTCAGGAGCTTACCCAATCCTCAGGGAAGCGTGTCACCGTCTTGGAAAGCACGCTCCCAGCCCGGACGCCAAGTGTCCCCGGAGCCCCGCAGCTACCTGCTGCCTGGATGGTGGCTCTAGACTTTTGAGAAGCTCAAAACTTTTAGCGCCAGTCGAGCACATGGGAGGGGAAAACCCCAATCCCATCAACCTCTGCGAGGCTCCTGGCACAAAGCTGGACAGTCGCCATGACAAGTAAGGGCAAGTAATCCGCCCGCCGGAGGAAGCAAAGGAAATGGAATTGGGGAGGAGGATGCAGAGAGAGTCAGGATTCTCGCCGAACTGGTGCCGTAGATACTAACATTTTGGGGTGGAAAATTCTACAAGCCAGAGCTGTGAGGGCAGAATTGGTGGAAACCATTTTGGAGGAATCCTAAGCTGTGTCAAATATGAAGGGTGGAAGGAAGAAAGCTTTTGCGTTTGCTCTCAGCTGGATCCTTTCTTCTCAACAGCTAAAATGTCATTTTTTAGGAAGGCTTTCCTTAATATCTCACGCTAACGTTTCTCCCACATACTTTGTATCACACCATCTTGTTTAATCTTCACAATACTTATCACTCTGAAAATATTTGTTAATTGCTTTCAGTACATGGAAACGTAAGCTTTATGAGGATATAGAATTTTTCTACTATCTTATTTATTGTTGTATTCCTCAGTGCCTATATCAGTCCTGGGTAGCAAGTAAGAGCTCGATAATAAATACTTTTTGAATGAAGGAAGAGAGAAAGGTCTGGAGCCTGGAGAACGCGATGAAAAGAGGTGCAAGACCTGCAGCGCCCTCTGCAGGCGGCGGGGGATGGTGCAGGTGCTTTAAGAATTACCGCGGGACTCGGTAGGGGGAGCGCAGGCGCTTCTCCCCAAGATAGAAGCGTTTAGACTACAACTCCCAGCAGCCACGAGAAGCCCTAGGGCTTGATGGGAACGGGAAACCTTATAACCTTTCACGTCCCGGCTCCGCGGGTTCCGTGGGTCGCCCGCGAAATCTGATCCGGGATGCAGCGGCCCAATCGGAAGGTGGGCCCAAATCCCGCGACAGCAAGAGGCTCGTAGCGACCTGCGGTGCTAAGGAACGCAGTGCTTTCAAAATTGGCGTCCGCTGGTCGCCTCTCCTCCCGGGAGTCTTCTACCTCCTCCCAGAAGAGGAAGGAAGCACAGGTGGGTTTCATTAGCTCTGCATCGGATCCCTGAGAACTTCGAAGCCATCCTGGCTGAGGCTAATGTCCGCTGTGCTTCCTCTGCAGTATGAAAACTTTGGAGACTCAACCGTTAGCTCCGGACTGCTGTCCCTCAGACCAGGATCCAGCTCCGGCCCATCCTTCTCCCCACGCTTCCCCGATGGATAAAAATGCGGACCCTGAACTGATGCCACCGCCTCTCGAAAGGGAGGATCCGCCCCGGTTGTCCCCAGATCCTGTGGCTGGCTCAGCTGTGTCCCAGGAGCTAGGGAAGGGGGACCCAGTTTCTCTCTCCACTCCCCTGGAAACAGAGTTTGGTGCTCCTAGTGAGTTGAGTCCTCAAATCGAGGAGCAAGAACTTTCTGAAAATACGAGACTTCCTGCAGAAGAAGCAAACGGGAGCCTTTCTGAAGAAGAAGCGAACAGGCCAGAGTTGGGGTCTGAAGAAGCCATGGAAGATGCCTCTGGGGAACCCGCTGCAGAGGACGAGGGAGACACGTAAGTGGTGATGGCAGTGGAGTGTGGAGTCTGGGGAGATGAACTGTGAAGTCGACCTGTCCTCTGGTCCTCAGAACCACTTCTCTAGGCCCCTGCCTCCTTTGCTTGGCGACCCAGGTTTGTTGTCCCCCATCTTCCTTTCAGTGCTTGGAACTACAGCTTCTCCCAGCTGCCTCGATTTCTCAGTGGTTCCTGGTCAGAGTTTAGCACCCAACCTGAGAACTTCTTGAAAGGCTGTAAGTGGTAAGGATAACAACGGGGCAGGGAGCTGACCACCCCCGGGATTTTCACCGTTAAACAGTCCGGTTATCTAGGAGAGGGATGCCCCAGAGCTGGGAGAAGGAGCACGTAGCCCTTTTAGACTGAACTTACATTTTATCTAGCAGTGTGTGTCTTCTCCTTCCCTCAAGGATTCAGGGGGGCTTACCTACCCCAGAGGTAGGCTCAGCCCTAGACCTACACTTGAAAAGCATAGGTCTGGCCAGCTTTCTAACTCTTTCCTGTTTCTAGGGCTCCTGACGGTTCCTGCATCTTGACCAATAGTGCTGATAACATCTTGCGAATTTATAACCTGCCCCCAGAGCTGTACCACGAGGGGGAGCAGGTGGAATATGCAGAAATGGTAAGGACTGGGGCTAACTCTGCCCCTTCATCAGTGCTGCACATTTAAGTCCTTCATGGAGATGGAGAAAGTGTAGTCCAAGTGCTTCCTGTTCACAAACGGGACTGTTTTTCAAGATGTTTCCACATGTAGCGTTTTCTGCCCGGAATTCTGAAGTTATTTAGAGAGATGTTTCCCCTTTCTTTAATTAGGAATCTGTGTTTTTCGCTAAAAAGTAGTGAATTTCTTGTGGCAGTATATATGTATTTATGTTTATTATTTTTTTGAGACAGGGTCTTGCTCTGAAACCCAGGCTGGAGTGCCGTAGTGCGATCTCAGCTCACTGCAACCTCTGCCTTCTGGGTTCAAGCGATTCTCCTGCCTCAGTCCCCGGAGTAGCTGGTACTTCAGGTGCATGCCATCACACTCGACTCATTTTTGTAGTTTTAGTAGAGATGGGGTTTCGCCATGTTGGGTAGGCTGATATCAAATTCCTGACCTCAGATGATCCGCCCACCTTGGCCTCCCAAAGTGTGGGGATTACAGGCGTGAGTCACCGTGCCCGGCCTATAGATATTTATTGATTGACTACTGATACATGTTAGTCACCGTGCTGGGATAAAGTGGTGGACAAGACATGAAAGGCTGGTTTGCTTTCTCTGTGGGAGATAGACAACAAATACGTAAACCAGCAGGCATCAGGACCAAGATGATAATAAATGCTCTGAAGGAAATACACAGAATGAAGAGAGACTAACTAGAGGAAAGCACATTGCATAAAATGGTCAGGAAGGAGCTCTCTGAAAAGGAGGCATTTGAACTAAGACCTGAAGGAGGATAAGGGGTCAGTCACGTGAACACTTCCGGAAAGAGCTTTCCAGAAACTGGCAATGATAGTGTAAACACCCAGAACTGGGAAATAGCTTTGTGCGTTAAAAGACCAGAAAGGCCCGGCACGGTGGCTCACACCTGTAATCCCAGCTACTTGGGAGGCCGAGGTGGGCAGATCACTTGAGGCCAGGAGTTCGAGACCAGCCTGGCCAATATGGCGAAACCCCATCTCTACTAAAAATACAAAAATTAGCTGCATGTGGTGGCACACGCCTGCAATTCCAGCTACTCGTGTGGCTGAGGCAGGAGAATCTCTTAAACTCGGGAGGTGGAGGCTGCAGTCAGACAAGATTGTACCACTTCAGCCTGGGTGACAGAGTGAGACTCCATCTCAAAAAACAACAAAACAGACTGGGCTCGGTGGGTCACACCTGTAATCCCGGCACTTTGGGAGGCTGAGGCACACAGATCACCTGAGGTCAGGAGTTCGAGACCAGGCTGGCCAACGTGGCAAAACCCCGTCTCTACAAAAATACAAAAAGTAGCTGGATGTGATGATGGGTGCCTATAATCCCAGCTACTTGAGAGACTGAGGCAGGAGAATCACTTGAACCCGAGAGGTGGAGGTTGCAGTGAGCCGAGATCACGCCACTGCACTCCATCCTGGGCGACAGAGTGAGACTCCATCTCAAAAGAAACAAACACGAAATAAAAAACCCAGAATGCTAGTATGGCCAGACTGAGGCAAGTGAGGGAGATAGAGGGGCGAGGACAGAGAAGAGCAGCCACGTTGTGTTGGGTCTTACGGGTGAGGCATTTGGAGTTTATTTGGGAAGTCGTGAGAGAGGGTTTTTTTTTTTTTTTTTTTTGAGATGAGTCTTCCTCTTGTTGCACAGGCTGGAATACAGTGGCGCGATCTTGGCTCACTGCATCCTCTGCCTCCTGGGTTCAAGTGATTCTCCTGTCTCAGCCTCCTGAGTAGCAGAGATTATAGGCATGTGCCACCATGCCTGGCTAATTTTTTTTTTTTTTTGAGATGGCGTCTCACTCTGTTGCCCAGGCTGGAGTGCAGTGGCGCGATCTTGGCTCACTGCAACCTCTGCCTCCTGGATACAGGTGATTCTCCTGCCTCAGCCTCCCGAGTAGCTGGGATTAGAAGCGCCCGCCACCACGGCCCAGCTAATTTTTGTATTGTTTTTTAACACAGATGGGGTTTTACCATATTGGCCAGGCTGGTCTCGAACTCCTGACCTTTGATCCGCTGGTCTTGGCCTCCCAGAGTGCTGGGAAACAGGCGTGAGCCACCGCGCCTGGCCTTTTTGTATTTTTAGTAGAGACAGGTTTTGCCATATTAGCATGGCTGGTCTTGAACTCCTGACTTCAGGTGATCCACCCACCTCGGCCTTCCAAAGTGCTAGGATTACAGGGGTGAGCCACCGTGCTGGGCCATGAGGTTTTGTTTTTTTTTTTTTTTTTTGACAGTCTCGCTCTGTTGGCCATGCTGGAGTGCAGTGGCACGATCTCAGCTTACCACAACCTCCGCCTCCCAGGTTCAAGCAATTCTCCTGCCTCAGCCTCCCG
>NW_012104920.1:1113217-1117524 GCF_000951045.1 Mandrillus leucophaeus | reverse complement strand
AGCGCAGGGAGGTGGAGACTGATTCATGCTGCTGAGAGATAGAGTGAGGCGAATTTAGAGAATGACCCAAGAGACATTAGTGACCTTGACAAGAGCACTTTCAGGGAATTGATGGAGGCAGAATCTGATCAGGATGGGTGGAAGAAAAGTATAGCCAATCTTTTTTTTTCTTTTGAGATGGAGTCTTGTGCTGTTGCCTGGGTGGGAGTACAATGGCATGATCTCGGCTCACTGAACCTCTGCCTCCCGGGTTCAAGCGATTCTCCTGCCTCAGCCTCCTGAGTAGCTGGGGTTACAAGTGCACACCACTACGCCCAGGTAATGTTTTGTATTTTTAGTAGAGATGGGGTTTCACTCTTGGCCAGGCTTGTCTCGAACTCCTGACCTTGTGATCCACCTGCCTCGGCCTCCCAAAGTGCTGGAAGTACAGGTGTGAGCCACCGTGCCCGGCCTAGACAATTCTTTGGGAAAGTTTTGCTGTGAAAGGGAGCCAAGAAATGGATCGGTGATCGGAAGGGAAGCGATGCCAAAGAAGGGTTTATGGGATGCTTCTCTGACATCACGAATAGTTCTGTAGAGAGGGAGGGATTGATGCTATAGGAGAGAGGGGGGATAACAAAACCCCTGAGTGGCTGGGCGAAGACAGGAGCTAGAGCACGTTAAAGGACTTGACTTTGATAGGCACAGAATCCTTCCTTGCAATAGAAGGAAAGGTGGAGGAGCATTCAGAAGCTGCTGTTTGGCAGTTGGAAGATCTGAGTGGTTTTTGTTCTGAGACAGGGTCTCTCTCCATTTCCCAGACAGGAATGCAGTGGTGTGATCACAACTCACTTCAGCCTCAACTTCCTGGGCTTAAGCAATCCTCCTGCCTCAGCCTCCTGAGTAGCTGGGATCACAGGTGTGTGCCACCATACCCAGCTAGGTTTTAAATTTTATTTTTAGAGACGGAGTCTTGCGATGTTGCCCAGACTAGTCTCAAACTCCGGGCCTCAAACAATCCTCCCACCTCATCCTCCCAATGTGCTAAGATTACAGGCATGAGTGTGCCTGGCCCAGATTTGAGTGTTTCTGTCTCTTGGCTTCTGAATTCTCAGTGAAGCATAAAGAGAGATTTTCAGCCAAAGGAAGAGGGTCTGTGCAGAGAGAGAAGATACGAAATGATCTGTCCTAGAGAATAGAAAATCAGGGCCGGGCACAGTGGCTCATGCCTGTAGTCCCAGCACTTTGAAAGGCTAAAGCAGGAGGATCACCTCGGGTCAGGAGCTCAACAGCAGCCTGGGCATTACAGCAAGATCCTATCTCTACAAAGCATTTAAAAAATGGTTGGGTATGATGGTGTGTGCCTGTACTCCCAGTTCTTGGGAGGCTGAGGCAGAAGGATTGCTTGAACCCAGAAGTTCAAGGCTACAGTGCAGTGAGCTATGATTGTGCCCTATACCCCACCCTAGGTGATGGAGCGAGACCCTGTCTCAAAAAAAAAACAACAAAAGAAAGAAAATTAGACCCACCAAGGTATGTGGCAGTTGTGCTGCTCTTCGCTCAGTGCCCACTAGAGGTCTGTTGCCATTAATTTGAAATGAGACCGGTTAGTGTGACTGTGCATCTTCCCTGGCAAGTTAAATGACTATAGATTCTCTGTTTGTAAAATGGGGATAATTATAATAGCACCTGCCTCACAGGGTTGTGAGAATTAAAAGAATCAGTAATGAATTAAAGCACTTAGGGCCGGGCATGGTGGCTCACACCTGTAATCCCAGCACTTTGGGAGGCCGAGGCAGGTGGATAGCCTGAGGTCAGGAGTTTGAGACCGACCTGGCCAACATAGTGAAACCCTGTCTTTACTAAAAATACAAAAATTAGCCGGGCTTAGTGGCAGGCACCTGTAATCCCAGCTACTTGGGAGATTTGAGGCAGGAGAATTGCTCGAACGCAGGAGGCAGAGGTTGCAGTGAGCCGATGACACCACTGCACTCCAGTCTGGGCAACAGAGCAAGATCCAGTCTCAAAAAAAAATAATAAAATTAAACAAAAAAGCACTTAAAACAGTACCTGGCATATAGTAAGTGTTCAGTAAACACTAGTAGTCCCTGGTATCAGTTGCATGCAAGCCAAGAATAGGAGGATGGTCTGGTTGAGGTTTACCAGGAGAGAAAAACAAACCCTTGTCTTTCTCGAGAGTGTCTTCAAGGGTGTGCATGCCATGGTGGACTAGAATCTTAAGTGGGTAAGGAACTGGACTGTAAATGTGTTTTTGATGAAGCTGAATAAATTGTCATGGTAGAAATAACAGAGCAGGGTCAGGCGTGGTGGCTCACGCCTGTAATCCCGACACTTTGGGAGGCCGAGGCGGGTGGATCACCATAAGGTCAAGAGTTTGAGACTAGTCTGGCCAACATGGTGAAACCCTGTCTCTACTAAAAAAAAATACAAAATTAGGCATGGTGGTGATTGCCTGTAGTCTCAGCTACTTGGGAGACTGAGGCAGGAGAATTGCTTGAACCCGGGAGGCGGAGGTTGCAGTGAGCCGAGATCTCACCACTGCACTCCAGCCTGGGCGACAGAGCGAGACTCCATCTCAGAAACAAAAACAAGAACCCCCACAAAAAAACAAGAATGATAACAGGACTGTTTGTGGGCAGTGAGATGGCGAACCAGGCAGTAGAGTCTTAGTGGTTGAGGGAGGGTGATAAAACAGGGGAAGCTAGCCTGATGACAAGAACTGCAGAGGAGCTGGGGTTTGACAGCAGGGGGCATAATGACACCCAGCCACTTCTTGTCCTTGAAGTGTGTACTGGGGACAGCTGGCCGTGAGCATTAAAGCCATCTCAGCTTGAGAGGGCTGGGGGATTGCTAGGGCCAGGCAAGTGCAGGGGCAAATGGATCATTCTGAGGAGAAGATGAGAAATATGGGAGAGTGTTATTATTTATTTATTTTATTAGAGATGGAGTCTCGCTCTGTTGCCCAGGCTGGATAGAGTGCAGTCACAATCATAGCTCACTACAGCCTTGAACTCCTCCCGAGTAGCTGAGACTATAGGCCATGCCACCATGCTCAGCTAATTTTTGTACTTTCTGTAGAAATGAGGTCTCGCTGTGTTGTCCAGGCTGGTCTCAAACTCCTGGCTTCAAGCAATTCTCCTGCCTTGGCCTCTCAAAATGTTGGGATTACAGGCATGAGCCACTGTGCCTAGCTGGTTTTTAGATCCTTGAGTAGGAATTTCAGTGGGTTTGGGGCAGATTAGGGTGTGTGTGGAGCAGTATACAGGTCATGGTGATGCCAGATGACCCAGAAGACCAGGACTTCTCTCTGTAGTGCTTGAGGTTAATAGGAGGATGGGGCAGGGGTGAGTCTTTTTGTTTTGTTTTTTGAGACAGGGTCTCGCTCTTGCTCAGGCTGGAGTGCAGTGGGCAGTGGCGCGATCTCAGCTCACTACAACCTCCGCCTCCCAGTTTCAAGTGATTCTCATGCCTCACCCTCCCAAGTAGCTGGGGCTACAGGCGTGTGCCACCACGCCCAACTTAATTTTTGTATTTTGAGTAGAGACGGGATTTCTCCATGTTGCCCAGGCTGTTCTCAAACTCCTGTCCTCAAATGATCCGGGGCAGGGCTGAGTCTTGTTGGCTCGTTAAGAAAGGTGCTCAGTTCCAAGGCTGGTCCTGAGTGCTTACCTGGCGTGCAACTCTTTAAGGCTGGAGGCTGTAGACATTGGAGTTCTCTGTGCAAACTATAAGGTGATCTAAGCCCTAAACCCTGGTTCCTCAGGGCCAGGGGTGGTGGTGCAGCCGGTGCAGCCATGTTAAAAGAGTTCAGGAGGTGAGAGGTGGTTTCAAGGCAGGGATAGTTAGAAGAGACTCTGGAAATGTGGGGCGGGGCGGGGAGGGGGGTGCTGAGTATTGCGAAAACTTGTTTAAGAGAAATGGGAATGTTAAAAAAAGAAAAAAATCGTCATTACCTGCCACTGCAGAATTTAGCCTTCTGAATTTTTCTACATTTCTTTCTAAGCTCTGTCCAAGTACTGAAAGCTTTTATGGGTTGTAATCATATAGTACATGGTTTTATACATTCGTTTTTTCCTTTTAACAATCATATCCTAAATGTTTTTTGTGGTAGTCTTCACTGTTATGATGTTTAATGGTGTGTGATATTGCATTGAGTGCTTATGATAATTTTCTTACCTCTTCTCCTGTTTTGGACATTTGGGTTGTTTCCAGGATTATTATATTATAAATGATTCTTCAGTGAACAAATTATCTTCATGTATTTTGAGGGAGGTTCTTTTGTCAAGATAATTTTTTTTTTTTTTTTT
>NW_012104920.1:1110724-1112692 GCF_000951045.1 Mandrillus leucophaeus | reverse complement strand
GGCTAATTTTTGTATTTTTAGTAGAGAAGGGGTTTCACCATGTTGGCCAGGCTGGTCTCAAACTCCCGACCTCAAGTGTTCCACCCACTTCCGCCTCCTAAAGTGCTGGGATTACAGACGTGAGCCACCGCTCCTGGCCAGTGAGTTTGTTTTCAAAAGATTTTTGTGGCTGGTGTGGTGGCTCATGCCTATAATCCCAGCACTTTGGGAGGCCAAGGTGGGAGGAATGCTTGAGCCCAGGAGTTTGAGACCAGCCTTGGTAATACAGCCAGATCCTGTCAAAAAAGTTGGGCCTGTGGTCCCAGCTACTTGGGAGGCTAAGGTGGGAGGATCGCTTGAGCCTGCGAGGGTAAGGCTGCCATGACCTTTGATCGCACCATTGTACTGGGTGACAGAGCGAGACTGTCTCAAAACAACCGACCAAAAACTTTTTGTGCCTTATTTATTTATTTATTTTTTCCTGCTAGTGTACCAGTTCTATTGCAACCTTACTCATTAGGTGTTTTCATTTTTAGTGTCTATAAGTTTAGCATTTGAAATAGATAAAATTTCTTTCTTTTCTTTTTTTTTTTTTTTTGAGGCAGAGTCTCTCTCTGTCGCCCAGACTGGAGTGCAGTGGCCTGATTGGCTCACTGCAAGCTCCGCCTCCCGGGTTCACGCCATTCTCCTGCCTTAGCCTCCCAAGTAGCTGGGACTACAGGCGCCCGCCACCACGCCCGGCTAGTTTTTTGTATTTTTAGTTGAGACGGGGTTTCACCACATTAGCCAGGATGGTCTCGATCTCCTGACCTCGTGATCTGCCCGCCTCGGCCTCCCATAGTGCTGGGATTACAGGCGTGAGCCACCGCGCTCTGCCTGAAATAGATAAAATTTCTATAGGTCAGAAAATTGGGGAAGGGCGTATTTGGGTAATTCCGTATACTTGTGTGTACTGAGTCTTCTTCCCAATATAGTTTCTCGGTTTTTCTCCTTTATTTTCTACCTTTTCACAGAACTTTCTGTAAGTCTTATTTCCAACTCCCCAGCGTCTTTCCTGAGACTTGCCCTGCCCCATGGCTCTTGCGGGAAGCCTCTACTCCTCGTCTCGCCCTCTCCAGGAGACACTTTGCATCCTCTGCGCCCTACATCTCTCAGGGTGGGGCCGGGGAGCAGCTTCTTCATCCCAAATGCTGTAGCCACACAATTGCTCTTTCGTCTTGGTGAAACTTTTTCCTTTGAGGCTTATGCTGACCGTCTCTCCCGCTGTACAGCCTTCCTGTGCTCTCCAGTTCTCCCACCGTTTTGGTGATCTCAGGTATCCAAGCCAGAAGCCAGGGTCTCTGTCATCCTTTAATCTCCCTTTTCCTAACCCCTCACATCCAATTACTTCCCAAATCCCATCAAGTCCGCCTAATCTTCCTAATCCACCCACATCTGTCCATCCCACTGCCTCTACTTTAATTCAAGGTCTTATTATTTTGGGCCTATGTTGCTGAAACAGTCTCCTGCCTCCTTTTGCTCATTAAAACCATCTTTATTGACTGCCGATTCTACACCAGGTGCTGGGGAAGCAGTGGTGAGAGCAAGGCAGATGTGATTCTCTCCTTCTCTGATAGGTTTGACGGAAGGGGAGTGAGGAGCACCGAGGGCTATAGGAAAGCGGAGCAGGGACGCCTTGCTTAGCTGGAGGGGTTAGGGAAGCGTCCCAGAGGAAGAAGCATCTAAGAGACCTGAAGGATGACTAGGATTCAGCCAGGAGGAGTCGTTGGGGGAGATGAAGGAAGAATATTCCAGACTTGGAGCCTAGGACATGTGAAAGCCAGTGGGTTGAAAGTGTGGCGAGTTGGCACTTTATGGGACCTGAGAGTCAAAATGGTTTTTTTTTTTTTGAAATGGAGTCTCGGCCGGGCGCGGTGGCTCAAGCCTGTAATCCCAGCACTTTGGGAGGCCGAGACGGGCGGATCACGAGGTCAGGAGATCGAGACCATC
>NW_012104920.1:1104497-1107724 GCF_000951045.1 Mandrillus leucophaeus | reverse complement strand
GGTTTCACCGTGTTAGCCAGGATGGTCTCGATCTCCTGACCTCGTGATTCACCCACCTCGGCCTCCCAAAGTGCTGGGATTACAGGCTTGAGCCACCGCGCCTGGCCTAATTTTATATTTTTAATAGAGATGGGGTTTCACCATGTTGGCCAGGCTGGTCTCGAACTGACCTCAGGTGATCCACCTGCCTTGGCCTCCCAAAGTGCTTGGATAACAGGCGTGAGCCACGACATCCAGCCTGATTTTTGTATTTGTAGTAGATACAGGGTTTCACCATGTTGGCCAGGCTGCTCTCAAACTCCTGACCTCAAGTGATCCACCTGCCTTGGCCTCCCAAAGTGCTGGGATTACAGGTGTGAGCCACCGTGCCCGGCCATTCCTCCCCTTCCTTTGACAGCACCGGGGTTTCAGTGTCCATGTCTCTCTCAGCGTGGCCAGCAGCAGCCGGGAGAACCCGATTCATATCTGGGATGCATTCACTGGAGAGCTCCGGGCTTCCTTTCGCGCCTACAACCACCTGGTAGGGACCGCCACGCTCAGCCCCAGCACTCGTACTGGCCCGGCTCTCCTTCCTTGAAGGCAGCTAAGGCTTTGCAAGACCTGTTTTCAGCCCTTTCCTTCCCCCAGGATGAGCTGACGGCAGCCCATTCACTCTGCTTCTCCCCGGATGGCTCCCAGCTCTTCTGTGGCTTCAACCGGACTGTACGTGTTTTCTCCACGGCCCGGCCCGGCCGAGACTGCGAGGTCCGAGCCACGTTTGGTAAGCATCTGTGCCTCCAAGGGAGGAGGAGAGGGAAGAGCACTGCCACCTGCACAGGGGCCTGTGTGAGCCGAGGGCCACCTGTGGGGTTTCACGCTGTCCTCTGTACGGCCTGGGAGCAGGTGCAGCCCAGTCGGCAGAGGAGCAAACAGACTCAGAGCAGGTAGGAAACCTTCCCAAGGTCAACCAGCTGGTCAAAGGACTGCTTCCTTCCTGAACCCATACCCTGTCAGCTGTGGAGCTTTTGGTCTCTGAAATCTTTCTAGAAAATTTTTGATAAAGCTGATTCCATTTTCCTGTAGGCCTTCAACTTGCATCTGTCAAGGAAAAACTGAGATTTGAGAGGGATGAAGTGGGGCTTGGGCATTGAGGTCCTTTGGGAGGATAGATGTGGGGAGCA
Organism: Mandrillus leucophaeus; assembly: GCF_000951045.1. Taxonomy (NCBI): domain Eukaryota; kingdom Metazoa; phylum Chordata; class Mammalia; order Primates; family Cercopithecidae; genus Mandrillus; species Mandrillus leucophaeus. The sequence continues at coordinate 1,106,564 of NW_012104920.1, read as the reverse complement.
TCAGAGGTCTTTGTCCTGCTTGTGACACACAGCATGGGGGAGATGTTGAGTCCAGGCATGTTGGTGCTGGGATGGGAGACAGACCTCTGCTTAGCCTGGTTAGTGCCAGGAGCCATCGCCCCCTCCCCCACTTTGTTCCTTCCCTCTCTAGCAAAAAAGCAGGGCCAGAGCGGCATCATCTCCTGTATAGCCTTCAGCCCAGCCCAGCCCCTCTATGCCTGTGGCTCCTACGGCCGCTCCCTGGGTCTGTATGCCTGGGGTGATGGTTCCCCTCTTGCCTTGCTGGGAGGGCACCAAGGGGGCATCACCCACCTCTGCTTTCATCCCGATGGCAACCGCTTCTTCTCAGGAGCCCGCAAGGTAGGGATCACACCCTGAGAGCCCAAAGCACCTGGGCAGCGGGGCAGGAGCGGGGATGTAGTCTGCAGTGTAGGGGAATGGGGATGGGGAAAAAAATCCCAAGCTGAAGGGGAGTGCCTGGAGACCCCGAGGGAGGCAGAGACATCCAGGGCTTTGGGGGCGACTCCAGGTCCTGTTCCATGTCTCCAGGATGCTGAGCTCCTGTGCTGGGATCTCCGGCAGCCCGGTTACCCACTATGGTCCCTGGGTCGAGAGGTGACCACCAATCAGCGCATCTACTTCGATCTGGACCCGTGAGTGGCCGTGGCTCCTTCCTACACAGGGCCCTGAGAAGCCTAGGAATGCCAGAGCCCAGCTGTAGGGTCCTAGCCCCTGGGTGTGAGTGGTTCCTGCCCCAGGGGTGAGGCCTCTGCCAGCAAATCTCTCCTCTCTCCCCCAGGACCGGGCAGTTTCTAGTGAGTGGCAGCACAAGCGGGGCCGTCTCTGTGTGGGACACGGGCGGGCCTGGCAATGATGGGAAGCCGGAGTCCGTGTTGAGTTTTCTGCCCCAGAAGGACTGCACCAATGGCGTGAGGTCCTCAGTTCCATTCCAGAGATGTTGGGGCTTGGGTTGGGGACGGAAGTGAATCCCAGAGGGAGCAAGTGTCCTCACTGAAGGCACTGATAGACCGTCCCCATCTCTCCCTCAGCCTGCACCCTAGCCTGCCTCTCCTGGCCACTGCCTCCGGTCAGCGTGTGTTTCCCGAGCCCACAGAGAGTGGGGACGAAGGAGAGGAGGAGTTGGGCCTTCCCCTGCTCTCCACACGCCATGTCCACCTTGAATGTCGGCTTCAGCTCTGGTGGTGTGGGGGGGGCCCAGACTCCAGCATCCCTGATGATCACCAGGGCGAGAAAGGGCAGGGAGGAACGGAGGGAGGTGTGGGTGAGCTTATATAAAAAGGTTTTTATGATACTAGAGTCTTCGTGTCTGTTTGTGGGGGGGCATATGAGTGAGGTCGGGGTCGGGCAGGGGGACTGGCGGGCTCCCTGGTCCAGCAGCAGTGGGTATGGCATATTGTTCCTGAAACCAGGGGTTGAGAGGTGGGACTAGGCAGGAGCCAATGGGGTGGCTGAGCTTGATGTGAAGTCAAGTGGGTGGGGGTGGGGCTTCATGCCATTGACTGGTTGGTTGCTAGGCAACTTGGTAAACTGAAGGGGGAAACCTGATTGAAATCTCACTCCCAAGGTGGGGGTGGCAGGGGTCAGAGTGAGCCGGGCTGAGCAGGAGCTGGGTCAGACTGTTGGGTGTGACCGTGTGAGACTGTGCAGACAGTGACAGGGTGGCTGTCACCCACACTCCACACTGCCATTCTCCAGCAGCATGGGGACCATTACTCAGCTCTGAGGGGAGCAGGAGCACTCCCCTCCCCTCCCCGGGGCTCCCCAGGAGGCAGACAACCCAGTTGCCAGAGTCAAGGACACACCTAAAAGAGGAAAGGTGTTGAAAAATACAGTCGTCACCTTTGGTATTGCTGTTCCATGCGGGGTGCGGCGAGGGTCTTATTCATTCAGCAGCTGTCGCTGGGCTTGTTTCTCCATTTGTCTGCTCTGTCTTTGGGGGTGGGGGGACGAGTGTGTCATTTGAAGCAGTGACTCCTCCCTCCTCCCCCCAACACCTTCCCAAACACTGACAATGGGGGGACTTTGAAGAAATACCGCCAGCAGGGC
>NW_012104920.1:1103140-1104447 GCF_000951045.1 Mandrillus leucophaeus | reverse complement strand
GGAGAATGGCATGAACCCGGGAGGCATGGTGCACTGCAGCCTCAAACTCCTGGGGTCAAGCAGTCCTCCTGCCTCACTCTCCCAAACAGATGGGACTACAAGTATGCCAACATGCCTGATGAATTGTTAAATTGTTTGTAGAATTAGGGTCTTGCTATATTGCCCAGGCTAGAATAGAGACTCTTACATGCTGCTGGTGGGAGAGGACGTTGGGATAAGTGCTTTGGGAAAGAAATTGACATTATAGTATCTTACAAAGTTGACAAAGTGCATAGCATAGAGACCAGTAATTTTACTCTTCAGCAGAAACTGTAGAGAAACCCTTCTACATGTGTACAGAATGTTAAAGCATACTAGCCAAAAAATGGAAAAATCATCAGTGACACTAAAGAGAAGAAGGGTAAATCAGTTTGACTATATTCATGAGTGGAGTACTATACAGCAGTGAAAATGCATGAATTACAGCAAACTGTGTTTCCATGGTTAAAGCTTCCTATCACAGAGGGATGTATATGATATGATACCATTCCTGTTAAGTCTAGGCCGGGCATGGTGGCTCATGCTTGTAATCCCAGTGCATTGAAAGGCTGAGGTGGTTCGATTGCTCGAAGCCAGGAGTTTTAGACCAGCCTGAGCAACACAGACCCCTGTCTCTACAAAAAAAAATTTAAAAAATTAGCTAGGCACGCTGGGTGTGGTGCCTCATGCCTGTAAGCCTAGCACTTGGGAGACTGAGGCGGGGGGATCACAAGATCAGGAGTTCAAGACCAAGCTGGCGAAGACGGTGAAACCCTGTCTCTACTAAAAATACAAAAAAATTAGCCGGGCGTGATGGCAGGCACCTGTAATCGTAGCTACTTGGGAGGCTGAGGCAGAAGTTGCAGTGAGCTAAGATTGCACCACTGCACTCCAGCCTGGGCGACAGAGCGAGACTCCGTCAATAAATAAATAAATAAATTAAATAAATAAATAAGCCAGGTATAGTGGCTTGTGCTTATATTCCCAGTTACTACGGATGCTGAGGCCAGCGGATTGTTTGCTTGAGCCCAGGAGTTTGAGGTTTCAGTGAGATGATTGCGCCACTGTTCTCCAGACTAGGCAACAGAGTAAGACCTGGTCTCTAAGAAAACAAAAAATTGGCTGGGCGCAATGGCTCAAGCCTGTAATCCCAGCGCTTTGGGAGGCCGAGACGGGCAGATCACGAGGTCAGAAGATTGAGACCATCCTGGCTAACACAGTGAAACCCCGTCTCTACTAAAAAATACAAAAAACTAGCCGGGCGAGGTGGCGGGTGCCTGTAGTCCCAG
>NW_012104920.1:1085795-1103090 GCF_000951045.1 Mandrillus leucophaeus | reverse complement strand
TGGAGGGAGCCTGGTTACTGTCAGCTCTCAGGAGAGAGCTGCAGATTAGGTGCTGCAAGTGGCTGAAGGGAAGGCAGGGCAGGGTGCCTCCCTCCCCGAGAGGGACTGGGCGTCCGAGATGGGAGGCAAGGGGGTTCCATTTGGGGGCTCTGGGGACAACTTCCCCAAGGCTCCTTGACTCACTTCACAGTCTGTCTCCCAACTCTTCCCCACAGCCAGAGGGTCGGTGAACTGTTGGCTGAACGATTTCCCAGCCAGAACATATTCCTGCCTTCCTGGCTTGCGGGTCTCTTTCTGGAAGCAGCCTCGAGCCCCCGAACCCTCCTTCCTTCCCTTTTGCATCTGGAGTCCTGAGGACTCCATTGCCTCCTCCCCCGATCTGTGCTGCAAACTCTTCTGTCAGACCCTCCGTTCCGTGGCATGCCTGCTTTGCTCTGAAAAGAGGCCAGGGGTCAGATGAAACTTCAAGCCACGCTGGGTAGGACAGAACCTTCGGGAGGTCAGCTGGGTCCCTTGCCTGCATGCAGATCCCACTTCCCGCTCGTAAAAGAGTTGTGTTTTGAAAAATTCCTACTTCCCTGGGGAGACTGTGTGAGGCTATGGGAAGCAGGTGGGCTTTGGAGCTTATCAAATCCTTGTTCTTAATCCTAGCTCTGCAGCTTTCAGCTGTGTGGCCTTGGGCATGTCACTTAACCTTTCTGAGTTTGTATCCTCAATCCTTACAGCTATTATGAGTATTAGCGGTCAGGTGTTTGAATGTATTCTGTGCTCATTAAAGGAGAGCTAGGATTATTGTTCCTCTCTTTACTTCCCAGCCTCCCTCACACTTCTCTGCCCTGCCATCCCTCCCTCTCTTTTTCCCGGATCTCTTTGGGTATAATCTCAATGTCTTTTCTGTACTCAGTCACCTACCCGCCAACTCCCAGCTGCAATGTGAGTATCAGGTGTGTAGCTTGAGAACCTAAGCTTGTTTTCACAGGGCAGAGAAAAGGGAGTTAGGGTGTCCTGGGGGCTCTTTTGGATGTGGGGTGGGAGTGGGACACTTGGGAGTCTGGGAAGATATCAAGTAGCAGCCCCCTGGGACCCAGTCCTGAGACCCGGTCTCACCTATTAATGTTCAGGAAGGGGCTGCAGGGGTTGGCAAGTTGTGGCTGTGCTGGGACAGTGGATGCCTGGGTGCACTGGCCAAGGAGATGGTGAAGTGTGTTGGTTGTGGTTAGAAAAGTCAACTCCTTTCCTTTCCAAAGCAATAAGCACTTGCCCCAGAAGTCTAAGACCCAGTGTGGGATTCTGAGCGGGAGAATGACTCAGGCAGCAGCTCCCCAGACCCTGGTTCCTATCAGCCCCATTGATGGTCATGACCAAACCAGGCATTTGCCTTCTGTCCTATTAGCTGGCTAACTTAGGACACTGGTCTGGACCACCCTCCACACAGGCCCTCCCTGACCCGCCCCCTTTGCCCCGAAATTCAGTGGTGGCCTGGAGGAGGGGAGGCTCTGCCCCCATGGTTGGCTGCCATGGAATAGTGAAATCACCTGGGAGGGGTGGGCTGTGTGGTTCCAGAGAGGCCAGCTCCTTGGTAACTGGCATCCTGTTGCCATGGCAACGGGGCTGGTGATGGAGCGGGAGATGGCAGTGTGCATGTGGTGAGGGCGGGCTGAAGAGTGCATTTGGGCACACCAAGGGGCAGGAGACCTCTGAGCCTGGCTTCCTGCTGCTTCCAATGTGAACGCACAGAGTTCTTGGTGCCTGCTCTATAAGAACTGACTTTCCACTCAGACAAAGGCGGGCAGGCGTGAGCTGAGAATTGCTGTCCTGGAAGGTTGTAGGGTGAGGGAAGGAAAGCTCTGGGGGCCAGACCTCTGACATCTCTTCCTTGTCCACCTTACCCTCCTCCCCGTAGGTTCCAGGCAGAGGGTGGTTATGTGCTGTACCCTCAGATCGGGGACCGGCTAGACCTGCTCTGCCCCCGGGCCCGGCCTCCTGGCCCTCACTCCTCTCCTAATTATGAGTTCTACAAGCTGTACCTGGTAGGGGGTGCCCAGGGCCGGCGCTGTGAGGCACCCCCTGCCCCAAACCTCCTTCTTACTTGTGATCGCCCAGACCTGGATCTCCGCTTCACCATCAAGTTCCAGGAGTATAGCCCTAACCTCTGGGGCCACGAGTTCCGCTCGCACCACGATTACTACATCATTGGTACTGCTGGGCAGAGGGCACGATTGAGTGGGGGGCTGCTCCTGATACTGAGCAGAGAGGGAGGGGGACCCCTGCAGCCAAGAGGGAGATCCCAGTGCCCTCAGGCGGTGTTCACACCAGGGCGTGGGGCCAGAATTGGGGCTAGACTCTGGAGTGCCAACCTCTTCCTCTGATTTTTCTCTCCCAGCCACATCGGATGGGACCCGGGAGGGCCTGGAGAGCCTGCAGGGAGGTGTGTGCCTAACCAGAGGCATGAAGGTGCTTCTCCGAGTGGGACAAAGTGAGTGGGGCTGGGGGACACCTCCTGGGCGCGAAGGGATGTTGGGGCAGTACGATCATGGTCAGGGGCAGTTGTCTCAGCTCCTCTCTTGGGCCTTCCTCATCTCCAGGTCCCCGAGGAGGGGCTGCCCCCCGAAAACCTGTGTCTGAAATGCCCATGGAAAGAGACCGAGGGGCAGCCCACAGCCTGGAGCCTGGGAAGGAGAACATGCCAGGTAGGAACCAGGGGCTAGCTCCCCGCCTTCCCCAGCTTCCTCTGCTCTCAGACCCCAGCTGCCCTGCTGTCACCCTCCCTCCCTCTTCAGTTTTGGGGGCGGTGATACAGGAAAGAGGAGAAGAGAGGATGGGAGGGTGGGAGGGGAATGGAAGCCAAATGAGGAAAAGACTCAATTAGAACTAATTAGCCAAGTCAGTGCTTCAATCAGTGCTGTCAGAGGAGTGGGGAGGACTCCGTGGCAGGAAGCTGAAGGGCTGGACACCTGGATTCTGAGTGGGGTTCGGCGGGGGAGGGGAGGTGGGGTCCCCAAGGGGCCTGGGCCCTATAAGGGAAGCCCATGGGGACCCCCAGGGTTGGGTGTCCAGATGCCCAGGTGGCTCCTTCAGTCCCTCCCCCTCTTTCCTCCTTCACCCCTTCCCTGCCAGGTGACCCCACCAGCAATGCAACCTCCCGGGGTGCTGAAGGCCCTCTGCCCCCTCCCAGCATGCCCGCAGTGGCTGGGGCAGCAGGGGGGCTGGCGCTGCTCTTGCTGGGCGTGGCAGGTGCTGGGGGTGCCATGTGTTGGCGGAGACGGCGGGCCAAGCCTTCGGAGAGTCGCCACCCTGGTCCTGGCTCCTTCGGGAGGGGAGGGTCTCTGGGCCTGGGGGGTGGAGGTGGGATGGGACCTCGGGAGGCTGAGCCCGGGGAGCTAGGGATAGCTCTGCGGGGCGGCGGGGCTGCAGATCCCCCCTTCTGTCCCCACTATGAGAAGGTGAGTGGTGACTATGGGCATCCTGTGTATATCGTGCAGGATGGGCCCCCCCAGAGCCCTCCAAACATCTACTACAAGGTATGAGGGCTCCTGTCACGTGACTCTCCTGAATCCAGTCCTTCTTGGGGTGCTCCTCCAGTTTAATTCCTGGTTTGAGGGACACCTCTAACATCTCCTCGGCCCCCTGTGCTCCCCCAGCCCCTTCACTCCTCCCGGCTGCTGTTCTCGTCTCCACTTTTAGGATTCCTTAGGATTCCCACTGCCCCACCTCCTGCCCTCCCGTTTGGCCGTGGGTGTCCCCCTCTGTCTCAGTGTCCCTGGATCCTATTTCCTTAGGGAGGGGCACCGGCTCAGCCTCCTCTCTGACCATGACCCAGGCATCCTTGTCCCCCTCACCTACCCAGAGCTAGGGGCGGGAACAGCCCACCTTTTGGTTGGCACCGCCTTCTTTCTGCCTCTCACTGGTTGTCTCTTCTCTCTATCTCTTATTCTTTCCCTCCTTTCTCTAGGTCTGTTCTTCTTCCCTAGCATCCTCCCCCACCACATCTCCTTTCACCCTCTTGGCTTCTTATCCTGTGCCTCTCCCATCTCCCGGGTGGGGGCATCAAAGCATTTCTCCCCTTAGCTTTCAGCTCCCCTTCTGACCTCTCAAACCAACCACTCCCCTCAGTCTGCCAAAAATGGGGGCCTTATGGGGAAGGCTCTGGCACTCCACCCCAGCTCAGGCCATGGGCAGCAGGGCTTCCTTCTCTGTCCTGGCCCAGGCCTCTACATACTTACTCCAGCCATTTGGGGCGGTTGGGTCATGACAGCTACCATGAGAAGAAGTGTCCCGTTTTGTCCAGTGGCCAATAGCAAGATATGAACCGGTCAGGACATATATGGACTTGGTCTGATGCTGAGTGGGCCACTTGGGACCGGAAGTGACTTGCTCCAGACGAGAGGTGACCAGGCCCGGACAGAAATGGCCTGGGAAGTAGCAGAAGCAGTGCAGCAGGAACTGGAAGTGCCTTCATCCAGGACAGGAAGTAGCACTTCTGAAACAGGAAGTGGTCTGGCTGGAACTCCAAGTGGCTTAGTCTGGGGGATCGGGGGGTGGGAGGTGGATGGTTCTTACTCTGTGGAGAAGAAGGGCGGGAAGAACTTCCTTTCGGGAGGAAGCTGGAACTTACTGACTGTAAGAGGATAGAGGTGGACCGAGAAGGACTTTTCCCAGTCTTCAGTGGCACTTCCCAAGATCTCCCTTCCCTTGTGCTCTGTGCTGATTTTAGGACAGCTAAGATGACTGCCATGTGCTGTGGCAGGCCCAATTTGTCTTGTTCTTTCCTTTCCATATCCCAGTATAATCTTTGTTCATCAACAGTACTACCCCAAGAATCCATGTGTTCTCCCGAGTAACCCAGATGGCTGTCTTGTTCATTCCATCCTCCATTTCCGACTCCTTTCAGACTCAACATAGTTCCCTTCTTAGTGACCAAAATGGTGGCCTACTGGCTGGTCTAGCTGACGGTGGTGGTATTTAGCAAAGGCCACTGTTCCCATAGTGACCAGCTGATACCACTTCCTGCCCTCTAGTGTGCAATTGGGTGTTGCCTCAGTTTCCTCCCAGCTCAGTTTTATTAGATCAAAGCTGCTGTTGGGCACCAGGTCGGCCACCTCAATCACCAGCCAAGATGGTTGCTTTGTCCACCAGAGGTCAATCATCTCTCTGGTGCTGTAGTTCCCAGCTCCTTCCTGATTTTTCTAATCGCTCCTTCTGGGAAACAGGAAGTTGATATTGCCATGGTGGCGGGGTATGCCGTCACCTCAATAGTTTTACTGTAAAAGGGAAATTTGAACAACAAAAACCAAAAAAATAAAAATAAAAATAAAAAACTTCAAAAGTTAACAAGAAGGCTGGAGAATGACTAGACTTGATTTGGGACAAAGGCTTGGTTAGAATGGCTTTCTAGCTAAGGGTTGGATTGCATGAAACCAACCAAGGGGGGTGGGTAGAAATAGGGCTAATTTGGAGTGGTGAGGTCGGCAGTGCTTGGGGAGGCGAAAATGGGCTGGGTGAGAAGGCAGAGGAAGGTGTCACCTCTAGGAGAGGGAGAGAGTAACGCAGGCAGGAGTGGGGTTGCCAGTTCGTCCATGGGGACAGTCTGAGTGTCTTGCTAAGCCAAAGCACCAGAGACAGGGCAAGTCGCAATTAGGATCAAAGTGGTAAAAACATGCTCACATGTTGAAGTCTATTCCCTTCCATCCCTACCCAAGGCACTTGAGAAGTTTTGCTGTTGGGGACTCATGAGAAGGGATGTGGCTGATCAGAAGGAAGTAGGAAGGACTCAGGGACCCAGGCATCAAGCTGCGTATCCCCTGGCTCCCTGTATACCCATAACCAAGGCTCTTCTCCCCGAAAAAGTCCAGGTGTCCAGCCCCCTAGACTTAGCCCCATTCTCCAACCACAAAAGCAGCCGTCAGGAGCATCACTGGAGCGAGTCAGCAGGGGTCACAACCTCTGCCCTCCCTGCCCCTCCCCTGACTTTAGGTCCCCTCCCGCTGTCTCCCATCTGCCTAGAGGTCAAGGGGTCCCCCTTCCTCTCTTCTGTCCTGTGGGACCCCCGCTCCTCCCCCTCCCTGTCTGAGCAAGATGCCTGGGTCTTGAGAGGTGCAGGCACCGCAGGAGGGGAGTTGAAAGCTGGGAGACCAGGTGCTGGGCTGTCTGGAATTTACTCCTGCCTTCTGAGCCCACACTGGAGCTGCCCGAGGTGGGGAAGCTCGTGGGGGGTGGAAAGGCTGGTCCTTGCCCCTTAGTGGGGGTTGGTTGTCATGGCAACATCCCCTTTTCTACACAATGGGAAGCCCCCCTCAGCCTCCCGCGTGGATGGAGCCGACAGCCCCATCGCTGGCTATCAGCCTCAGGGACTTGGCAACCGTCACTATGGCAACCCAGAGCCCAGCAACAGGGCCCACTGAGAAAGGGAGGGGTCCAAGACTGGGGCAGGGCGGTGTGTGAGGGGCAAGGGAGCTCAGGGACACTCCCCCTCCACCTACATCTAGAGGCACAGGTGGAGAGACAAGAGGGAAGAGACGTGGGGATAAATAGTCTCCGTGACAGACAAGCACCTCACCAAAGCAGCTAAGACATCATAACATGCTGAGAGACAGGAAGACACCTGGGGACAGATGCACAGCCGGGGAGAGGAACAGCACAGACTGCACAGCGCCTGGGACACGCCCCCCTCAGAGCGCTGGCATCCAGAGACTCCCCGCAGCCCTGCTCGAACAGCACAAGACCAACGGCCTTTCACATGTGTAGTGACTTGGGTATCTTTAGAGTTATATTCCACGCAGAATAACACATGCCATCCTATTTGCTTTGTGGGGACAAATACACATATTCTTAGAGTAACAACTACACCAAAACAACTACAGGCACAGGAAGACATTTGTTCATTGGTTTGTTTCTTCACTCGCTCAGCAGCAGGTTAAATGCTACTTTGTTTCAGGCACCGGTTCAGGCGCTGGGAGGACAGGGTGAGTAAGGCCAAGTCCCCGCTTTCACAAAGCCCACATTTAGGTGGGGAAGGAAATAATACAATTACAGGTGTGAAAAGGGATATAAACAAAACAGAATGACAGGATGAGGAGGATGGAGAGTAACATCCTTCCCTCCTTCCTTCCTTCTTTCCTTCCTTCCTTCTTCATTTCTCTTTCTTTGATTGCAGTTTCTTTCCCTCCCTCCCTGCCTCCCTCCCTTCCTCCTTCTCTCCCTCCCTCCCTCCCTCCCTCCCTTCCTCCCTGCCTCCCTCCCTTCCTCCTTCTCTCCCTCCCTCCCTCCCTCCCTCCCTTCCTTCCTTCCTTCTTCCCTCCCTCCCTTTCTTGGAATCTCGCTCTGTTGCCCAGGCTGGAGTGCAGTGGCGCGATCTCGGCTCACTGCAACTTCCACCTCCCGCGCTCAAGCGATTCTCCTGCCTCAGCCTTCCGAGTAGTTGGGATTACAAGTGCCCGCCACCACGCCCAGCTATTTTTTTTTTTTTTTTAGTAGGGTTGGGTTTTCACCATGTTGGCCAGGCTGGTCTCGAACTCCTGACCTTAGGTGATCCGCCCGCCTTGGCCTCCCAAAGTGCTGGGATGACAGGCATGAGCCACCGTGCCTGGCCTGGAGTTGCTTTAGATGAGGGGGTCAGGAAGGTCCCTCTGAAAGAGGTCCTGTTGATCAGGACCTTAAGCCATGAGACAGGAGTAAGCCATGCACGCTGGGTAAAGGCATGCTAGACAGAGGAACAGCGAGTGCACGGGCACAGAGGTGAGATCGTGGTGTGTTTGGGAACAGTAAGAAGGACATCACCACCACATGCATGTTTCAGATGTGTCTTGTTTTTCCCTAGCCTCGGCCTGGAGGGGAGTAAGTCACTTAGGGTCTGGGACTCCACATTAAGGAAGTTGATCTTACTCAGTCTCCCATCTCCCTGCTTTTTGTTTCTTGTGTGTCTGTGACTTGTGTTTTCCTCGACTAAAGTTTAAGCTCTGGGAGGGCAAGGATGATGCTCTGAGCTTTTTTGGGGGCTGTGGCACAGCTGCTCGCGGAGTCCAGAGCAGTCAGGCAGAGCGGAAGTAAAGGAACCGAGAAGGCTGGGACCACAGAAGCGAGAGCTGTCCCCTGGCCATCCCCAAACCGCATAGGATTGAGGCTGTCCTGGGGCTGAGCCGTACAGTGAAGCTCAGACTTTGCCCTTCTTCCAAATAAAGGCAGCTGAGGGATACTATTCAGCCCGAGGTGTGTGTGTGTGTGTGTGTGTGTGTGTGTGTGTGTGTGTGTGTGTGTGTTTGTGTTGGGGGTTTTTAGGGAAAGGGGAATGGGGCAAGGGGTGGCAGTGGGAAATTTTTGTTTGTTTGAGACAGAGTCTCGCTCTGTGGCCCAGGCTGGAGTGCAGTGGCATGATCTAGCAATTCTCGTGCCTCAGTTTCCTGAGTAGCTGGGACTACAGGCATGTGCTATCACACCCAGCTAATTTTTTTGTATTTTTACTAGAGATGGGGTTTCACCACATTGGCCAGGCTGGTCTTGAACTCGTGACCTCAGGTGATCCACCCACCTGGGCCTCCCAAAGTGCTGGAATTACACGTGTGAGCCACTGCCTGGGCTTGCAGTGGGAATTTCTTTTTTTTTTTTTGAGACGGAGTCTCGCTCTGTCGCCCAGGCTGGAGTGCAGTGGCCAGATCTCAGCTCACTTCAAGCTCCGCCTCCCAGGTTCACGCCATTCTCCTGCCTCAGCCTCCCGAGCAGCTGGGACTACAGGTGCCTGCCACCTCGCCCGGCTAGTTTTTTGTATTTTTTAGTAGAGACGGGGTTTCACCATGTTAGCCAGGATGGTCTCGATCTCCTGACCTCGTGATCCACCCGTCTCGGCCTCCCAAAGTGCTGGGATTACAGGCTTGAGCCACCTCGCCCGGCCTGCAGTGGGAATTTCTAATGGTGAACGGTTAACATCACATCTGGAATTTTAATTACAATGAAAAATGGTGCTTCCTAAGGGGCTATGTAGGCCACCGCGGACGCGGGGCTTGGGAGAGTTTTGAGACCTGGGAGAAATGTCACAGGATGGTTTGGAGGCAGGAGGCTGGCTGGCATAGGCTCAGAGAGTTGGATGGGGGAATGAAAAGGGACGCAATGAATGGGAATGACAACTGGGCAGCCAGAGAGCTACTTGAAAGGTAGCAGGGAAAGTGGAGTTCTGAAGGGAGTTCTGAGGGGACCAGGCCCCAGGTACCCCCAATTCCCACAGGGATTCGAAGCGTTCTGTTTCCTGGTTCTCCCTCTTCCTCCAGTTGCCATCAGAAACTCAGGCACTGCAACCCCAGTGGCTGGTGGGGTGATGTCGGGGGGAGACTGAGCAGCCTCAGGGGGCGGCAGCTGGTGAGTGGGGAGGAATCTGTGTGCTCAGCAAACAGCAGCCTCAGTGCCCGGTGGCTGCCTCCTCCCTCATCAATCAGCCCCAGCCAAATGTCCTTGCATTCCCACCACCCCAAGGGGACTGGGGCTGGGCCAGGGTCCCCAGGGGAGATGGTGTTGGGTGGGGGAGGTGGAGGGGATACTTGGCTTCCCTTTCCTTGGCCTCTGTTCTCTTCTGTCCTGGAAGAGACAGTTCTTCACGTCGTGGAATGACTATCCTGGCCCCTACCATGGTGGGAGCATCAGCTACAAATCACCTGTGGGGGGCTGCTAGGGGAGAAGGATGAGTCAGGCTGTAGAGGAATCTACTCTGGTTCTCACGGGACCAGCCCAGGGCACAGTCGGCAGGGAGGCTGCTGGCATGGAGGCCCTGTCCCCCCTGGCCTCTGTCTCTGATGGATGATCCGGACAGCAGGCTGAGACCCTGACCCCTGGAATGTCCTCTCTTTCCACCTTCTCCTAGTCCCCGCTCCTCATCCCCTGCTTCCAGTCAAGATCCAGAGGTCTGGCCCCCAGCTCACCCCAAATATGCTGCTCCCCACTAGGGACTGGGGTCTCTAGACCCTAGCCTCTGGCTCCCTTTCCCCCTCCTCAGCTCTTGCTCCCCTCGGGGACCCAGGCGTTCTGCCCACTCCCTTCACCATAACAACCATTCTTTTGGAGTTGCTTAAGACTTTAATATCATTTCATTAAGTCAGCAAGTTCAGAGAAGGTTGGGGGCACAAAGAGACTGGGGGTGAGCAAAAGAGGGCCAAAGTAGGGGGGAGGCAAGGAAAGACCCCCCCCACCCCCTCTCCGTGGAGATGGCTCTGAGAAATCAAATATTGACAATGAGAGAACAGAACTTATTAAATCTGGGACAGGGATGTGTGTGGGGAGCTGTGGGAATGGCCGGATGCCTGGGTTCCGAGGGTAATGAAGGTTCTGGGAGGAGGAAAAGGCCCATGGCTGGGAGGTGCAGCAAGGCTGAGTCTTGAGGTTACAACTCTTCTGCCCTTTCCTTTGGGATGTACTCAGTCTTGCAACCCTGGCTGTTTCTCTATCCCCTAAGAACCCCTGGGGACAAGACCCCCATCATAGCTAGCTGTGGTTGCCCCGCCTTCGTCCCTTCCCCCTACCTCCACCTCTGTTGATGAGCTTCAGCAGCGTTTAATCGGATTGAGCAGTAATTAGCAAAGCGAGATGTTTGATTACCTATTTAGCATAATGTGGGGGGCTGGGATTCGGAAGGAACAGCCACCGTTGGGGAGGGGGGTTTAAGAAAATAAATAGGGTCTGTGCAAAGTTCCTTTCCCAGAGGGATCCAAGAACGTTGCCCCTGAGGCTCCCCACCCCACGACTCCAGCAAATTTTCACTCCTTTGGGACTTTTCCCTAGGGGTTCTGGCCAATCACATCACCTCTGTCTGCCACCCATGGCCTATCTGGCTAGAGGAACACCTCCACGTTCCATCTTAGCTGTGCTTGCTGTGCAGCTGGTTTTGGGGTGGGCGGGACTCCTCTCCTTCCATTCCTGCTGTCAGCAACAGGAGTCTGGCTGGGCAGGAGGAATCATTGGGGGTCGGGGGGAGGGAAAGGGTTGACCCTTCTGGGAATAAAGATAGGGTAGGTGGGAGGGTGAGGTCAGGGCTGGGTTAGGGTGTGGTTAATCCACTTGCTCTTCAGGAGTACCAGGGACTGCCACCCCTGGCAGTGCCAGACTGGCATAATGAGATCTGTTAGGTGTGAACGCCAAACAGAAAAAGGGGGAACTGAGGTGCCAGCTTCTCTTCTCCTCATCCGGCAAAGAAAATGTCATCAATTTCGTTCCTCATGGAAATGTAATCAGTGGGCTCGCTGCTGGCTTTGTCTTAATTAGGCACTATTGATGGAAGCAGGGAGGGCGCCTTCCCATCCCCCGCCTCGGCTTCCTGCCTGTATTTCCCAGGTCTCCCCAAAGCTCCTCCCGGCCCCAGGTATAGCGGTCTTCCAGGCGCCTTCTAGCAGCCCCGGCCCGCAGCGCCCCCTGGCATCTTTGGAGATCTGCCCCGGCCCTCATAGCCCTCCCCTCTCGCCTCCTCTCTCACGACGCAGCCTTTGTTCCTATGGAGAGCGAAGCCCCTCCCAGGCCCGGTCACCTTCCCCAGGGAGTCCCCGCCTCTCGTCCCCCCCAAAAATCAGCGACGCTTTCGAAAGCCAATCCTCAGATTCCCAAAACTCCAGTTCCAGTCTTCCCTCCCTTTCCCCGCCCCGCGCCGCCCCGCAATCCTAGACCCCAATCCGAACTAAGAAGGGGGAAGAAGCAGGAGGGCAAGGGTGCTCCAGCCCCGGTTTTTCCCCCGGATCCAGCTGCAGCCACGGCTGCCTGGAAATCCTGGAACGCCTTCTAGATAGCGAATACACCTCGCCCGCGGGGCGCCCGGCGCCATCTGCTGGACCCGTTCCGGCTGGGGCGCACAGACCTGGGCGCAGGGTCGGGCGCTGGGGTTCCCCCTGCCTTTTTCAGTGTCCTGCGGGGCGGTAGCTCACTGTCTCTCGCCCCAGCCCTTCCAGCTGGGTCCTGACACCAGCCCCCGCCCCCTGCACCTCCGGCTCGCCAGATGTGGCTACTTTCCCTTAGTCCCGGAGCCTTCGAGCCCCGGGTCCCTGAGGGGTAGACCTGGGCGGTGTGGGGCCGGGAAGCAGGGATCCAGGGCGCCTGCGCGGGGGAGTTGGGCTCTGTGGAGCGGCGCACCGGCCGCGAGCCCCTCCCTGCCCGGGGTTGCCATGGGGACGCGTGCAGACGCCTGCCCGAGAAGGCCGCGCTGGGCAACTTCTTAGTCGGAGTGGCCCATCGGTCGGTCTAGGGAGGAGAGGGTCAGCGTGGCGAGGTGTGTGTCGGGGGCAGAGGGAAGGAGGGAAGGAGTGCTGGGGAGAAGGGACAGTAGTGTCGGGGTAGGAAGGGACGGTTGTAGGGGAGAAGAAGAGGCAGTTGTGGAGGGAGGGGGAGCAAGGAATAGTTGTGTGGGGGAGGGGGAGGAGAAGGGGCAGTTGTGACAGTTGGGGGGAAAAGCGATTTTGAGGGGAAATTTGCCTGCTGGTAACCAGTTTAAGGAGAAAGCCTGGCCCCTGCGGTATTTCCTAGTAATAGAGTGAGCCCCGGGTTAGCAGAGCAGCTCCTCCTGGGGCCTGCGGTGTGGGAACGCGTGGTGAATCCCACAGGGCATGCGCCTCAGGCTCCAGTTTGAGGCAGGAAAGCGCAGCTTGATGCTTCCCTGGAGACTGATGGAGGAAGCCTCCTTGCTGTGGTTGGTTTTATTGATTTGTTGGCCTAACAGAACGTTTTTCCTTGGAGCAAAGTACAAATCCTTCAAGTTTGAAATTCATAACCTGAGATCAATGCCTGTGGCAGCCTGTGGGGATGAGGAAGGAGAGCCACAGGTGGCGTTAGGCTGCAGCTGAATGAAAAGAGAGTGCCCAGCGCCTCAAACTTTGCCCTTGGGATTCTGAGCACCTGCCCGAGATGCCTGCTTCCTGCCATCCTACCTTTCTGAGAGAGGCACCACTGTGGCCTTCCTCGTGCCCCAATTGCTTTTTCCTCATTACACAATTTAAATTTATGATTGGATGACTTTTGTCCTTCTTGCTTCCAATCTGTTCTCAGGGCATTTTACTGATCTTAACAGTTAGCACACAGTTCCTCAGCCAACTATGCTGAGAGACCTCAGTACACACAAAACAGTGTTCCTGCCCCTCAGGAACTGAAAGCCAAAGAGCCAGGTGGCAAATACTGTTTTTCTTTGTTTACAGATGTTGCAGATTTTAGTGGGGTTGGGAGGAGCATTTTTCCATTTAACTTGGGAGGAAAAGAGGTACATAGGAAAATCATCTTGGTTTGCTTGAATGATTGAACAGTGACAGAGGGTGGGGGATGTGCACCCCTTCCTTGGGCCTCTCTCACTCACTCGTGGTCCTGGAGGTTAGAGTGGATGAGGGTTTGGGCAACCTCACTTCAGCTTGATAGATCTTTTCCTGATTATCTTATATTCTCATACCCTGGGGCAGAGATAGAGGTTCTAAATCCTCATTAGTGGGGTGTCTGTTTGGCCATCTTTTTTTTTTTTTTTTGAGACAGAGTCTCACTCTGTCCCCCAGGCTGGAGTACAGTAGTGCGATCTTGGCTCACTGCAGCCTCCGCCTCTCGGGTTCAAGTGATTCTCCTGCCTCAGGCTCCCCAGTAGCTGGGATTACAGGTGCACACCACCACATCTGGCTATTTTTTTTGTATTTTTTGTAGAGACGGCGTTTTGCCACGTTGGCTAGGCTGGTCTCGAACTCCTGACCTCAGGTGATCCACCCGCCTCAGCCTCCCAAAGTGCTGGGATTCCAGGCATGAGCCACCACACCCAGCCTGGCCATCGTCTTTAACTGCCATTTATTCCTAGTGCCTTGAGGGACTGACTTTGATTTTTAACCCAGTGTCCTGAAGACAGTAGGATATCTTAGGGAAGAATAGCAAGGCCTCCCAGGCCTCTGTGGAATACAGAGCCCTTGTGGTTAATGGAGCAGGGTGTGGGTACCACCAGAAAAGATGATCATACTGAATTTCAGTCAATTTATGAATTCAGAAGGGACTGCTTGTATCAGGGGCTGGTTTGGGGGTGGTATCTGGTTGTGGACTTTCCACTCCTGTGTACCTGTAGGTTTTGCCTGCACGATGTCCAGCAAAGCTGAGAAGCAGCAGCGACCGAGTGGCCGAGGAAGCTCCCGGGCAAGCCGGTCAGGGCGGGCCGCTCAGGCTGTTGTGGCCACAGAGGAGCAGGGGAACGCCCTGGCTGTCAGTGAGCCAGAGCCGCAGGCTGAGCTCCCCAAGGAGGAGCCTGGTGGGTACTTGCTGGGGTACAGGATGCTTAGCAATGGAGGGTGGGGAAAGTCACAGGGGCTTGGAGGCATTTTAGGGCTGGGGAGCAGGCACTGTTGCTTCTGGGCAGGAAACAGGGGCTAAGTGATGCCCCCAGCCATGGAGGTTCAGCAGCCCTGCCACTGGGTCCCTCTTTTGTGTGTCTTCCTCCTGGCCAGCCTCGTCGTTGTTCTTTCTGTCTTAAAATGTCACACAATATACCAGGAGTTCACCAGCCAGTCCTTTCTCTAGCCTCTTACTCCTTATTTCAAGTGTTCCTGGTTGCTCCTACCCCACTGAAGAGGGTTTGATCTCTTCCTTTTTCCCGTTTTCACCCTGGGTGGCAAAACAAATAATGTTTTTCTCCCATTAAGCCCATCACCATGGAGACTCAGCCTGTTTTGCCACCCTTTGAATCCTAAGCCCGGCTGATGCTTTCTACCATCTGTTTAAGGCTCTTGTATCTCCGCCCTCATTTTGGCAGGGACTTGGTAGACTGCGGAGGTTCAGGTTCAGGACGACAGGAAAGAAGTCTAGATCTAGGGAGGAAAGTGTTTAAAGAGGCTGCCTCTTGTGGCTTTGACCTGAGGGATTCGTTTCCTGTAGGTGAGCCGGAGCCAGTAAGAGTGGAAGCTTTTTGGTAGTTGTTGCTATTGCTGGGCTCTCCCTGAGAGCACTGGTCAGTGTAGACAGGACTGTGAGCTAAGTGTAGACCTCCTTCTTTACCTGGAGCTCCTTTACACTGATACTAGCTTGTCAAGAAGAAAAGAAATAGAATCTCCTTCTAAAATTAAAGGTTGAGAGATTAAGCGTGGGCATGGGAGAAAAGTCCCTGGGCCATAAGAACCTGCCTTAGGTTCCAGGATCTTAGAAATGTGCAGAATTTATCCTTCTGAGTTCTGAAGAGCTCAGGTGAAAGCAGTTAAAATGGGACTGCTGGGTGCTAGGAGGAGTAGGGGAAGATGGGAGGGAAGGCAGTGAGGTTCGGTTTGGAGAAATCTCTGCGGAGGGAAGGGAAGGAGCTTTAAAATGAACGTGTTGGCCTTCGAATAGCAAGGATTTCTGCCTCTCCCAGCTCTAAGCTTTCTTTTCTTTTCTTTTCTTTTTTCTTTCTTTCTTTCTTTCTTTTTTTTTTTTGAGACAGAGTCCTCGCTCTGTCACCCAGCCTGGAGTGCAGTGGCACAATCTCAGCTCACTGCAACCTCTGCCTCCTAGGCTCAAGTGATTCTTGTGCCTCAGCCTCCCAAGTAACTGGGATTATAGGCATACACCACCATGCCCAGCTTATTTTATTTATTTATTTTTCTTGAGACAGAGTCTCGCTCAGTTGCCCAGGTTGGAGTGCAGTGGTGCGATCTCAGTTCACTGCAACCTCCACCTCCTAGGTTCAAGCGATTCTCCTTCGTCAGCCTCCTGAGTAGCTGAGATTACAGGCGTGCACCACCACGCCCGGCTAATTTTTGTATTTTTAGTAGAGATGGAGTTTCACCATGTTGCCCAGGCTGGTCTTGAACTCCTATTCTCAAATGATCTACCTGCCTTGACCTCCCAAAGTGCTGGGATTACAGGCATGGGCTACCACACCCGGCCTCCCCTGGCCTAGTTCTTATCTGGAACCTGAATGCCAGGAGTTTTCCCAAGGGAGTTGGATCACTCACCTACCGCCAAACTCCAGAATTGCCTATTCCATCTTTTCACGCCTTCCTGCCCCGGCCTCTATGCCTCATTCCCCTCTTAGATTTCCTTTCTGGAAGCCAGAGTGGAGTGTCCTGTTCCCTATGGCCTTTTGGTTATATCTCATTTGTTCCTTCCTCCTTTCAGTCCCTGGGGGATGGGAAGGCCACCAGTTTTACCCCAATCTCCTGTGTGACCAGTAGATCAGGAGGCAGAGAAAGAGAGCCCTTGGGTTTTATGGGAGTCCAGAGTGGGCATGGCATTACTGAGTGCCCAGCAGGCCAGTGGTTTGGAGAAGCACTGATTCCTATGAGCCTCAACTTCTCCATGTGGGAAGAGGAGTGGGGGTAAGATGGAGGGCCAGAAGCTGCGTGCCTGGAATAACCTCAGTACTAACCACCTTCATTCCCTCACCCCTACCCCAGTCAGTGTTTGTGTTTATTTTTAATTTTTTGGAGACAGAATCTCGCTCTTTCACCCAGGCTGGAGTGCAGTGGCATAATCTCGGCTCACTGCAACCTCCGCTTCCTGGGTTCAAGCAATTCTCCTGCCTCAGTCTCCCAAGTAGCTAGAATTACAGGCACCTGCCACCATGCCCGGCTAATTTTTTGTATTTTTGTAGACACGGGGTTTCACCATCTTGGCCAGGCTGGTCTCGAACGCCTAACTTCAGGCGATCCGCCAGCCTTGGCCTCCCAAAGTCCTGGGATTACAGGTGTGAGCCATCGTGCCTGGCCCCCAGTCAGCTTTTTACATTAAATTGAGAGATAATTTACTGACTATAAAATTTACCCTTTTAAAGTCTACAATTCAGTGGTTTCTGGTATATTCGCAAAGCTGTGCAACGTTCCCGCTATCTAATTTTAGAACATTTTTATCCCGCCAAAAGAAAGCCACTTTAAGCACCTTGAGAAATTGGCACCAGGTGACTCCTGTATCTTTAGTTCTAAGTTGCATCAGAGCCTCGTCTTTTAGCAGTCACTCCCGGTTCCCCCTACCCCCCAGATCCCAGGAACCGCTCATCTATTTTCTGGCTTTATGGATTTGCCTGTGCTGGACATTTCATCTAGTGGCCTCTCATGACGGGTTTCTTTTACTTGGTACTGTGTTTTCAAGACTCATCCATGTCGTAGCATGAACCGCACCGCCATGTCTTCTGATGGCTGAATAATATCCCACGGCATGTTTACAGCACATTTTGTTTATCCATTCCACTGTTAGAGGACACTGGGCTGTTGCCACCTTTTGCCTATTGTGAATAATGCTGCTGTGAATGCTGTAATGAAAATAACTCTTTGAGTCCTTGCTTTCAGGTCTCACGGGTCTCTACCTAGAAGTGGAATTGTTGGGTCATTGGATGACTGCATTTAGCTTTCTTTCTTT
>NW_012104920.1:1084384-1085140 GCF_000951045.1 Mandrillus leucophaeus | reverse complement strand
GCGCCCGGCTGACTGTGTTTAACTTTTCAAGGAATGCCTTCCTTTTTGTATCTTTATTCTTCCCAGAGCCGCGGTTGGAGGGACCTCAAGCACAGAGTGAAGAATCAGTGGAGCCTGAGGCAGATGTGGTAGGCCTGGGTCTTCCTTGCAGCAAATATTCTCCCCAATAACTGGTGAATCAAAGGATCAGTTGTGGTTGGCGCATGAGGAATTCTCTCTTGTCTGCCACTTCTTTTACCTGCTCTCTGCTGTTAGCCTACTCACCACAAATCCAGTTCACTGAGTAAAAGACGAAGTCATCTGTGCCTTCCCCAGGAGAGAGGAGGGCTTTAAGTAAGGCACAGGTCTCTCTTCTCTCCCCACCTTGGGTCAAACTGTGATGAGCTTATTCATCATGTGGGTGAACACCCGAACAAGTTGAACGAGCTGGGAAGATACTGTCCTAATTGGATAGTAATTTCTAAGACATTCTCTTTCCACCTTTCCTTCAGTTCTTTTCTTTGGCTGAAGAATTTACAGAAGCTGCTTCAATCACCTTGAGAAATGGCACTAAATGACCTCTGCTTCTTTTTTTCCAAGTTGCATCAAAGCCTAGTCATGACCATAGTTACCTGGGTGAGAAGAATAGAGTGGTGACCCTGACATTTTTCAAAAAGGGAGAAAAAAGTAATGACTATCAAAGAAAAAAATGGCAAGAGACAGAAAAGTAAAACAGAGAAAACTCATGGTATTACTGCCCAAACACATTTAATATTA
>NW_012104920.1:1079293-1081629 GCF_000951045.1 Mandrillus leucophaeus | reverse complement strand
TCCGCCTCCTGGGTTCAAGCAATTCTCCTGCCTCAGCCTCCTGAGTAGCTGGGATTACAGGCATGCACCACCATGCCCGGCTAATTTTGTATTTTTTTTTTTAGTAGAGACGGGGTTTCACCATGTTGGCCAGGCTGGTCTTGAACTCCTGACTTCAGATGATCCACCCGCCTCAGCCTCCCAAAGTGCTGGGATTACAGGCGTGAGCCCCTCTGCCCGGCCTTCTTTGGTGTTTTCATGTCTTTTTCACCTCCTCACTTTTTCCTTACTGCTGAACCAACTGACTTTTACCCAGTATTTTACACTTCTTTTGGAATCCATTGTGAAGAAATTGCTCCTGTACCCTTTCCCTTTTCCAGCTTGTGGTCTCGCTGCTCCTAATTGCTTGATGTAGGCTAATATCCTACACATTCCCTTAATTCACTTTTACCTTTGAGATCAAGGGCTGACATTTTTAAAAACCACAGGCATAAAGATAATCTCTTGCACTGGGAGGATAATATCCCAGTCTTCCTCTACGATCTGTTTTTTTTTTTTTTTTTAATGCTTAGAGGCAAGACATCTTATTGTTCCGTTTCTTTCAAAGCTTGAAAACTATCGTTCAGTTTCTCCTCACCATTCTGAACCTGTCTGGCTTCTCTCATCTCCCATGTCCTCACTTGTGATTGTGGATGGGAGGAATGACTCATCCTGGCAGGCGTAGTTACTTTGGTCCTCTGTCTGCTCTCCTTCTATAGAAGCCCCTCTTCCTTTCCCGAGCTGCGCTGACAGGACTGGCGGATGCAGTGTGGACACAGGAGCATGATGCCATTCTGGAACACTTTGCCCAGGACCCTACAGAATCCATCCTCACCATCTTCATTGACCCTTGTTTTGGGCTGAAGCTAGATCTGGGCATGCCTGTACAGGTTCGTACCCTACTTTCCCTGGTCAAAGGTGGTCCTACAGAGAGCTGAGGGCTCTCAGTTCCTTCGTCATCCTTAAGTCTTATCATCTGCTGTGCCCACGGCCTATTGAGCCCCACTGTGTCAGGCACCCTACTTGGTGGCAAGAATGGGAAGAAGGATGACGCAAGAATGTTGTCATGGGCCGGGCGCGGTGGCTCACGTCTGTAATCCCAGCACTCTGGGAGGCCGAGGCGGGTGGGTGGATCGTGAGGTCAGGAGACCGAGACCACCCTGGCTAACACGGTGAAACCCTGTCTCTACTAAAAATACAAAAATTAGCTGGACATGGTGGCGGGCGCCTGTAATCCCAGCTACTTGGGAGGCTGAGGCAGGAGAATCACTGTCTCTTATACACATCTAGATGTGTATAAGAGACAGATTTCACTCTTGTTGCCCAGGCTGGAGTGCAATGGCATGATATTTGGCTCACTGTAACCTCTGCTTCCCAGGTTCAAGCCATTTTCCCGCCTCACCCTCCTGAGTAGCTGGGATTACCGGTGCCTGCTACCATGCCTGGCTAATTTTTGTATTATTAGTAGAGCCGGAGTTTCACCATGTTGGCCAGGCTGGTCTCAAACTCCTGACCTCAGGTGATCCACCTGCCTCAGCCTCCCAGAGTGCCGGGATTACAGGTGTGAGCCACCGAGCCTGGCCAATAACAGACTTAATTGTATTCCCCTGAGCTAAGATGGCCAATTGAAGCTGGGCATGGTAGCTTGTGCCTGTCATCCCAGCACTTCGGGAGGCTGAGGCAGGCTGATTGCTTGAGCCTAGGCATTCGAGACCAGCCTGGGTAACACAGTACAACCCCATCTCTACAAAAAATACAAAAATTAGCCAGGCATGATGGTGCACGCCTATAGTCCCAGCTACTTGGGAGGCTGAGGTGGGAGGATCACTTGAGCCTGGGAGGTGGAGGTTGCAGTGAGGTGTGATCACTCCACTGCACTCCAGCCTGGGTGACAGAGTGAGACCCTGTCTCAAAAAAAAAAAAAAAAAAAAAAGCCAGTTGAAACTTCCATAAAAAATTATTACCCTTGAATACCTGATAAAATGAGCAAAAAGTAAAACTACTAAAAAAAAAAAAAACCAACCCAAAAAAACCACACCAAAAAAACCGCTGAGAGTAAACAAATTTAATCTAAAACACTTTAAAAGTGGGTGACCAGTGAAAAACACATGCACCGAGTCAAAGAATGGTGCTCCCCCAGCTACATGGAGTGAACTTGAGAGGGTGTAATCAAATCTTAATAGAGAGAAAGGCCTGTGCCTTTAGTCATTTAGTCCCAGCTACTCTGGAGGCTGAAGCCAGAGGATCGCTTGAGCCCAGGAGTTCGAATCAATCCTGGGCAACATAGCAAGACCTCCATCTCAAAAAAAAAAAAAAAA
>NW_012104920.1:1076760-1077238 GCF_000951045.1 Mandrillus leucophaeus | reverse complement strand
AGGGGCCCTTTGGGAAGAAGCCTCTCTTCTGGATGAAGAAAAATTTATATGAAGCTCAAGAATTCCTTTATAACTACTTCTATTTCTTTTTATTCGCTTAAATTCAAGAAAATTAAATTTAATAGTTTTAATTAAAAACAGCTTGCTCCTATTTAAAAATAATGATTTTAATTAAATTTTCTGTATGTACATAGCTATAGCAAAATATGTAGAATAATGTTTTCTCTAATATTAACAATATTAATTTTTAGGTGGAATTTTAGATGACATTTTAACTTTTATCTTTGTACTTTTCTGCATTGTTTCAATTATTTATATTTAACATATGTCATCTTCACGAAAGTAATAGTTGTTAAGCTTTTTTTTTTTTTTTGGATGGAGTCTCACTCTGTTGCCCAGGCTGGAGTGCAGTGGCGAGATCTCGGCTCACTATAAGCTCCGCCTCCCGGGTTCATGCCATTCTCCTGCCTCAGCCTCC
>NW_012104920.1:1070631-1072234 GCF_000951045.1 Mandrillus leucophaeus | reverse complement strand
GTGTTAGCCAGGATGGTCTCGATCTCCTGACCTCGTGATCCGCCCGTCTCGGCCTCCCAAAGTGCTGGGATTACAGGCGTGAGCCACCGCGCCCTGCCTAGACTTGGAAATTTCTAGGAGCACATGTAGGGGAAGGGGAAATACAGGTACTGTGAGGGCACTGGGGGGACTCGCATGTCTCGTGGCAGAGAGTGCTGAAGGCGCAATACAGATCTTTGACCTTATTTTCTGGCAATTTCTCGTTATACCTGCATGAGGTTTCCCTCTTGCCTTTGGTCATTTCTCGATATCAAAAAAGCGTAAGTCATCATCTGTCCTGCCTGCTCTCCTGAAATGCGTATACTTCCTGGTCCCCACCGATCATTAACCATGATTCCTGCGGGGCCAGCAAGAACTCATCGCCTCTGTCCGCTTCCACAAACTTTCCTTTCCTTAGACACTCGGTACAAACTGGAGGGGCACACGGTCCTCTACATCCCTGCAGAGGCCATGAACATGAAGCCTGAAGTGGTGGTAAAGGACAAAGAGCTGGTGCAGCGGCTAGAGAGTGAGTGGCTGGCACTGTCAGCGTCACCCGGCGATCACAGGGGAGAGGGAAAGGGGAGGCCTGGAGGCTGACAATGGAGTTGGGTTAGGAGGTCTCTGTCGGGGTTGGGGAGAGGGAAGGATGCTGTTGGGAAGCAGTGTGAAGAAATTCAGGAGATTTTGTACTCCCGTCTGCAGCCTCCATGATCCACTGGACCCGGCAGATAAAGGAGGTGCTCAGTGCCCAGGAGACCGTGGAGACAGGAGAAAATTTAGGTCCTCTGGAGGAGATTGAGTTCTGGCGCAACCGATGCATGGACCTGTCTGGCATCAGTAAACAGCTGGTGAAGAAGGGAGTGAAGCATGTTGAATCCATCCTGCACCTTGCCAAGTCGTCCTACTTGGCACCCTTTATGAAGCTGGCACAGCAGATCCAGGTTTGTGAGCAAATCAAAGGATTCAGGCTCAGCAAGAAGCGGGCAATGGTTGGGATGATACAGGGAGCTAAGGAGAGAGAGCCAAGGCAATCTTCGACAGCATAGACTGACCCACCCACGGTTCAGCCTTGTACTTGCAAGGAGAGTATAAAATAGTAGAATAGAGGTTCCCTAAGGAGGGAGACATCGAGTTAACCAATAAATATACGTAGAGTACCTTCTGCGAGCACAACCCCTGCTACCCAGCTGGGAAAATAAGATTACACAAAACAGGATTACTAGGCAGCATGGGAGCCAAAGATGAGCTCATGTGGTTCAGTCCAGGAATTACAAGATAACTACTTTTTTTCTTTGTTTGAATCCACCTTCCAAGGAAAATCCAAGGAAAAGGGATAAATACTTTTTTTCTTTTTCTTTTCTTTTTTATTCTTGTTTTTTTTTGTTTTTGTTTTTTTTTTTTGAGATGAAGTCTCGCTTTGTCGCCCAGGCTAGAGTGCGGTGGCGCCATCTGGGCTCACTGCAAGCTCCGCCTCCCGGGTTCACGCCATTCTCTTGCCTCAGCCTCCCAGTAGCTGGGACTACAGGCGTCCACCACCACGCCCGGCTAATTTTTTGTATTTTTAGTAGAGACGGGGTTTCAC
>NW_012104920.1:1057165-1070405 GCF_000951045.1 Mandrillus leucophaeus | reverse complement strand
AGGTTCAAGCGATTCTCCTGCCTCAGCCTCCCAAGTAGCTGAGATTACAGGTGCCCGCCACCATGCCTGGCTAATTTGGGTATTTTTAGTAGACACCGGGTTTCACCATGTTAGTCAGGCTGGTCTCAAACGCCTGACCTCGTGATCCACCCACCTCGGCCTCCCAAAGTGCTGGGATTACAGGTGTGAGCCACTGCACCTGGTTCTTTTTCTTTCCTTTTCTTTTTTTTTCTTTTGAGACAGTGTGCTGGAGGCTGGAGTGCAGTGGTGTGATCTCCACTCACTGCAACCTCTGCCTCCTGGGCTCAAGGGATCCTCCCACATCAGCCTCCTAAGTAGCTGGGACTACAGGTGCGCACCAGCATGCCCAGCTAACTGTTGTATTTTTTGTAGAGACAGAATTTTGCTATGTTGCCCAGGCTGGTCTCGAACTCCTGAGCTCAAGCGATCCACCCACTTCAGCCTCTCAAAGTTTTGGGATTATAGGCGTGAGCTACCTCACCCAGCCCAATTGTTAATTTTTTTTTTTTTTGAGACAGTCTTGCTCTGTCGACCAGGCTGGAGTGCAATGGCGTGATCTCAGCTCACTGCAGCCTCTGCCTCCCAGGTTGAAGCGAGTCTCCTGCCTCAGCCCCCTGAGTAGCTGGGATTACAGGCGCATGCCACCATGCCCAGCTAATTTTTTGTATTTTTAGTAGAGACGGGGTTTCATGGTGTTAGCCAGGATGGTCTCGATCTCCTGACCTCGTGATCTGCCCGCCTTGGCCTCCCAAAGTGCTGGGATTACAGGCATGAGCCACTTCACCTGGCCTAATTTTTAATTTTTTTGTAGAGGTAGGATCTCATTATGTTGTCCAGGCTGGTCTCAAACTCCTGGTGATCCTTGGCCTCCCAAAGTGTTGAGATTATAGGTGTCAGCCACTACACCTGGCCAATAAACATTAAAAAAAAATTGATATGATGTGACAAGCTGATTATGCTGGTGCTAGGTCACACAGGAGGTAAGAGTGGCCTGTAGAGTACAGATAGAAGACCTGTTTTCCTAGGTGAAATTTTCGGTTAGGTATTAAGGGAATTGAGCCAGAACTAACTGGAGAAGCCTAAAGTCCTGGCTGAGAACAGGGCAGTGAGGGGAACTGGGTGACAACTATGGGGACAAATGAGAGTGATGTGCGGCCAGTTGATCAACAGCAACAGAGTGTCCGCTTAGTGCAGAGTCCTGAATTCAACTGGAGAGAACAGGAATAGACACAAAATCTAGAAAAATCTAGACTCGAGGGAATTCTCAGTCTGGTGGGGGAGCTGGGACACACACATGAGAAAAGACAGAAAAACTGACATGTGCTAACTCTGCTCTGAGGGCTCACAGAGACCTGAAATGATCGCTACTGTGTAGGGCTGATGGGAGGGCTTCCTCGTACAGGCAAGTCAGGATGGGGTTGAAGGTGGTTAAAAAGCACTTGTGGGCCGGGCGTGGTGGCTCACACCTATAATCCCAGCTCTTGGGAGGCCGAGGCGAGGGGATCACCTGAAGTCAGGAGTTCCAGACCAGCCTGGCTAACATGGTGAAACCCCATCTCTACTAAAAATACAAAAATTAGCTGGGCGTGGTGGTGAGTGCCTGTAATCCCAGCTACTCGGGAGGCTGAGGCAGGAGAATTGCTTGAATCCGGGAGGTGGAGGTTGCAGTGAGCCGAGATCTCACCATTGCCCTCCAGCCTGGGTGACAAGAGCAAAACTCTGTCTCAAAAAAAAAAAAAGCACTTGTGTTGAATCAGTGCTTTCCGGTGCATAAATCTACTTCTCGTCTCTTTTTACTGCCAGGATGGCTCGCGTCAAGCACAGTCAAACCTGACCTTTTTGTCAATCCTGAAGGAACCTTACCAGGAGTTGGCTTTCATGAAGCCCAAGGACATCTCTAGCAAGCTCCCTAAGCTGATCAGTCTCATCCGCATCATCTGGGTTAACTCTCCCCACTACAACACTCGGGAGAGACTGACCTCACTATTCCGAAAGGTGTGCATATGCCGAGGGCGGGGTGGAGGGGTTTACGAGGGTGGCCAGGTTTTCTGAAGCAGGGGCAATGCATTTGGCAGAGGATCTGTGGTTGAAAAGGTAGTGAAGGTTGACCTTTCTGCTCAGAGACCGAAGGCTTCTACCAGCATCATCTGCTTTAGGGTTGCTCCGCATCGCAGCCTGGGCTGGACTTTCTGTTTCTAGGTGGAGGTGGCTTAGGTAGGAAGAGGGGCTTCAGAAGAGGAGTTGGTGGAACACGGGGAAGCAGCAGGAAGAACAGACCCCCAAGCTGAGCTGTGCGGAAGACAAAGCTCTTCTCATTCCTCAAGATGGAGATTGCAGTGGGGGAGAGAGGGCTTTAGGAAGCAGCACGGGCTCTTGAGGAGCAGGGCCTGGTGCATTCACTGGGGGTGACAGAGCCAAAGAGTGGGAGAAGGGACACTGAGCTGAGACCTTGCTGGGCAGGGCGGCTGCAGAGCTGGGCTGAGGCAGAGTAAGGGGCCACCTAGGACAAGGAGTGGGCATGGAACCAGAGGTGTTAGTGTGGTCAGGGGTGGAGAACCAGGGGTGGGATGAGTTTCAGGATTCAAATCAAGGAGTAGGGGGCTGAGACACGAGGCACGGGCAGGGGATGCAGAGAAGGACTTGGGTGTCAAGGAGGCGGGGACAGAGGCTGTGGGGACTCCTTCCGCAGATGAGCAATGAGATCATCCGCTTATGCTGCCACGCCATCTCCCTGGACCGGATCTTTGAGGGATATGTCTCTTCCAGCAAGGAGGACCTGCAAGGCTGCATCCTCTGTTGTCATGCTTGGAAAGATCACTACCTACAGGCCGTGCAGATGCACACCGAGTATGACATGCCTCCCGTAACACCCCATATCTCAACTCCCTTGTCATCCTTGTAAGACGGTAGAGTCTGACTTCTTTCGTGTGCACTTTATTTAGCCTCTTGGTTGTATTTTCCTAGACCCAGGAGTTTCTACATCTGGCCAAGTTTTCTCTCTGGATACAGATAC
Source organism: Mandrillus leucophaeus (assembly GCF_000951045.1). Lineage (NCBI taxonomy): Eukaryota > Metazoa > Chordata > Mammalia > Primates > Cercopithecidae > Mandrillus > Mandrillus leucophaeus. Next base: position 1,067,371 of record NW_012104920.1, on the reverse strand, counting down.
TGTAGCTCATTGCCCTGGCTTCTCCTTATTTTAATAATCTCTCCTCCCTGATCCCAGGAACCCTATCTGGTCTTTTCCTCCTATCTTGACCCCATCGTCTAAAATTCCGTTATGTATGAATCGGCTCCTAGAACTTAGATGCTCTGTCTCCTGTCTGGTTCTTCTCCCCCTGAGTCTCTTCCTTTGGGATTCAGCAGAGTTGTTTCTCGGAGTCTGGTTTTCTAGGGCTTTCCCTGAATGTAGGGCTCCTGGTCTAGCTTTACATAGCTAGACTGTGCTCTTGCCTTCCGATTCAGTCAGCCTTTCTCCTGACACAGGTTCTCCAGTCGGGGCTGGGTCCTAGACCAGACCAGCATCTTTGCTCAGGTTGATGCCTTCGTGCAGCGCTGCAAGGACCTTATTGAGGTGAGAAGACTGAAGAACCAAAAGCTAACAGCAGACCCTCCAGAATCCCTCCCCACCCCCCACCCCAGGAACCAGGGGAAACGGGGCAGAGGCTAAATATTGAACTTATGGCAGGGTGCGGTGGCTCACACCTGTAATCCCAGCACTTTGGGAGGCTGAGGCAGGTGGATCACCTGCCGCCAGGAGTTCGAGACCAGCCTGGCCAACATGGTGAAACATACCTGTAATCCTAACTGCTTGGGAGGCTGAGGCACAAGAATCTCTTGAACCGGGGAGGCGGAGGTTGCAGTGAGCCGAGATCGTGCTGCTGCACTCCAGCCTGGGCAACAGAGAGAGACTCCGTCTCAAAAAACAAAACAAAACAAAACAAAACAAAAAATTACACTCACCACATTGGCTTTTCCTGCACAATTGTGTGTCCTACCACCACACTGCTTTTTCTGGCATTTGCCTCTTATTGCTGCCCTACTATCTCATATTTCATTCTGCGGGCAAAGTTCATTCCAACAGCCCCCGGCAGCTGGTTGGCCCTCCCTGGTTTTTAGATATTTTCTTTTTTATTTTCTTTTTTTTTCACTTGCCGTCACTTGCAGTGATGTTTTTAGACATTTGAAGCTAAACCAAATACGTTAGGACTTTCGAGTTTGGAAGGAAAGCAGGAACCCTCACGCTGGCTTCTTTTTAGGTATGTGACTGTCAGTATCACTTCGCCCGCTGGGAAGATGGCAAGCAGGGTCCCCTTCCTTGCTTCTTCGGTGCCCAGGGGCCACAGATAACACGGAATTTGCTGGAGATTGAGGACATCTTTCATAAAAACCTGCACATGCTGCGAGCTGTTCGCGGGGGCATCCTGGATGTGAAGAACACCTCTTGGCATGAAGACTACAATAAGTGAGGGAACCACAGGCTGATGCCAGGCGTGGGCAGGGAAGGCACATCAGGGAACCAAGAGTAGGAGGAGTGGCAAGAGTGTGCAAAATAAATGGTGGAAGGACAGATTGGGATCAGGGTGGTGGGGAAGTGGGGACAGGAGAGAGTGCAGGGGAGGGGGGTGGCAACTCGGGTTGAGGGTTCCAGAGTGAGCCTTTCCGGACTTAGATCTTGGTTCTGCCACATACCAGATATATTACATTGGGCAAATTACTCCATCAGCTGTCTCCACTTCCTCCTCTATGCAATACAGTTGGCGATAGAGCCCATCTCACAGCATTGTTTTGAGGATTAAATGGATTCGTGTAGGTTAAAGTACTTAGAGGGCCCGCACACAGGAAACCCTCCCTCCTCAGCAACGCATGGGATTCTTCCTCGGGGGTGGACCCCCGGTCAGGCGAGGGCACTCAGCTGCCCCATGCCTCTCCACCGATGCAGGTTCCGGGCCGGAATCAAGGACCTGGAGGTGATGACCCAGAACCTGATCACCTCGGCCTTCGAGTTGGTGCGGGACGTACAGCACGGCGTGCTCCTGCTGGACACCTTCCACAGGCTTGCTGCCCGCGAGGTGCGGCTGCCCCGCGGCCTCCTCGGCTTTCCGTCCCGCGTGCTTTCTTGGAGTCCCTTCCCAGCCTTCCGGAGGCCCTCCTGCCTCCACGTGTGCCCTTCTCCATGTCCAGAATTCGGGCGCCTCTTGTCTTTCTTCTGTTCCCTGGCTTCGGCGTCCCCGGGAGTGTGACTCCCGCAGCGGGGTGCAGCTTTCCTCGGGGATGAGTGACCGGAGGGAACCCGCCTTCCCGGGCACGTCGCCAGCCTCTTCCTCTTCTTCCCTAGGCTATCAAGCGGACTTATGACAAGAAGGCGGTGGATCTCTACATGCTGTTCAATAGCGAGCTGGCCCTGGTGAACCGTGAACGGAACAAGAAGTGGCCAGACCTGGAGCCCTACATGGCCCAGTATTCCGGACAGGCGCGCTGGGTGCACATCCTCCGGCGTCGCGTCGACAGAGTCATGACCGTAAGTGCCTGGTCTTCTCCAAATTCTGTCGTCAGTGAGACGGCCGGGTTTGCAGGCTGTGCCGCGCCGGGAGGGATGGGGGACGGCTCCTGAGAGGTTCCCGGAAGAGTCTTCACGACCGGCACCTATGTCGGTGAGGGGAGTGGCAGGTTCAGTTCAGTGAGTCGTGGGTTAAGATCTGCAGAGGCAGTGTGTGAGGCTGGTGGAACATGGGCCATTTTAGGAATTTCCCTTCCTTTCTCCCTCCCTCCCGCCCTTTTTTGAGACGGAGTTTCGCTCTTGTTGCTGAGGCTGGAGTGCAGTGGCGCCATCTTGGCTCACCGCAATTTCCGCCTCCCGGGTTCAAGCGATTCTCCTGCCTCAGCCTCCCGAGGAGCTGGGATTACAGGCATGCGCCACCACGCCCGGCTAATTTTGTGTTTTTAGTAGAGAAGGGGTGTCTCCATGTTGGTCAGGCTGGTCTCGAACTCCCGACCTCAGGTGATACACCCACCTCAGCCTCCCAAAGTGCTGGGAATACAGGCGTGAGCCACTAGGCCCAGCCTCATTTTAGGAATTTCATATCAGGCTGCAGATGAGGAACAGGGCCGGTATCTAGGGTGTTGGGTCAGTAGAAGATACAGCCTCATGATCCAGAGACCTGGACAGGTGACACCCTTACACAGCCTGGTCTCTCTGGAAAGACAGCACAAAGAAACAACAAAAAACATTGTTTTAAAACTTTTTGGGGCCAGGTATGGTGGCTCACACCTGTAATCTCAAGACTTTGGAAGGCCGAGGTGGGTGGATCATTTGAGGTCAGGAGTTCAGGACCAGTTTGGCCAACATGGTGAGACCCTGTCTCTACTAAAAATACAAAAAGTTAGCCAGGTGTGGTGGCAGGTGCCTGTAATCCCAGCTACTCGGGAGGCTGAGGCAGGACAACTGCTTGAACCCTGGAGGCAGAAGTTGCAGTGAGCCGAGATCGCGCCACTGCACTCCAGCCTGGGTGATGGAGCGAGACTCCGTCACAAACAAATGAACAAACGAACACACACACACACACTCTTTCGGAATACACGTTGAAAGCTGTTGAGGTAGTGACCTGCCATCATGCAGCTGGTTCTGGTAGAGAGTTAGGCAGCCTGCAGATAGCTGGAGGCAGGTTTGGGCCTGGCGGGCTACATCTGGGCTAGGAAGGGCTGACACTGGTTTTCAACCTTGTGTCTCATATCCTGCTCCTTCTGTGACTGACCTTTTTTTCCCAACTTTTTTTCCTAAATGAATTCTCTGTGCTTCTCTTTCCTCATTTTGACTCCTTTTCTCATTGTGCCTTGGTCTCTTCCTGTCACCTTCCTTTTTGGCTTTACCTTCCTTCTAAGTTATCAAAACTCAATCCGTCTCCATAGCAAGCCTTATGCATATTGTTGGGGTACGTGCGCATGCACGCGTGTGTAGGTCTCAGGGAGATGGTGGCCCCTGGAGGAAGGTGGCAGGCCGGCTCCACCTGCCTGTTCTTCCCCTCAGTGCCTTGCTGGTGCTCATTTCCTGCCCCATATTGGGACTGGAGAGGAGAGTGTGCACACCTATCAGCAGATGGTCCAGGCCATTGATGAGCTGGTTCGAAAAACCTTCCAAGAGTGGACATCAACACTGGACAAGGATTGCATTCGGCGATTGGATACCCCATTGCTGCGAATCAGCCAGGAGAAGGCGGGCATGCTGGATGTCAACTTTGACAAGTACAGGAGCCACCTGGCCCCTTCTCCCCACACTCCCCTTCTGCAGCTCTCCCAAGAATTTAACTCCCATCTTTTGACTCCTCTGTTCATTATTCTCTCTCTTTCTTATATTACAATATGTTTGCTATTGACATTTTACTTTTTTTCTTTTTTTCTTTTTGTCTCTCCCCACCTCCCACCCTGCTATCAACATTTTAATTTTATAACTTATCTTAAAACAAAGCAAAACAATGATCGGCCAGGCACGGTGGCTCACACCTGTAATCCCAGCACTTTGGGAGGCTGAGGCAGGCGCATCACTTGAGCCCAGGAGTTCGAGACCAGCCTGGGCAACATGGCAAAACCCAATCTCTGCAAAAAATGCAAAGATTAGCCAGGCGTGGTGGCACAAGCCTATAGTCTCAGCTACTCGGGAGGGTGAGGTGGGAGGATTGCCTGAGCCCGGGAGGCAGAGGCTGCAGTGAGCTGAGATCACACCACTGCACTCCAGCCTGAGCGACAGAGTGACCCTGTCTCATAAACAAAAAACAAAAACCACTCCACTATCCGACTAAACCAGTGATGTCGCTGTTCTGCCACTAGATGGCCATGATGGCTCAGCTAAGTCACCCAAACCCTGCGCCTTTCATGAGCGTTGGTGGGGCTGTCAGACCATGCCCTCTCCTACAGCTTTACAGTTATGAAACTGTCATACTACAATTATTTAAAATGTAATTAATCAATTAACTAATTTATTAAAAATATATAGTGAGCGCCTTCCATGTGTCAGGAACTGAAATAGGAACAGGCAGGGAATGTATACAACGCCAAGTCCCTGCCTTCAGGGAGGTTAGGCCACTGTTCTCTAAGTCAACAGCTCTACTCTTGGAGGGGGGCTTCCTGTCCACATAAGATGCTTTGAGACTGTGGCTACTAGTGCTGGCTTCCACTCATATAATGTCCATGCTTGAGCCCAGCCAGCATGGCGAAACCCTGTCTCTACTAAAAATACAAAAATTAGCTGGGCGTGGTGGCGGGCACCTATAATCCCAGCTACTCGGGAGGCTGAGGCAGGAAAATCGCTTGAACCCGGGAGGCAGAGGTTGCAGTGAGCCGAGATCGCGCCATTGCACTCCAGCCTGGGGGACAGAGCGAGACCCCGTCCCCCCCACCCCCAAAAAAGTCCATACTTGTGAGGCCAAATGTAGGAGGGGCTTTGCCAGAGCAGTCCTGTGTGCAGATGGAGTCCCAGGTACAGATGAGACTGAGTGTCTGTCCTGGGCAGCAAAAGGTGGCCTAACCAGGGGAGGAGGGCACCTTCTGGCTGAGAAAGGAAGCAAAAGAACCAGGACGGAGAAGCAGAGCGTAGTGTCAGGTGAGAGGGGTGAGGCAGAGGCATCAGTGAGGAAGACAGGGATGTTGGGAGCCGCACGGACGAGGAGGCCATTGAGGAGCAGAGTGTGAACGTGGCCAGGTTTGAGAAAAGGCTCCGAGCAGTGAGGTTGTTGGAAATTGGCTTTGCTTAGCTTCCTGGTTTTGTGAGTTATGGCCAAGCACGATCACGTAAACATTGCCTCATAAATCAACGATAAGATTCAGAAGAGTTAGAAGCTAGGCCAGAGTTAGCCTAGTTATGCCATTTGCAAGCGCATAATGGGGTTGAACCTGCAAGACACATTCTCCCATCAAGATGGGTACCCGCAAAGGCATTGTGTCAGGAAAGCTGCGCAGACACCCTTGGAGTTTATGGATATGAGCGCACACGGTTCACCAGCTGTCCTTTTTCTGTGAAATAAGGGATTGTATTCAAATAACAGGATTTCATTAAACACTAATGATCAATCTTTACATTTCTTTCTTTTTTTTTTCTCGAGACAAAGTCTCACTCTGTCGCCCAGGCTGGAGTGCAGTGGTGCAATCTCGGCTCACTGCAACTTCTGCCTCCTGAGTTCAAGCAATTCTCCTGCCTCAGCCACCGGAGGAGCTGGGATTACAGGCACCCCCCACCATGCCGGAATAATTTTTGTGTTTTCATTAGAGATAGTGTTTTGCCATGTTGGCCAAGCTGGTCTTAAAATCCTGACCTCAGGTGATCTGGCTGCCTTGGCCTCCCAAAGTGCTGGGATTACAGGCGTGAGCCACTGTGTCTGGCCAAATATTTACATTTGAAATCCGAGAGAAAACAAAAGTTGAGACAAGAGGTAAAGAAATGCTGTGTGTGGGCAGAAGGAAGAAGAGGATTAGGAAGACTAGCTAATGGGTACTAGGCTTAATACCTGGGTGACGAAATCATCCGCACAACAAACTCTCAGGACACAAGTTTACCTGTATAACAAACCTGCACATGTACCCCTGAACTTGAAATAAAAGTTAAATTAAAAAAAAAAAAAAAAGAAATGCCATATGTGGCTGGCGCGGTGGCTCACGCCTAAAATCCCAACACTTTGGAAGGCCAAGGCGGGAGGATCGCTTGAGCCCAGGAGTCCGAGATCAGTGGGGGCATAAACAAAAATTAGCCAGGCGTAGTGGTGCATGCCTGTAGTCCCAGCTACTCAGGAGGCTGAGGTGGAAGGATTGCTTGAGCCCAGGATATGAGGCTGTAATGAGCTGTGATCGTGCCACTGCATTCCAGCCTAGGCAACAGCCAGACCCTGTCTCGAAAGAAGGAAAGAAGGAAGGAAAGAAAGAAAGAAGGAAAGAAAGAAGGAAAGAAAGAAAGTGTTTATATATGCTAAGACACCTGCACGTTGTGCACATGTACCCTAGAACTTAAAGTATAATAAAAAATAATTAATTAATTAAAAAAAAAAAAAAAAAAAAGAAATGCCATATGTGAGCACTGGTTGGTGGCTACCTCCTTCTACTCGCCAGGAGTCAGCCAGTGAGAGTAGATACAGCAAGAACTTCAGTGCTAAATAGTCTCAAGTTCAAACTCCAGTGCATTTTGCCATGTGACCTCAGGCGGGCCGTTGAATTTCTCTGAGCCTGAGTTTCCTCATCTACTTAAAAAACCCTTTCCTGGCGTTGTCGTGCAGCCGATGACTCATGCAAAGGTCGTCACAAAGAATGAACAATCAACAAGCATTCTTGCCCTTTCAAAACAATCGCCTCATAAAACCTGATGAAGATAATATTTTCAAAACAAATTTAGCAGAGTGATGTAATGGTTTTCATTTTTAAAACATTTTAACCTTTACAAAGGGCTAATATAGGCATACAGTGTAAAATTCAAAAGTTATTCTACAGAAGGATAGAGAATGAAAAGCCTGCTCCTCTGCTGTCCCCTGGGAGATCCAGTTTCACTCTGAAGAGTGTCAGTGTTCCAGGTTCTTGTATCATATTCCAAGAATAGACATATATGTCTACTTAAGTATCCTTTTGTGCATAAATAGTAGCATAATATACATATTGTTCTATATATTCAAAGTGTTTTCAAAATGATTTTTTCATCATAAAATTATTGATCATTTTAGAACATTTGCAAAATGCAGAAAAGTAGAATGAAGAAAAAAATACTCCTAAGAATAACCACATTTAATGATTTCGTGTATTTTTATCACTGCCTCCCCAACCCCCATTTCATTTGGTTGTTTTCCTTTAATCTTTTAAATCTTTACTGAGGATTTTAAAATGACAAAAACAGTATATGCTCACCATTAAGAAAAACAAAAGATTAATGTGGAAGTATGTAAAGGAATGGCCCGCGTGCTGACTCACGCCTGTAATCCTAGTACCTTGGGAGGCCGAGGTGGGCTGATCACCTGAGGTCAGGAGTTTGAGACCAGCCTGGCCAACATGGTGAAACTCCGTCTCTACTAAAAATACAAAAATTAGGCGGGCATGGTGGCGGGCGCCTGTAGTCCCAGTTGCTTGGGAGGCTGAGACAGGAGAATCGCTTGAACCCGGGAGGCGGAGGTTGCAGTGAGCCGAGAATGCGCTTCTGCACTCCAGCCTGGGCAACAAGAGTGAAACTTCGTCTCAAAACAAAACAAAAAGATGTATGTAAGGGAAAACCTGAAAATTCAGCACATATTCCCAATCCCTAGAGGTAACCATGATTATCATGTAATCAAAAATATATCCTGCATACATAAAATAGAATCACATTATGACCAGCGTTTTTGCAACTTGCCTTTTTTTTTTAATGTGGAGACAGGGTCTTCTGTATTGCCTAGACTGGTCTGGAACTTCTGGCCTCAAGTGATCCTCCCACCTTGGCCTCCCAAAGTGCTGGGAGCTACTGTACCCGGTCACAACTTTTTTTTTTTTTTTTTTTTGAGGTTAACAATTTATGTGGGGATCTTTCATTCTGTATGTATAGAATTACTTAATTCTTTTTCCTGGCTTACCGTATTTCATAGTATGGGCTGTACTGTAATTTAATGAACCAGTCTACTATTGATGGCCTTGTAAATTGTACAGTTTCTGTAAGGTTCTTGACTATTTGGTGCTCATGGATTTCAACTGCGCTTCCCGCACTTGGTTCCCTTCCCTCTGCATCGCTTTGTTTACTGAAATTTGAGCACAGTGTCCATCTAGTTAGGATAAACGAGGAGACAACTTCTCTGTCTGCTATTATCATCTCTTGTCTGGAATACCTTTTGCATAATCTTGATAGTAGAGCTTATCAAGGCAACTCTGGGCCAAGTATTTATGGCCTGGGGTTATCTAAAACCCAAATAATGGCTAAACACATCTTTGAGATAGAAGAGGTACCTGTTCCTGTCCTTTGGGAATTGTTTTCTACGGAGATGTTATAGGATACTTTACATTTTTGTGGTTTTAAGATAAAACTGCCTCAATCCAGTAAATAATGGAAGGGAAAGAACATGATCACAGTGAAGGATTTTGAAAGTCTGGGCTCATCACCAGTAAAGAAATCCAAGTCAGTTGCAGCTTCCAAAACTTATTAACACTTCAAGGAGGTGAAGATAACTTGATCAGATTTGCTCTTTGTGTTCAAGCTCCAGTTAAGATCTTGAAATAAGCAGACCGTTCAAATGGTCTGATGTTCCTCGGAATTACCTGGCTCTCTTAGTTCTGGAGCCTTCCAGTCCCTAATAGCACTTATTTAATCCCACAAGGGGTTTTGCTATCCCACCTATATCCCAAATATTTGAACTCTGAAGTCCAAATCGGCTTTTATCACGTTTTACGGCCAGAACAGCTTCACAGATTGCACTTAACACAAACATATTCCAGATGTCATCCACACCCTGGCTGAAGAAGCTGTGTTATCACCGTGTGTAGAGCAGAGTAGAATTTCCTGAGAGCAGGAGATGAGATACTGAGGTCTGTTTTTTGTTCCCAGAGCTTCTCTCTTTCTTCCCCCCGGTCATAGAGTGCCTTCTCCCCCAGGTCAGCCCGCTGTGGGCTCTTAAGCACTCAATTCCGCCGGCTTTCCTTTCTACCTCTACTGCCTGACCACTTGTTTGGAGATAAATTATGAAGTATTTTTAAAAAGTCATCCCTCAGACAGATTTTTATTTATTTTTATTTTTGAGACAAAGTCTTACTCTGTTACCCAGCCTGAAGTGCATTGGTACAATCTTGGCTCACCGTGGCCCCCGCCTCCCGGGCTCAAGCGACCCTCCCACCTCAGCTTCCTGAGTACTGGGAACACAGGCACCTGCCACCATGCCTGGCTAATTTTTTCTATTTTTGGTAGAGATGGGTTTTTGCCATATTGTCCAGGCTGGTCTCAAACTCCTGAGTTCAAGCCATTCACCCACCTCAGCCTCCCAAAGTGTTGGGATTACAGGCCTAAGCTACCTTGCCCAACCCTGCCAAACATTTTTTTTTTTTTTAAAAAGAAAAACTGATATTTGTCAATAAAATAAAATTTGCATTCTGGAAATTTCTTGACAAACTTCTGTTAAAGACTGAACATCATTCAAAGGGTCTCCCAGGATTTTCAGCTCAGCATCAGGAAGGTATTGTCCGAATTCATCCTGTTGACTGACATATTAAACTTGGATAATTTGCCTTAAAGTTACCTTGAAAATCTTGCCAAGGCCGGGTGCGGTGGCTCACACCTGTAATCCCAGCACTTCGGGAGATCAAGGCGGGCGGATCACCTGAGGTCAGAAGTTTGAGACTAGCCTGACCAACGTGGAGAAACCCTGTCTCTACTAAAAATACAAAATTAGCCGGG
>NW_012104920.1:1054949-1056310 GCF_000951045.1 Mandrillus leucophaeus | reverse complement strand
TGAGTAGTTGGGATTACAGGTGCCTGCCACCACGCCTGGATAATTTTTTGTATTTTTCATATAGACAGGGTTTCACCATGTTGGCCAGGCTGGTCTCAAACTCCTGACCTCAGGTGGTCCACCCACCTCGGCCTCCCAAATTGCTGGGATTACAGGTGTGAGCCACTGTGCCCGGCCACCTCATTATTTTTGTTAGTGCAGTATTCACTATCACTAAGTCTTCCAAACCAACTAATAAAACCCCTTTGAGTAATATTTTTCCTCACAATCTGACATGCCGGGTAGTGGTTTTAATGTTTTTCTTAGATCTATTTTTCCCCTGTCCTCCTGCTTCCGTTCAACTGGTGTTGTTTTCAAGGCCTGCTACAAAGCAGTTACCCTGGGACTTCCCTCAGCCTCTTTCCTTGTTTGATTTCGTATTTCCTTTGTCTTCCTCTTTCTTGGTTTATGCCTTTGTTTTGTTGGTGTGTATCCATTAGTAGTTTCCTAAGAAATGGTGCATGGGAGTTAAATGTTTTGACTTTTTGCCTGATTGGCAACAGTTTTCCTGCCCTCTACTTGCTGGACATTTGGCTGGGTTGGAATTCTAGCTGATTCCTAGTAATTGTCTTTGGCTTTGGCCTCTCTCTTTTACTTTTGAAGGCTTTCCTTAAATGTCTGGTGATCCATTGCTCATTTATACTTTCGGGAGGCTTACTCATTTTGAAGAAATTTTAGCAGTTTTAAAAATACCACATACATTAGTGGAGATCTTCAAGATTTGAAAAAACAGCCTTTCTTCTTCCACAATCTCTTAAAGCCTGTATTACAAAGAAGTGAGCACGTGAAAATCATTTCATTCTTGGAAGATTCTTCTCCAATAAAGATGGTAAAAACATGATCCTTTGCGGAGTTTAAAATGTGTTATTATCTCCAATATTGTTAATTCTGTGCTTGCCTGTAGAAAATACTAAGAGCATTCCAGAATTTTCACCACAATATTCTCTCCAAATAACATTTCAGCAGTATTTAGAATGCAGAGTTTCTTGAGCATATCTTCAGGTAACGGGAACTTTTATCCTTTGTGATTAAAAAGTGCAATTTTATTTTAAAAACCCTGCAGATGAAAAAAAATCAAGTTTTGTTGTTTTGTTTTATTTTGTTTTGTTCTGTTTTATTTTTTGAGGTGGAGTCTGGCCCTGTTGCCCAGGCTGGAGTACAGTGGCACCATCTTGGCTGACTGCAACCTCTGCGTCCCAGGTTCAAGCGATTTCTGGCTAATTTTTGTACTTTTAGTAGAGATGGGGTTTCATCATGTTGGCCAGGCTGGTCTCGAACTCCTGACCTCAAGTAATCTGCCCACCTCAGACTCCCAAAGTGCT
>NW_012104920.1:1052356-1054277 GCF_000951045.1 Mandrillus leucophaeus | reverse complement strand
GTGAGCCACCATGCCTGGCCTTTTTTGTGTTTTTTTTGAGATGGCGTCTCACTCTGTCACCCAGGCTGGAGTGCAATGGCGTGATCTCAGCTCACTGCGACCTCTGCCTCACAGGTTCAAGCAATTATCCTGCCTCAGCCTCCTGAATAGCTGGGACTATAGGCATGCACCACCACGCCTCGCTAATTTTTGTAGTTTTAGGTTGGCCAGGCTGGTCTCAAACTCCTGATCTCAAGTGATTTGCTGGCCTTGGCCTCCCAAAGTGCTGAGATTACAGGCATGAGCCACCGTGCCCTCAAATGATTTTTCTTCAAGATTTTTTTTTTTTTTTTTTGAGATGTAATCTGTCTCACTCTGTCACCCAGGATGGAGTGCAATGGTGTGATCTTAGCTTACTGCCTCTGCCTCCACCTCCCAGGTTCAAACGATTCTCCTGCCTCAGCCTCCCGAGTACCTGGGATTACAGGCTCACGTCACCACGCTCAGCTAATTTTTATATTTTTCTTAGAGATGGGGTCTTACCTTGTTGGCCAGGCTAGTCTCGAACTCCTGACCTGAAATGATCCACCCACGTAGGCCTCCTAAAGTGCTGAAATTACAGGCATGAGCCGCCACACCAGGCCAAAATTTTTTTTTTATTTTAAAAAATATTGCATATTTTCTTCTGGTATTTTATGATTTTATTCTCTACATTTAGATGTTTGATCCATTTGAAATTGATTTTGGTGTAGAGAAAGAGGTGCAGATTCAAACTGAGTTTTGTATTTCATTGTTTGTTTTTTCCAGATGGCTAGAGCCATCTCGTTTAGAGTTGACCCAATCTCATTTAGTGAACTGCTGTCTTTATAGTAACGAATTCCCCAGTATATTTGTGTCTATTTTGGGATTCACTATTCTGGTATCTGTCTATTCATGTGCAAGAACCAAACTGTTTTAATTATTGTCCTCATTACTCTTCTTTCTTCAGAGTTTTCCTGGCTATATTTAATATTTATTTCCCATAAGAATTTTAGAATCAATTTGTTTAGTTCCAAAAATAGTTTCATTCCTATTTTTACTGGAATAGAGATTTGGTTAAATTTATAGGTTAACTTTAGAAGAATATGTTTATGATTTTGAGTCTTTCCAAGAATAGTTATGTTGTGTGTGTGTGTGTTTTGAAACTGAGTCTTGTTCTGTCATGCAAGCTGGAGTGCAGTGACGCGATCTCAGCTCACTGCAACTAGAACCTCCCAGGCTCATTGATCCTCTTCTGCCTCAGCCCCCCAAGTAGCTGAAACTACAGGTGTGAACCACCGTGGCCGGCCAACAGTGTTTTTTCTTTCAATTTATTGAAGTCCTGCCTTTTCCCCCTAAGTCATTTTACACACACAGACACACACACACACACACAAAATTTCTGATTAATTTTTGGTATTTTATTTTTGTTGTTTTAATTGTTATTGCCTCTTTTTCTTGGTGATAATATCTAACTAGTTACAGTTTTTATATGGAGAACTTTGATTTTTATAAATTAATTTTGTACCCAGCAACTTTTACAAATATGTTTAAAATCTTTTTTCCTTTAAAAACATTTTTATTATGAAACATGTCATACACGGAGATATACTTAAAACTTGTATGTTCAGGCCGGGCATGGTGGCTCATGCCTGTAATCCCAGCACTTTGGGAGGCTGAGGCAGGCGGATCATGAGATCAAGAGATCGAGACTGTCCTGGCTAACACGGTGAAACCCCATCTTTACTAAAAATGCAAAAAATTAGCTGGGCGTGGTGGCGGGCACCTGTAGTCCCAGCTACTCAGGAGGCTGAAGCAGGAGAATGGTGTGAACGCGGGAGGCAGAGCTTGCAATGAGCCGAGATCACACCACTGCACTCCAGCCTGGGCAACAGAGCGAGACTCCATCTCAAAAAAAAAAAAA
>NW_012104920.1:1042686-1052306 GCF_000951045.1 Mandrillus leucophaeus | reverse complement strand
AAAAAAAAAAAAAAAAATTGTGTGTTCAGTTTAACTAACGAATCATTATAAAATAATACAAAATGCCACGTCAAGGATTGCCAGAAGTCCTAAAGCCTCTCCCCACTGCCCACTGAATAATTATTTTTCAGGTGAATTGTTGTTAGCATTTAAAATTCAGGAGATTTTACATGAAAAACCAATTTCTGACCTCTCTTGAAAAATCAGAAAATGCAGCCACACTGGGCCCACATTTTCAGATGGCAACAACCGCCTGGAGCGTGGAGTGTGGCTTTTTTAGGGGGAGCATATGCCCTCTTCAGCTCAACTTTAAGGCCAAGTGTCAGTTGCCATTTATGATCACACTTGAGCCACTTGCCTTGGAGGTAGGTGTCTGAATTTCTGAACTTTGCTTTAGCATATTGAAAACAGAAGGAGGTTGGATGTCGGAAAGTGAGGCCAAGGAAGGATGCATGCTTCTGGTGCAGGCGGTGGGATGGTGCCCTTCCCTGAGACAGGAGCTCCAAGTTTAGAGAAGATGATGTGCTTGTTTCTAGACACACTGAGTTTGAGGTGCTTGTGGATGAGCAAGCAGGGCAGAGCTATCTAGTAGACAGTTGCACAACCAAGCCTGGAGCCCAGGTTAGCCATGCAGGTTTGGGGATCATCAGCTTTTGGAAGGCAGCCGAAGCTGTGGGAGTGGAGGAGATGACCAAGGGGGAGTGTGCTGGATGTGAAGAACCTTGGGGAGTCCACATTGAAGGAAGCCGCAAGGAAAGCAGATTTTTTACTGTGTCCCCAGCGCCTAGCTGAATGATATTTACATGGGGTGCTGGAGAGAGTAGGATACTCCTACTGAAAGGAAGGGTAGAAAAGAGGACCGTGGTCCAGAAGCCAGGGAAAAAAGTGCGTAGGGTATAGTCCACCACGATGTTAAAACCTACAGGCATGCCGGGCGTGGTGGCTCATGCCTGTAATCCCAGCACTTTGGGAGGCCAAGGTGGGTGGATCACCTGAGGTCAGGAGTTCGAGACCAGCCTGACGAACATGGAGAAACCCCATCTCTACTAAAAATATAAAAGCCTGGAGAACCCACGTGGGACAGGCAACCGTGAATCATAGTGGTGCCAAGCTGTGTGGTCATGTGACCTTCTCCAGCCTTTCCCACAGGGACTCGAGGGGAGGACAGTCGAATTTAGCCAGCACTGGCGTTTAGTCAGGAGGTTTAGACTAAGGAATGAGACAAAGTGAGTGAGGATTGGCAAGAGAGTGGTTAAAATAAAGGATAGCGAGGTCTGTGGAGGAGGAAGTGAAGTAGGGTAGGGGTTAACAGGAAGAAAGGCCAGGAGTCAGTGGCCTGAAAAATAAGTAGGCTGGGAGAACTTGAGGACCAGTGCTGGGATGCAGGGAGGAAGCTGGGCCCTGGGAGCAGGAGGTCTGAGTGGGCTGTCTCAGATAGAGCGGTTGTGAACAGCAAGCTTCAGGGCGCGGCATGGGAGTGGCAGCTGGAATAGGAAAGAAGACACCACTGGATATGAGGTGGCAAAGAACACTTAAGATGAAGGCTTCAAATGCAGTTTAAAATTTCCTGGTATCTCCTTTTTTTTTTTTTTTTTTTGAGACAGTGTCTCTGTTACCCAGGTTGCCCAGGCTGGAGTGCAGTGGCGCAATCTCAGCTCACTGCAGCCTCCACCTCCTGGGTTCAAGCGATTCTCCTGCCTCAGCCTCCTGAGTAGCTGGGACTACAGGCACCCGCCACTGCGCCCAGCTAATTTTTTGTATTTTTAGTAGAGATGGGGTTTCACCGTGGTCTCGATCTCCTAACCTTGTGATCCGCCCGCCTTGGCCTCCCAAAGTGCTGGGATTACAGACGTGAACCACCGAGCCCAGCCAATTTTATACTTTTTTTTGTAGAGACGGGATTCCACCGTGTTGGCCAGGCTGGTCTCAAACTCCTGAGCTCAAGTAATCCGCCTGCCTCGGCCCCACAAACTGCTGGGATTACAAGTGTGAGCCACCACACCAGGCCTCTGCTTCATTTCTTATCTCGGCATTTCCCCGTGTGTCCCAGCCTCTCCCACTTGCTCGGTTGTTCCTCTAGTTTATCCCCTTGTGCATTCCCCTCACTGCCTGGCTTCTCTCTCTCAAAGGTTCCTTCTGATTCTCTTTGTGGAAATTGACTACTGGGAGCGGCTGCTGTTTGAGACGCCCCATTACGTGGTGAACGTAGCCGAGCGAGCCGAGGACCTGCGCATTCTGCGTGAAAATCTGCTACTTGTTGCTAGAGACTACAACAGGTAGAGCTCCAGTCCTCACTGCAGCCCTTCGAGATGCTATTTGATTCCTCCTTTTTCTCTTATCTGCCCTGTGATGTTGTCCATTTTCTGCAATTTCTGTCCTCTACATTTTTTTCGTCTCAAAAAAAAAACAAAGGTCTCCCACTCTTATGGCTCTACCATTATTCCTACCCCTTGTAGTTTTATCTTCTAGCTGCAGGGTGGAGCGTAAAGCCAATCAGGTCCCCTCGTACCCCATAGGGCACTTGGACCACATATATTGTAGCTCTGGGCCACTTCTCTAGGAATGAAACGGGCTGGTATTAGGACTATGTGCACAGAATAACATGACTCATTGAACTAAGGCCTGCTGCCCCCATCCCTGCCTCAGTTTCTGGACTGCCTTGGTATTCTCTCTGGAGTGAGGCTTTGTTCTGGGTTAGGTACTGTCTTAGTCTGTTTGGGCTTCTATAACAAAATGCCATAGACCAGTTGGCTTATAAACAACAAACATTTGTTTCTCACACTTTTGGGGGTTGGTGAGTCCAAGAGCAAGGTGCCAGCAGATTTGGTGTCTGGTGAGGGCCTGCGTCCTGGTTCATAGGTGGCTGTCTTCTTGCTGTGTCCTCACATAGTAGAAGGAGACAAGGGAGCTCTCTTAGGCCTCTTTCATGAGGGCACTAATTCCATTCATGAGGGCTCTACCCTCATGACCTAATCACCTCCCAGAGGTCCTAACACCATCACTGTGGGAGTGGGGGTTTTAACATACAAATTTGGTGGGGACACAAATATACAGACCATAGCAGGAAACTTTCTCAGCCCAGTTAAAGTCCAAGGAAGTGCAACCAGCAGTCTTGTTTGAGTGTCTAGAACTGCAGTGTCCAACATGGTGGCCTCTAGCTGCATGTGGCTATTTCCATGTAAATTAAGTAAATAAACTTCAAAATTCAATTACTCATTGGTACAGGCCACATTTCAAATGCTCCATAGCCATATGTGATGAGTGGGTGCCATATTGGACAGCACACATTGTATTAGGTTGGTACAAAGTGATTGCAGTTGTTGCCATTACTTAGATGACAATCACTTTTGCACCAACCTAAGAGAACACTCCATCATTGCAAAAAGTTCTTTTGGAAGTACTAGTCTAGGATCTGGGATCTAGGATCTAGACTAGTGGTCTAGAAACATTCAGATTTCTCCACCATTTCCTGATGTGGAGGAAAGATCTTCAGGGCTTGTTCCCTCTGGCTACCAGGCCTCTCTTACGCACAGGATTATTGCCATGCTGTCCCCAGATGAGCAGGCCCTTTTCAAAGAGCGTATTCGGTTCCTGGATAAGAAGATCCACCCGGGACTCAAGAAACTGCACTGGGCCTTGAAGGGGGCCAGTGCCTTCTTCATCACGGAGTGCCGTATACATGCCAGCAAGGTGGGCCATGGTCCTTAGACCCTAAAGGTCTGCAAGGCTGATGGATCATTTATACTCGAGTGTTGCATAGAGATTGGGAAACCTGTGGGTAGTGTAAAAAGAATTAAGTTTGCTTTGGGAAGGACTTTTTTGTGTGTCATCCAGTCTAGCTGGAGAACAAGTGGGAGAGTAGAATGAGGTCCAGATGGTCTCTTCCCAAGCTGAAACTCCCCCATGGTGGGGCCTGACTCTAGGTGCAGATGATTGTGAATGAGTTCAAGGCATCCACTCTGACCATTGGCTGGCGAGCCCAAGAGATGTCAGAGACGCTGCTGGTACGCATTAGTGGCAAACGGGTATACAGGGACCTGGAATTTGAAGAGGACCAAAGAGAGCACCGGGCAGCTGTACAGCAGAAATTGATGAGCCTGCACCAGGATGTGGTGACCATCATGGCCAACTCTTATGAGGTCTTCAAGAATGATGGTCCTGAGGTAGGGTTCCTGTGGCCAGAATGTTGTGGTTGGAAAAACCACAGTCCCCCAGTTTCATCAGGCCATTCTCTTGCTCCCGACCCTTTTTTCTTTTTACCAGTGTGTACTTCTCAAACATCGTGCTCTAGTCTTGGACTCAGCCGACCTTCAGTCCTCACACCTCTTCCTCTAGGACTCAGAGTCCTGCCTTTCCTTTAAACCAAGTTGTTTCCTTCCCTGTTGAAATCTCATTTCCCAGGATGTGCACTGTCTTCCCTGAAAAGTTCTCTTTTTCCTCCCTCCGTCCCATCAGATTCAGCAGCAGTGGATGCTGTACACGATTCGGCTGGACCGCATGATGGAGGATGCCCTGCGCCTGAATGTGAAGTGGTCACTGCTAGAACTATCCAAGGCTATCAACGGGGATGGAAAGACCAGCCCAAACCCACTCTTCCAAGTCCTTGTCATTTTGAAGAATGATATGCAAGGAGGTGTGGCACAGGTAGGAACCGCTTTGCCCCCAAAATCTCAAAACCATTACATCTTATTTGTCAGTTTCCCTTAATTCCTAAACTTGGTCCTTGGCCTTGACTTTATCCTGTGGCCTTCAGACCTGCTGCTGAAGTGCGTGACCTTCCCAGTCCTAAGGCTTATCTCTCCCTCTCCACTGGGTTCCTCACAGGTGGAATTCTCACCCACTCTGCAGACTTTGGCAGGTGTGGTCAATGACATTGGCAACCACCTCTTTTCCACCATCTCTGTCTTCCGCCACCTCCCTGACATTCTCACCAAGCGCAAGTTACATCGTGAACCCATTCAGACAGTTGTAGGTGAGTGGGCAACGGGGAGGGCACAAGGCACAGGGTTTCAGAGGCTGTCGAGTGGGCCAGGCCAGGAGGAGAGACCGGGGCTGTTTCCAGACGTACTGGGCCAGTCACCTCCATGACCTGGGGAAAACTCAGGTCAAGGGACCAGATCCGCTGGGCACAGTGGCTCATGCCTGTAATCCCAGCACTTTGGGAGGCCGAGGCAGGCGGGTCATTTGAGGTCAGGAGTTCGAGACTAGCCTGGCCGACATGACAAAACCCCATCTCAACTAAAAATACAAAAACTAGCCATGCATGGTGGCGAGTGCCTATAATCCCAACTGCTTAGGAGGCTGAGGCAAAGAATCACCCAGGAGGTGGAGGTTGCAGTGAGCTGAGATCATGCCACTGTACTCCAACCTGGGTGACAGAGTGAGACTCCATCTAAAAAAAAAAAAAAAATAGCAGGGGGGCCAGTTTGGGGAAGGGAGCAGGGGCACGGATGGGGGTTGAGATTAGGTGACCAATGCTCATGGGATTTGGGATTTGGGATGGGAGATGAGGAAGGACAAGCTTGGGACTGGGACTGGGACTAGGCTATAAGAGGCCTAGACACCAACAGGCAAGACATCAGATCCTATGAAGGAGACATTAAGAGTCACATTTTTACTTTCTGCCTACTCCTTTACCTTCTAATGTGCATGTTTGAGCTGTATTTCTTTGGGAAGCTGGTTTTGGAGTGGAAGGTCTGGAGCAGTGGGCAGGGCCCAGGCAGAACTTGGGTTGGGGTGGAAGTCAGTGAGAAGCATTTTTCTTGATCCTTTGAAGAGCAAGATGAGGACATCAAGAAGATCCAGACCCAAATCAGCAGCGGCATGACTAACAACGCGAGCCTGCTGCAGAACTACCTCAAGACCTGGGACATGTACCGGGAGATCTGGGAGATCAACAAGGACTCTTTCATTCGTCGCTACCAGCGCCTCAACCCACCTGTCTCTTCTTTTGATGCCGACATTGCCCGGTGAGTGGTGAGGGTGGACTGAAAGTCTGTCTGTAGGAGGCACAGCACTAGAGGAGGAGCCTGGGCCTAGAGTCTTCGGAAGCAGGTGGTGGGGCTGAGGACGACATGTGTCCTCAACGACAGGAAAAGAACAAGACCTAGGACATCGGACCTTTGCTTCTCAAGGGGTAGAGATCAAGGAAGAGCTGGACACGATTTAGGTGAAAAGCAGTTGTCTAGGGGAGGATGGCAGGGCCTGGTGGGAAAAAGGAAATTCCAGAGATCTGGAAGATGAAAGAAATGAGCCCTTTTATTCTAAGAAGGCAGATGGGAGTTAAATGGAAGATTCTTTTGTTTGTTTTATTTTGTTTGAGACAGGGTCTTGCTCCGTCATTGCCCAGGCTGAAGTGCAGTGATGTGATCATAGCTCACTGTGGCCTGGACCTCCTGGGCTCAAGCGATCCTCCTGCCTAACCCTCCCGAGTAGCTGGGACCACAGGCACATGCCACTATGCTTGGATAATTTTCTTTTCTTTTCTTTTCTTTTTTTAATTTTTTGTAGAGATTCTATGTTGCTCACTCTGGAAGAATTTTTTTTTTTTTTTAATTTCTTTTATTTGAGACAGAGTCTCACTCTGTCACCCAGGCTGGAGTGCAGTGCAACCTCTGCTTCCCAGGTTCAAGCAATTCTCATGCCTCAGCCTCCCGAGTAGCTGGGATTACAGGTATCTACCACCACGCCTGGCTAATTTTTGTATTTTTAGTTCAGATGGGGTTTCACCATGTTGGCCAGGCTGGTCTCAAACTCCTGACCTCAAGTCATCCACCCGCCTCAGCCTCCCTCAGTGCTGGGATTACAGATGTGAGCCACCATGCCTGGCCTAGAAGAAGATCTTAATTTCTGATCTTTTTTTTTTTTTTTTTTTTGAGACGGAGTCTCGCTCTGTCGCCCAGGCTGGAGTGCAGTGGCGCGATCTCGGCTCACTGCAAGCTCCGCTTCCCGGGTTCCTGCCATTCTCCTGGCTCAGCCTCCCGAGTAGCTGGGACTACAGGCGCCCACAACCGCGCCCGGCTAATTTTTTTTGTATTTTTAGTAGAGACAGGGTTTCACCGTGGTCTCGATCTCCTGACCTTGTGATCCACCCGACTCGGCCTCCCAAAGTGCTGGGATTACAGGCGTGAGCCACCGCGCCCAGCCTTAATTTCTGATCTTAACTCACATCTTTTTATGGGCCTCTGGTCATTCATTCATTCATTCTGTAAACATTCCATAAACATGCGTTGTATGGGCCATGAGGAGTTAAGGAAAAAAAAAAAAGAAAGAAAATAAATGAGCAAGTTCTTTCCTCTTGAGGGCTCTAGAGTAGTAAGGAAGATAAAAGTACAGCTGAAAGAGCGGTGGCCGTGGTGTCACGAGAAGACTTGGAATCGCAGCTGTGCCACTTACTAGCTGTGTGACTTTAGGCAGGTTTTCTAGATTCTCTGGGCCTCAGTTTTCTGTGAAACAGATATTATACTACCTACCTTGGAACCTTGTGAAATGATTAAAGATACACGAAAGCACTTTGTAGGCTGCAGCTGTGGGCTCATGTACTGTATTATTACACAGCTGCACCGTGGTAAGTACTATGAGGAAGGGATATAACATGCCAGGGCAGTTCAATGGAAGGAGAGAGGATTTCCAGCTAGGGATTTTAGGGAAGGCTTCCAGGAGAAAGGGACTTTGCATAGGATTTCAACAGGCAGAGATGGGCAGTGGGGAAGGCATTCCACATGGAGGGAATGGCATGAGCAAAGGCATAAAGATGTGAGTCCATGAGCACGTTCACCCTGCAGAGTGAGATCTGCAGCGTAGGCACAGGAAAGGAAGAACACAAAGGGGTTCTGCAGCATCCAAGTGGATTCTCCCAACCACCTTGTGAGGCAGGCTCTGTTACTATCACTGTGTTACAGATGAGGAAACCAAGGCTCACAGTTAAAAAAAACAAACAAAACCTGCTTGAGGTCATAGAACTAGGAAGCAGCACAGGGTGAACTCAACCCAGATCTGTGCCACTCTAAAGCTTTTTTTTTTTTGAGATGGAGTCTCACCCTGTCACCCAGGCTGGAGTGCAGCGGTGCCATCTTGGCTCACTGCAGCCTCCGCCTCCTGGGTTTAAGTGATTCTCCTGCCTCAGCCTCCCCAGTAACTGGGATTATAGGCGCCCGCCACCACACCCAGTTCATTTTTGTATTTTTAGTAGAGACAAGGTTTCACCATGTCGGCTAGGCTGGTCTTGAACTCCTGACCTTGTGATTCACCCGTCTCAGCCTCCCAAAGTGCTGGGATTACAGGCGTAAGCCACCATGCCCGGCCTCACTCTAGAGCTTTGAATGCCAGACTAAGAAGTTTGACAGCTATCTTATAGCCAGTGACTGGGAAAATGACAGTCACAGCTGCATGGCTGGGGCAGATTGGAATGAGGGATGCCTGGGAGTAGAAGAACTCTCTAGAATTGCTGCCCAGATATGGGTGGAAGGAAATGAGACCTGGAGCCCGTGCTGGGACAGGGGGCATGTCTGTGAAGAAAACGACATTCTAGCTGGGATCCGGGGCTCTTGCAGCTACACAGAAGTTGCTAATAATGTGCAGAAAGAGGAGACCGTCACCAACATCCAGTTTGTGCTGCTGGACTGTTCGCACCTCAAGTTCTCCCTGGTGCAGCACTGCAATGAGTGGCAGAACAAGTTCACGACTCTGCTGAGGGAGATGGCTGCTGGGCGTCTCCTGGAGCTGCACACCTTCCTGAAGGACAATGCAGAGAAGTGCGGGCTGGGGCGCCCTGCAGGAAGGGGCCAGGGGCAGGCCCTGGGCCTTCCACTCATTAGAGCTCCCTTTGCCCACCTTCAGAATCAGCCGCCCTCCCCAGACGCTGGAGGAACTGGGGGTCAGCTTGCAGCTCATGGATACCCTGCAGCACGATTTGGCCAACCTGGAGACTCAGATCCCTCCCATACACGAGCAATTTGCCATTCTTGAAAAGTACGAGGTGCCAGTCGAGGACAGTGTGAGTTCCTGTGGTGTTTGGTCTACCTGGAACCCGTATCGGCGGCAGATTGCAGGGGAGGCCCTTGGCTGTCCTCAGGGAGAGTAGAGAAGTGACAGGAGGAGGAGACTCCAGATTTGAAAGCCAAAGCTAGCTCAAACGATACCTTTACTTAGCTTCTGGATTTCTTTTTCCTTTTTTTTCTTTTCTTTTTCTTCCTCCTCTTCCTCTTCCTCTTCTTCTTTTTTTTTTTTAAATAGAGTCTGGCTCTGTCACCCAGGCTGGAGAGCAGTGGTACGATCTCGGCCTACTGCAACCTCTGCCTCCCAGGCTCAAGTGATTCTCCTACTTCAGCCTCCCGAGTAGCTGGGACCACAGGTGCATGCCACCACACCTGAGTGATTTTAGTATTTTTTGTAGAGATGGGGTCTCATTTTGTTGCCGAGGATGGTCTTAAACTCCTGAACTCAAGCAATCTGCTGACCTTGGCCTCTCAAAGTGCTGGGGTTATAGGTGTGAACCACTGCACCCAGCTGGTTTTACTTACTGCATTTACTTTTTGTTTTTTTTTTGGTTTTGGCCTCATTCTCAGACAGACAGCTTTGAGACTTTTTTTTTTTTTTTTTTTTTTTTTTTTTTTTTTTTT
>NW_012104920.1:1029846-1042636 GCF_000951045.1 Mandrillus leucophaeus | reverse complement strand
TTTTTTGAGACAGGGCCTCCAACCATTCCCCAGCCTGGATTGCAGTAATGCAATCATGGCTCACTGCAGCCTCAACTTCCTGGGCTCAAGTGATCCACCTCAGCCTCCAGAGTAGCTGGGACTACAGGCATCTCAAGTGATCCTCCCACCTTGGCCTCCCAAAGTGCTGGGATCACAGGCGTGAGCCACCACACCCGGCCAGGGTTTCTTTTAGGCCCAGCACCTCACACTTTGACTTTTTTAGGCCTTGTCACATGTGCAAAACTCATCCCCAGACTCTGGTCTGGAGGATCAGAAAAGAGTCCTTAAAAGCCTTTATGAGAGGGCAGACCTCCTGCTCCTGGTCATCTGCCACTCTCTGACACCCCTAGGTCTTGGAGATGCTGGACAGTCTCAATGGGGAATGGGTTGTCTTCCAACAAACTCTGCTGGACAGTGAGCAAATGCTGAAGAAATACAAGGAGAAATTCAAGACAGGCCTGATCCACTCGGCAGATGACTTCAAGAAGAAAGCACATACGCTTCTGGAAGATTTCGAATTCAAAGGTACTACTTGATACACCTCTCCCGCTTCTTTAGCCTTTGTTTAGAGACCCCGCCTTCCAAGCCCAGGTCCTGGGAAGGAAGAACAGGGAGGGGAGGCGGAGGGTGGGTGCTGGGGCGAGGAAGAGCCACCGCTCAGGAGGAAAGGAGGAGGACACTCAGTGGCTCTCGTTTTGGGCACAGGTGCAGCTCATAGCATTTCTACTTTTCTTTTTTCTTTCTGTTTTTTTTTTTTTTTTTTTGAGATGGAATCTCTCTCTGTTGCCAGTCTGGAGTGCAGTGGCTTGATCTCAGCTCACTGCAACCTCCACCTCCTGGGTTTAAGCGATTCTTCTGCCTCAGCCTCCCAAGTAGCTGGGACTACAGGCGCGTGCGCCACCATGCCCGGCTAATTTTTGTATTTTTAGTAGAGACGGGGTTTCACCGTGTTGGCCAGGATAGTCTCGATCTCTTGACCTTGTGATCCGCCTGCCTCAGCCTCCCAAAGTGCTGGAATTACAGGCGTGAGCCACCGCGACCAGCCCCCATTTCTACTTTTTTTTTTTTTTTTGAGACGGAGTCTCCCTCTGTCTCCCAGGCTGGAGTGCGGTGGCGTGATCTCCACTCACTGCAAGCTCCGCCTCCCGGGTTCACGCCGTTCTCCTGCCTCAGCCTCCCGTGTGGCTGGGACTACAGGCGCCCGCCACCACGCCCGGCTAATTTTTGTATTTTTAGTAGAGACGGGGTTTCACTGTGTTAGTCAGGATGGTCTCGATCTCCTGACCTCGTGATCCGCCCATCTCAGCCTCCCAAAGTGTTGGGATTACAGGTGTGAGCCACGGCGCCCGGCCCATTTCTACTTTTCTTATCCTGACTTTCGTATTCCATCTGTTCCTGACTCTCAAGCCGCATTTAGGAGTTTTTGCTAAGATTAACCATCATTCTTTCAATGCGTTCCCTCTTGTTCTCCTTCTCTTCCCTCTCTCACATGAGGAGAGAGGTGAGATTTGCCCACAAAGAGATAGGAGAGCCGTGGCTGTCCTTGCCAGACGTGAGCGGGAAGCTGAGCTTCATCCTGAATCCTCCACAGGCCCTTTCACCAGCAACGTGGGACACATATCTGCCCTAGACCAGATCGCACAAGTGCGGGCCATGCTGATGGCCATGCGGGAAGAGGAAAACAGTCTCCGAGCCAACCTGGGCCTCTTCAAGATCGAGCAGCCACCCTCTAAGGACCTTCAGAACCTGGAGAAGGTAGTGTGCTGAGCGAGGACCCTGTGGTCACTGTAGATAAGGGGCAGGGACAGGATAATGGGTCCTTAGCACCCACAAAGGCAGTGGGACGGGAGAGGAGCTCACGAGGAGCTTTTGTTTCAGTTGAGGTAAAATTCACACAACAAAATTAATTATTATTATTTTTTTGAGACAGTCTTGCTGTCTTGCCCAGGCTGGAGTGTGGTTGCGCAATCTCGGCTCACTGTAACCTCTGTCGCCCGGGTTCAAACGATTCTCATGCCTCAGACTCCCGAGTAGCTGGGATTACAAGCATCCACCACTATGCCTGGCTACTTTTTGTATTTTTAGTATAGAGATGGGGTTTTACCATGTTGTCCAGGCTGGTCTCGAACTCCTGACCTCAGGTGATCCACCTGCCTCAACCTCCCAAAGTGCTGGGATTACAGGTGTGAGCCACGGCGCCCCACCAAAATTAACCATTTTGAAGTGAACAATTAGTGACATTTAGTGATTCACACCACCTCCATCTAATTCCCAAACATTTGTATTACCCTAAAGGAAACTCTGCCCCTTAGCAGTCACGTCCATCCCCCGTCCCCCGCCCTAGTCAGTTATGAGCCTATTTTCCAGGTGTGTGATTTGCCTATTCTGGACACTTCATACAAATGGAACCATATCATACGTGGCCTTTTTAATCTGACTTCTTTCGTTTAGCATAATGTCTTCAAGGTTCATCCATGGTGTAGCATGGATCAGTACTTTTTAAAATGGCTGAATATTCATATTTGAATATTGTATGAATTTACCACATTTTGTTTACCATTCACCAGTTGATGGACATTTGGGTT
This sequence comes from Mandrillus leucophaeus, assembly GCF_000951045.1. Classification (NCBI taxonomy): domain Eukaryota; kingdom Metazoa; phylum Chordata; class Mammalia; order Primates; family Cercopithecidae; genus Mandrillus; species Mandrillus leucophaeus. The sequence goes on along the minus strand of NW_012104920.1, from coordinate 1,040,030 downwards.
ATTTCCACCTTTTCGCTAGAAGGAGTAGTGCTGCCATGAACACGCGTGGACTTGTATTTGTCTGAACACCTGTTCCCTATTCTTGTGGGTGTGAGCCTAGGGGTGGAATTGCTAGATCATATGGAAACTCTATGTTTAACTTTTTGAGGAGCTGCCAAGCCATTTTCCACAGCAGCTGCACCATTTCACATTCCCACTAGTAGTGTACAAGGCTTCCTATTTCTCCATATCTCCATGCCAACACTTATTTACCTTTTTTTTTTTTTTTTTTTGGTTCTAGCCATCCTAGCGGGTGTGAAGTGGTATCTCACTGAGCTTTTGATTTGCATTTTCCTAATGACTCATGACATTGAGGATCTTTTCCTGTGCTTGTTCCTTGATAAGCTCTTAAGGCGACAGAGTGGAGAAATTTATGTGGACGGAGGAGGCCGCTGTATTATCTAGAGGGAAAGCGTCACAGAGCGAGAGCAGCGAAGGGCCTGGGCGTCCGTCGAGGAGGAGGAGGGCAGGTGCCACTTCATGCAATGCGCCTTTCTGCTCTGTAGGAGCTCGATGCCCTCCAGCAAGTCTGGGAGATCACACGAGACTGGGAGGAGAACTGGAATGAGTGGAAGACTGGCCGGTTCCTGACCCTGCAGACCGAAAGCATGGAGACCATGGCCCATGGGCTGTTTCGTCGCCTCACAAGATTAGCCAAAGAGTATAAGGTGGGGAGAAACAGGGCGGGGAGGCGGAAGAGAGGCTAGTGGAGGATCAGGATCTATTCCCAGGGAGGTCGTCGGGTCTTCTGATGCCCCCAACTTTTGCTCAGGACCGAAACTGGGAAATTATTGAAACCACTCGCTCAAAAATAGAGCAGTTCAAGAGGACCATGCCTCTCATCTCAGACCTACGGAACCCTGCCCTTAGAGAGAGGTGAGGCTGCCCCTCTGCTCCCGGGTGTCCACTCTGCCCCGCTGGCCTGCGCCACCACCTGCTCCCTCCCATTCTCCTCTCCACGGTGTTCACAGCTCTCTCTTCCCCTTTGTCCACAAATGTATGTCTTTTTCTCTTTCCTCTTTTTAACAAACATTTAATTTTGATGGACGCATGAAAATTGCATACACTTATGGTGTACAGCATAATGTTTTGAAATATGTACACATTGCGGAATGGCTAAATTGAGCTAATTATCATATGCATTACCTCACATACCTATTTTTTGTAGTGAGAATACTGAAAAGCTACTCTCAGTGGTTTTCAAGTGTACAATAGATTGTTATCAACCATTGTTGCCACAGTGTACAGGAGATCATCCCTCTTGTTTAACTGAAATTTTGTGTCCTTTGACCAACACCTCCCCAACTCTCCACCTACCACCCCCAGTCCCTGATAACCAGCATTCGACTCCGCTTCAGTGAGTTCAACCTGTTCGGACTTCACATATGACATATGAGTGCGAGCGTGCGGTGTTTGTCTTTCTTTGCCTGGCTTATTTCGCTTAGCAAAATGTCCTCCAGGTTCTTCCATGTTGTTGCAAATGACAGGATTTTCTTCTTTCCTGTGGCTGAAGATATTTCACTGTATATATGCACCACATTTTCGTCCTCCATTCATCGCTTGATGGACACTCAGGGTGATTCCACATCGTGGCTATTGCGAATAGTGCTCAGTGAACATGTGGCACAGACACCAAGCCTGCCACTGTCCTCTGCTTCTTGCACTGTCTCAGGTCATCCAGCCTTGCTGACTCTTGTTCTCTGCCCCCTGCCCTGGGGCCTCCCGCTGTCTGAGAGGGAGTTGTCTATCATGACTAAGCCTTATGTCTTTTTTTTTTTTTCTTTTTCTGGGAGGTAGACAGAGTCTCACTCTGTTGCCCAGGCTGGGGTGCAGTGCTGTGATCTCGGCTCACTATAACCTTTGCCTCGCGGGTTCAAGGAATTCTTGTGCCTCAGCCTCCCGAGTAACTGGGATTACAAGCACCCGCCACCATGCTCGGCTAATTTTTGTATTTTTAGTAGAGATGGAGTTTTGCCATGTTGGCCAAGATGGTCTTGAACTCCTGGCCTCAAGTGGTCCGCCCGCCTTGGCCTCCCAAAGTGCTTGGATTACAGGCGTGAGCCACCTGGCCCGGCCCGCCTTATGTCTTTTGTTATACAAAAGATTTTATTTTGAGGTAGCCAAAAGTATAACTTTCTTTCTGTATGGTTTTTGCCTTTGTGCCTTGTTTAGGAAGACCTTTCCTATCCCAAAGTTACAAATACATCCTCTTCATTCTGTCTTCTAATGCTTTGTGTTTCTCAGTTTTAACTCCTTTAATCCGTCGGAATTTATCATATGGTAGAGGATGCATCTCGAGCCATTGGGGATAGATTTATAAAAATGAAGTAATTTTTATAAATGGTGTTTTAATAATGATCTATCCATTTAAGAGAAAATAATTTTGCTTCTTCGTCTTTCTTCCAGTATAATGTTTTTGGCAATGCCGAAACTATTAAGTGTTATACGGTTATGTATAACCTAACCACTTTATTTGCTTACATTACTTAACCTCTCTAAGCCTCAGTTTTCTTATCCGTAAATGGAATAATAATAATTCCTAATTTATAGAGTAGCCATGAGAATGATATGAGATGTTTCATGTAAGGCCTTTACTCAGTGCAGATCTAGAGTAAACCTGCAGTGATTCGTTGTATGTTTTGTGGGCGCAGCTGCCTCAACTCCCTCTCCAGATAATCCACTCCTGGAGGGTCTCACCTCAATCTTCGTATTCCCCATGGTGCCTATGATTGCATCTTCAAACCTGTTTAGCAAAATGTGTTGAATCATGAATTAATAACTATGCAGAATCACAGTGTCCCAGTGGGAGACAGCACTGGGAGTGATGGTAACGCTCCTGACCTCACACCCTCCTGTTCCTGGCTGCAGGCACTGGGACCAGGTCAGGGATGAGATCCAGCGGGAGTTTGATCAGGAATCTGAAAGCTTCACCTTGGAGCAGATTGTGGAGCTTGGGATGGATCAGCACGTGGAGAAAATTGGGGAGATCTCTGCTTCAGCAACTAAAGAGCTGGCTATAGAAGTGGTACGACCCTCCTCTCCCATGCTCCCATACCTCCTGCACCTCCTGGAGCACAGGCTTCCAGCTGTTCATCATCTGATGATGCCTCTCAGCTCCTGTTCCCTTTAGGGAAGAGATACCTGACTGCTGTGTCCCCCAATTTCTCTCCACAGGCTTTACAAAACATTGCCAAGACCTGGGATGTGACTCAGCTCGACATAGTACCCTACAAGGATAAAGGCCATCATCGGCTCAGGTCGGGGGAGCTGGGGCTCTAGGAGAAAGGGGGACTGTGTGACCCGGGCTGCAGCTTGGGGCCAAGGTTGGGCAGGTGGGGATGGACTATGATTTTGACCCCTTGTGTCCCAGAGGTACAGAAGAAATATTCCAGGCGCTGGAAGATAACCAGGTAGCTCTGTCTACCATGAAGGCATCTCGCTTTGTCAAGGCCTTTGAGAAGGATGTGGATCACTGGGAACGCTGCCTCTCCCTCATCTTGGAGGTTATTGAGATGATTCTCACAGTGCAGCGTCAGTGGATGTACTTAGAGGTCAGGACTCAGCGCCCAAGCTTTTGCTGCTTCCTGCTTTTCCTCCTTCACTTGCTTAAGACCTAGATTTTGCCCTGTTATCAGCCTCATTCTCCTACCTTTAAAGTCACTCTTCATCTAGGACCCAGCTGTCTGATTCTTAGTTATTACCTCTCACCTTAGATTCCTTCCCTAACAAGTTTTTGTTCTTCTTCCTAGATTTTTCTTCCATTTTTCTTCTTAGACCCAAGTACCTGGCCCCCGACTTCCAACTTTCCTTGTAGAACTTGGGCATCTTGGCCTTTGACTTCTGGCACTCTGTATCTTCTACTCAACTGTCACCCACGATCTGGGAACAGGGAGCAGAGGGTGGAGAGTGCGTAAGAAGTGGCCTCTCACTCCAATTTTTGGCCCCCTCAGAATATCTTCCTAGGAGAAGACATCCGCAAGCAGCTGCCCAATGAATCGGCCTTATTTGACCAGGTCAACAGTAACTGGAAAGCCATCATGGACAGGATGAACAAGGACAACAATGCTCTCCGGAGCACCCATTACCCAGGTCAGAGCTTCAGGGCTGCTGCCCTGACACAGCTTCGGCAGGCACTCTGCTTGGTCATGGTTGCATGTTTCATTGATTAAAAAGACTGATGCCCCCAGCTCTCATAACATGTCCCATCTCCATCACCTCTTCTAAGCATTAGATCACAATTCCATAAATTAAACTCAACAAGTATTTGCGTGGAGTATAATAATGTAGTGGTTAAGAGCATGGAATATGGAATCAGTCAGATTAGTTTATTTATTTATTAAAAAAAATTTGTTCTTGAGACGGAGGTTTGTGCGTCGCCCAGGCTGGAGTGCAGTGGTGCGATCTGGGCTCACTGCACTGTCCACCTCCTGGGTTCAAACGATTCTCCTGCTTCAGCCTCCCAAGTAGCTGGGGAATACAAGCATGTGCCACCACCTCTGGCTAATTTTTTAAATTTTTAGTAGAGCTGGGCTTTCACCAAGTTGGCCAGGCTGGTCTCGAACTCCTGACCTCGGGTGATCCACCTCCCTCAGTCTCCCAAAGTGCTGGGATTACAGGTGTGAGCCACTGAGCCCAGCCTACATTGACTTTAGTTTAGCAGATTAGCCTTCAGCCATGGGATGGGGTAGGGTATGGGGAAGAAAGGGATGAACACATGGTAAGATGAACACATAGTGAGGGCTGGTTGACTGGGGGAGACTGGGGTAGAGAATCAGGGAGTCAGGTTTGACAACGGGCATCTAGAATGGGCATCCTGTGGCGAAGAATTCTGGCGGGGGTACAGAGGACCTCTTCATTTTACCTAGGGCTAGTCTTAACAGTGCTTCATTTTTCCAAGAGCCTTCAGTATATACATCAATAAAAATAACTTTAATTATTCTGATAAAAGGTAAACATGAAAAGTTATGATATGCAAAGTTGAATGACAATGACTGATATTATTTGAAATAATTGATTGAATTATATTTCAGAACAATTTATAAACAAAGCCAAAAAAACAGTAATCCCTTTGTTGAATGCACAGAATAAATCCATCTTGTCCACGGCTACTGAGTCTGCCTGTGATCTCTGGGGGTCACTCAGGTTTGCACTCACAGGACCCAACAGCCTGTAGACCCTGTGTTTGAAGGCATGAGGGTTACCTCTGAGTCACACTCACTAGTGTCCCTCCTTTCTTCAGAAAGCTAGAAACTAGGAAGACAAGGGGAAAATCAATCAAGACCTGAGGTATGGGGCTGTAGGCTGGGAGGAAACTAACATTATTGAGAAGCTACCGATGTGAATACATTTCAATTAGTACTCGCATTGGTTTTTTTTCTTTTGTTTTTTGAGACGGAGTTTCGCTCTTGTTGCCCAGGCTGAAGTGCAATGGCGCAATCTCAGCTCACCACAACCTCCACCTCCCAGTTCAAGCAATTCTCCTGCCTCAGTCTCCCAAGTAGCTGGGATTATAGGCGTGTGCCACCACACCCACCTACATTTGTATTTTTTTTTAGTAGAGACGGGGTTTCACCATGTTGGTCAGGCTGGTCTCGCTCTCTGACCTCAAGTGATCCACCCGCCTCGGCCTCCCAGACTGCTGGGATTACAGGCGTGAACCACCACCGCTGGCCTCACGTTGATTTTTGAGATGGATTTTATTGCCATTTTATACACAAAGGGGTCAAAACTCGATGAGGTGAATTGACATGCCAGTAAGTGAAAGAACTACTGTTTGATTGGGAGTCTTCTGCCGCCTGTTCTGGAACTCTTTTTGCTGTGACATGAGGGACACTGGCAACCCCAGTTGTAGATTTCTTTCACTGTGTGCACATGACATGTATCTAAAGTGATTTAGCTTGCTAGATTGTGTACATAGAGGGAAATCTCTACCTTTCAGAAGCTCTTGGGTGGGCCAGTGGATCCCTAAGTTCTTCCCCCAGCCCTTATTTTCTTTTTTTGCTTTTGGGAAATGAAGGAAGATGGACCCCCAAGTTCTTCGGTGGGTGTGTTATACAGTGTCCCCTGCTACCCACTGGGGATATGTTCCAAGACCCCCCAGTAGATGCCTGACACCTCAGATAGTCCTGAACCCAATTGCCATCAATCAGAACATGTTTCTGTTTGTGTCTGCTTCCCATAAATTTAATGCCCTTTCCATCTTAACTAAGCATTTGTTATGCACCGAGGCTGTAACTTTTGCAGTTTGAGGTGTGACAGCAAAACTATCATGAATTTCTTTTTCCTTTGTCACAGTTTCACAGATAGAAGATTCAGATTCTTTTTTTTTTTTTTTTTTTTGGAGACGGAGTCTTGCTCTGTCGCCTAGGTTGGAGTACGGTGGTGCGATCTCAGCTCACTGCAACTTCCACCTTCTGGGTTTCAGTGATTCTCCTGCCTCAGCCTCCCGAGTAGCTTGGCTTACAGGCACCTGCCACCACGCCCGGCTAATTTTTGTATTTTTAGTAGAGATGGGATTTCACCATGATGGCCAGGCTGGTCTTGAACTCCTGATCTCAAGTGATCCGCCCACCTCGGCCTCCCAAAGTATTGGGATGACAGGTGTTAGCCACTGCACCCGGCCAGAAGATTCATTCTTACTGTAGATCTCAGCAACCTCAGTTGAGAACTTTCACCTTTTCACTTAAAGGAAGGAAACTCTTTATGGAAGCACTTTACGGCTTCTCTTTGGCGTATCTGAATTGGCAGCATCACTACTCTTGCACTTTTGCTTACATTATTAAGTGAAATAAGAGTCACTTGAACACAGGCACTGCTGTGATGTCACAACAGTCGATCTGATAACCGAGAGGGCTACTAAATGACTCACGGGCAGGGAACCTCTTCAGCGTGGAGACGCTGGACAGAGGGATCATTCACATCCTGGGGGACAGAGCAGGATGGTGAGAGATTGCATCACACTACTCAGAACAGTGTGCAATTAAAACCTAGGAATTGTTTATTTCTGGAATTTTCCATTCAGTATTTTCGGACCACAGTTGTCTGCAGGTAGTTGCAACTATGGAAAGTGAAACTGTGGATAAGGGGAAGTTACTGTATTAATGAAGTCATGGCCGGGCGCGGTGGCTCAAGCTTGTAATCTCAGCACTTTAGGAGGCCGAGACGGGCGGATCACGAGGTCAGGAGATCGAGACCGTCCTGGCTAACCCGGTGAAACCCCGTCTCTACTAAAAATACGAAAAACTAGCCGGGCGAGGTGGTGGGCACCTGTAGTCCCAGCTACACAGGAGGCTGAGGCAGGAGAATGGTGTGAACCCGGGAGGTGGAGCTTGCAGTAAGCTGAGATCCGGCCCCTGCACTCCAGCCTGGGCGACAGAGCGAGACTCCATCTCAAAAAAAAAAAAAAAAAAAATTAATGAAGTCATATATGATGTATCATTAATGCATAAACAGTAACCTGTACAATACTGCATAATGAATAGTGAGTCATGAATTAATGGAGAGAATGGGATGAGCATGATAGAGGGTCTGGGGATACTTCTCTGCGTCCAGAAACCCTCACGGCAGTCTGTGCCCCACTGCTCAAGAGCTGGCAAAGAACACAGAGTTGGGGCATCCAGATCCCCCCAGGGCAGTGGAAAGAAGGCCATCAAATGGCATTCATCGCGCTTCTTCCCAGGCCTCCTGGACACATTGACAGAAATGAACACAATCCTGGAAGATATTCAGAAGTCTCTGGATATGTATTTAGAGACCAAGCGACATATTTTCCCCCGCTTCTACTTCTTGTCCAATGATGACCTACTGGAGATTCTGGGCCAGTCCCGAAACCCAGAGGCTGTGCAGCCGCACCTCAAAAAATGCTTTGACAACATCAAGTTGCTGAGAATCCAGAAGGTCGGTAGAAGTGGCCACAATGAGATGGTGGGTGGGTATGAAAGGCTTTGGAAGGGACCCTGCCCTTCCAACAGGAGGGCCATGTTAATTAATGATTCTCGATTTTCAGGGGATAGAACTTCTTCGAATTGGTAATATTTACAGGAGGGGAGAGGAGCAGTAATTACCCTCAAAAGGCCCCAGTACTTCTAGGTGGATACCAAGTGTGGGCTGGCCAGGCTCTGAGCAGCTTCTGTTTTCTGCAGGTTGGAGGGTCCAGCAGCAAATGGGAAGCTGTGGGAATGTTCTCGGGCGACGGCGAGTACATTGATTTCCTCCACTCAGTACTTTTAGAAGGGCCTGTGGAGGTGAGTTGTGGTGAGGGTCTGAGGACCTAGCTGATTCTTCTTCCTACAGACAGTTCACCTGGGCCGGGCACAGTGGCTCACACCTGTAATCCCAGCACTCTGGGAGGCCGAGGCGGGCGGATCCCCTGAGGTCGGGAGTTCCAGACCAGCCTGACCAACATGGAGAAACCCCATCCCTACTAAAAGTACAAAATTAGCTGGGAGTGGTGGCGCATGTCTGTAATCCTACCTATTCAGGAGGCCGAGGCAGGAGAATCGCTTGAACCTGGGAAGTGGAGGTTGCAGTGAGCTGAGATCGCACCATTGCACTCCAGCCTGGGCAATAAGAGTGAAACTCCATCTCAAAAAAAGAAAAAGAAAAAAAAAGAAAGTTCACCTGGCTCCATGAGGAGAGAAGATCTCTGTAAATGGTTGATAGTCACTCTTTCCCCTCCCACCTGCCATTCCTGACAATGATCATCTCTGCTCTGAACTGAAATTTCCTTCTGAAAGTCAGACCATCTGCCTCAGAGCCTCCATTTCTTTCAGGGACCCAAGCCAGCCGTTGCCCATTCCTGCTTTTCTCTGGGTACAAAGCCCCGGAGTGCCGCTTCCTAAATGCCTTCCCTGTGGAGGACCTTGGCCGTGCCCCTGAGGCTGAGCTACCCTATTCTCCCACCTCCCCCTAGTCCTGGCTCGGCGATGTGGAACGGACCATGAGGGTGACCCTGCGGGACCTTCTCCGGAACTGCCGCCTGGCCCTCAAGAAGTTCCTCAACAAGAGGGACAAATGGGTGAAGGAGTGGGCTGGCCAGGTGAGTTGGGGTCAACAGAAATGAGGGAACAAGGGGCCAGGCATGGTGGCTCACACCTGTAATCCCAGCACTTTGGGAGGCCAAGGTGTGCAGATCACTTGAGGTCAGGAGTTCAAGACCAGCCTGGCCAACGTGGTGAAACCCTGTCTCTACTAAAAACACAAAAAATTATCTGGTGTGGTGATGCACACCTGTAATCCCAGTTTCTCAGGAGGCTGAGGCAAAATAGCTTGAACCCAGGAGGCGAAGTTTGCAATGAGCCAAGACCGTGCCACTGCACTCCAGCCTAGGTGACAAAGTAAGACTCCATCTAAAAAAATTTAAAAAATGTAAAAAAAAAGAAAGAAAGAAAAAAAAGAGAAAGAAATGAAGAAATGAGGGAACAAGAAGATAGAGTTAAAAAGATGGAGTTAAAAGGAGGTGGCCAGTGGAAAGACAGAATCTTGAGTCTCACACAATGTGGTTTCTTACCCCCCTTTCTGGGCTGTGGCTCTGGTCACTCCAAGCTGGACCCTTAGCTCCTGACCTGAGGCCCATGTCCCATCTTTCAGAGCAGATTGGGTGCAGTTGGGAGAGGCACACAGTTCTTGAAATAACTGGGACTTGGGAGCTGGGCTGTGTGGATGGCCGAGGACAGGGCTTTGGGACATGGCTTCTGCACATCCTCAGATGGTGATCACTGCCAGTCAGATCCAGTGGACGGCTGACGTCACCAAGTGCCTGCTGACAGCGAAGGAGCGGGGAGACAAGAAAATCCTCAAGGTCATGAAGAAGAAGCAGGTGGGAGGCCGAGCACAGTGGCTGATGCTTGTAATCCCAGCACTTTGGGAGGCAGAGGTGGGAGGAGCCCACTCACTTGAGCCCAGGAGTTCGAGACCAGCCTGGGCAATATGGTGAAACCCCTTCTTTACCAAAAAATACAAAAATTAGCTGGTGGCACACCCAGGAGGTTGAGGCTGCAGTGAGCTGAGATCGTACCACTGCACTCCAGCCTGGGCAACAGAGCAAGACTCTGTCTCAAAAAAAAAAAAGGCTGGGCACAGTGGCTCACACGTGTAATCCCAGCACTTTGGGAGGCCGAGGCAGGCAGATCACGAGGTTAGGAGAT
>NW_012104920.1:1021508-1029796 GCF_000951045.1 Mandrillus leucophaeus | reverse complement strand
GGCCGAGGCAGGCAGATCACGAGGTTAGGAGATTGAGACCATCCTGGCTAACACGGTGAAACCCCGTCTCTATTAAAAATACAAAAAATTAGCCAGGCATGGTGGCGGGCGCCTGTAGTCCCAGCTACTCGGGAGGCTGAGGCAGGAGAATGGCGTGAACCCAGGAGTTGGAGGTTGCAGTGAGCCTAGATCTCGCCACTGCACTCCAGCCTGCGCGACAGAGTGAGACTCTGTCTCAAAAAAAAAAAAAAAAGAAAAGAAAAGAAAAGAAAAGAAAAAAGCAGGTGGGTGCTCTGCAAGTATGGGCTAGGTCTGGAGCTAGAATTGCAGGGAGGAAGCAGTCAGAATTAGAGGTGAGCTGGTGGAAAAGGGCCAGAGCGAGGGTGCTTTATGATGGAAGTCCAGTGCGGGCAGTCCGCGGTGGAGCAGAATTACCAGGAGTTACAGCAGGTGGGGTCAGCACCGGGTTGGAAGCGGTGTTGGGTGGGGGTGAGGGGTGATCGGGCTTTGGCGACATTGCTCTGTCTGCTCTCTTCCCTGCTGCCTCGTGCCACAGGTGTCAATCCTGAATAAGTATTCAGAAGCTATCAGGGGGAACTTGACCAAGATCATGCGGCTTAAAATTGTGGCTCTGGTGACGATAGAAATTCATGCCCGGGATGTGTTGGAGAAGCTTTACAAGAGTGGCCTTATGGATGTCAATTCCTTTGACTGGCTCAGCCAACTTCGGTTCTACTGGGAGAAGGTGCCAGATGGGCCAACTCCCCACTCTCTTACCATAAAATGGATCCTAATGCTTTTATTGCATCCATGTTCTGTAAATGCAAGGATATCCTAAGCCAACCCTTAGTCCTGTCCCAGTACCCTAATCCAGTTCTTCCTCCCATCTCCTCCCCACAATCAGGAGTGGCAAGCAGTTGTCCCAGTCAGGGCTCATTATGAATGTCACTTGAACAGGACTCAGAAACACTCCAGGCAGCTGCCGCGTTGGGTTGGGGTGGACGTGCAATATGAAACCCATTTTCCATCTTGCTCATAAACCACTCCGCTTTTCAACTCTAAAAGGGAACCCCCAATCCCTTCACTGCAGCCTCCCTGGCAACTCTGAGCCCCACTCTCAGTCATTGTCCCAGCTCTAACTCTCCTAAACCCACCTCTCTCTTTTTCTGCCCTGTTTTCCCCAGGATCTTGATGACTGTATGATCCGCCAGACCAACACGCAATTTCAGTATAGTTATGAGTACCTGGGTAACTCGGGCCGGCTTGTCATCACCCCCCTGACGGACAGGTCTGCCGTGTGGGATGAATGAGGTGGCTGGGGTGGGGGCAGCAGAAGCTGAGAAGCTTCCGGGAGTCTGACTCCGGTTCTGTCCTCAATTCTCAGGTGTTACATGACACTGACCACGGCATTGCACCTGCACCGAGGGGGCTCCCCAAAAGGCCCCGCAGGCACGGGCAAGACCGAGACCGTCAAAGACCTGGGCAAGGCCCTGGGCATATATGTCATTGTGGTCAACTGCTCTGAGGGCCTGGACTACAAGTCCATGGGCCGAATGTACTCAGGTCTGGCTCAGGTCAGTATCCTGCCACCCTGTGCCAGAAGCCCCTTAAATACCTTTTCGTTCCAGAAAATAAACTGAAACCCAAATCTGGTTCAGTGCTTTGTAGCTTCATGACATTGCATCATGGGTAATTCTTTTTTTTTTTTGAGTGTAGTGGTGTGATCTCGGCTCACTGCAACCTTCGCCTCCCGGGTTCAAGCAATTCTCCTGCCTCAGCCTCCTGAGTAGCTGAGATTACAGGCAAATGCCACCAAACTTGGCTAATTTTTGTATTTTTAGTGGAGACGGGGTTTCACCATGTTGGCCAGGCTGGTCTCAGACTCCTGACCTCAGGTGATCCACCTGTCTCAACCTCCCAAAGTGCTGGGATTACAGGCGTGAGCCACCGCGCCCAGCCACAACTAGGAAAGTCCCTTCCCCTTCCTGAGCTTCACGTAGCTTATTTGCAAAAATCAGAAGATTATAAAGGATTAAAGAAAATAATGCGTGTTAACTGGAGCAGAATAGACAGTGCACACAAGTTCCCTACCCTAGTCTCTTTCCAACCCACACCTTTTCTAGCATCACCCCAGACTGGCCCCATGTGATGGAAAGTTCTGGCCAGAAGCTACAACAGGGTACTCTGGTGCCCTTCTCCCTGCACTCTATTCTGGAGGCCGCCTCACCTCGTGAAACATTTTAAGGAAGGGTGTGTGAATCATGCTTTCTAGCCTTTGGGGCACCTCTCTTGCTCCCAGTGACTCTGCCTTGCACCCCGCAGACCGGAGCCTGGGGTTGCTTTGATGAGTTTAACCGCATCAACATCGAGGTGCTGTCAGTGGTGGCCCAGCAGATCCTGTCCATCCTATCTGCCCTGGCTGCCGGCCTCACCCGTTTCCATTTTGACGGCTTTGAAATAAATCTGGTGTGGTCCTGTGGGATCTTCATTACCATGAATCCTGGTAGGTGGCAGGGAGTGGATGGGGTTTCTGGGGTGGGAAGGACTGAGTATTCAGGGGAAATAACTGCATCCTCCTCTTCCCCCTTCCACGCGAACGTATATAGCTAAATGAAGTCTGGTTAAAAATAGCAAAGGGGAGAGAAGGATAAACACACAACTTTCTGGGAGAAGGGGAAGCAATCTTACTGTTTTCCCTAAAGGGATTAATAACCTTCTTTTTTTTTTTTTTTTGAGACGGAGTCTCGCTCTTTCACCCAGGCTGGAGCTGGAGTGCAGTGGCACGATCTCAGCTCACTGCAAGCTCTGCCTCCCGGGTTCACACCATTCTCCTGCCTCAGCCTCCCGGGTAGCTGGGAGTGCAGGTGCCTGCCACCGTGCCCGGCTAATTTTTTGTGTATTTTTTTTTAAGTAGAGATGGGGTTTCACTGTGTTAGCCAGGATGGTTTTGATCTCCTGACCTCGTGATCCGCCCACCTCGGTCTCCCAAAGTGCTGGGATTACAGGCGTGAGCCACCGCGTCCGGCCAGACCTCATCTTTTAAGATACTTAGTTATCTTCTCCCATTAGGCTAACTCCCAGAGTTCTGGTCTCTCTGCCATCTCTTTTGCAGCAGGCCCTAGGGTCCCTCATTACTGTTCCCTAGGAACAACTCTGGGGGAAGGGCCTAGGACAGCACAGGGATAGGAAAGGGTTTAGGAACTGAACGAATAAGAGGAAAAGCTGTGATTTCTATTAGGACTGATGTGAGCTATACACAGAATCTGGAGAGATGGGAAATTGACAGCTCTGTGATTTGAGTTTGAAACAGGGCCACGCAGAAAGTAAGGAAAGGACCACAGAGAAGAGAGAAGACCAAAGCGGACTAGGAAGGGCTGGGGCTGAGATGAGAAAGGATGTGATCTTGCAGTTAGGGAGAAAGTTAGGGATGGAGTTAAGGTGGGAGAAAATGAGATTGTTTGGAAAGTGGGTTTGGAGAAGCAAATCAAGATGAGGAAATATATGATTCTAAGTAAGTGGCATTGTTTTCCAGGCTATGCTGGCCGCACAGAGCTTCCTGAAAATCTTAAATCCATGTTCCGCCCAATTGCCATGGTGGTGCCTGACTCCACCCTCATTGCAGAAATCATTCTCTTTGGAGAGGGCTTTGGCAACTGCAAGGTACTCCAATAACCCCTTTTCTCCAGTGATTTTAATTCCCTTTCATAATTATTCCCTGGACAGAGGAGCTCCCCAAGGGCCTCACTATCAGCTTATCCTCTAAGGAACTTAGGCTATTGTCCGTAGGATGTAGGGGGAGAAAACTTTAGGGGAGGGAAGTTTCTCCTCTGTGATACCACTAATTAACAATGGCGTGATTCACACGATTTCATCAGGAGAGTCCGTAGAGTAAGTACCTCCTAGCTGCTTCATGTCCTGGGACCTGGCTTCCTGTCTCTGACTGTCCCGAGATGAAGCAGAGGGATTTGTGGGGAGATGGACTGTTTCCTCCTCTGTTTTGGTTCCCCAGATTCTGGCCAAGAAGGTGTACACACTCTACTCATTGGCTGTGCAGCAGCTCTCCAGACAGGACCACTATGACTTTGGCCTGCGTGCCCTCACCTCCCTTCTGCGCTATGCTGGCAAGAAGCGCCGCCTACAGCCGGATCTGACTGATGAAGAGGTAGAGCAAGGACACAGCCTTTGGACCTGACTTCCACTGTCACTGGCCCTATGTCACTTCCCTCAAGTCTTTTTTTTTTTTTTTTGGAAACAGTCTTGCTCTGTCACACGGTCTGGAGTACAATGGTGCGATCTTGGCCTACTGCAACCTCTGCCTCCCGGGTTCAAGCCTCCCTGCCTCAGCCTCCTGAGTAGCTGGGACTACAGGCGCCCGCCACCTCGCCCGGCTAGTTTTTTGTATTTTTTAGTAGAGACGGGGTTTCACTGTGTTAGCCAGGATGGTCTCGATCTCCTGACCTCGTGATCCGCCCGTCTCGGCCTCCCAAAGTGCTGGGATTACAGGCTTGAGCCACCGCGCCCGGCCCCCTCAAGTCTTTCAGACCCTTTCTTTCCCCAGATGGGGATTCCCACCTTCCCACCTGGTCCCATCCCTGTGTTGCCCGCTGCTTTGCTAATGGCTAACTGGTGTATCCATTGTTCTTGGCACCTGCCCCGAAGCCCGGTGGAGGTGAAGGGCCTAGGCCCTGGCTCCTCAAGCCTGAGTCTCTGTCTTTTCCCATTCAGGTTCTGCTGCTCTCAATGAGAGACATGAAAATCGCCAAGCTCACTTCAGTTGATGCACCCCTGTTCAATGCCATCGTGCAAGATCTGTTTCCCAACATTGAGCTGCCTGTCATTGACTATGGCAAGGTATTTGTTCCTTAATACTCTCCCTGACCGGGTGCTGTGGCTCGTGCTTGTAATTCCAGCACTTTGGGAGGCTGAAGTGGGCAGATTGCTTGAGTCCAGGAGTTTGAGACCAGCCTGGGCAACATGGTGAAACCCCGTATCTACAAAATATACAAAAATTAGCCAGGCATGGTGGTGCGCATGCTTGTACTCCCAGCTAGTCGGGAGGCTGAGGTAGGAGGATTGCTTGAGCCCAGGAGGTTGAGGCTATAATGAGCTGAGACTGTGCCTCTGCACTCCAGCCTGAGTGACAGAGCAAGACCCTGTCTCAAAAAAACAAAACAGAAACAAAAAAAAAGCGCACTCTCCCTGACCACATATGTGAATAGGCACCTGGGAACAGAAAACTTGGCTTCCAGGCCTTGTTCTGCCATCTGCTAGCTATGACTCTGAGCAAGTCAGCTGACCTCTCTTTGGACTTCCTTATCTATAAAGCAATAGACTATTCAAACATTCTGCTCTCTGACCACGACTCCCTCTCCCGCTGACCTGCTCAAATGTACCTGCTCAAGTGCATCCGAGCAACAACGCTCTGACTTCATTGAAACCTCTAGTCCGTTGCCTTAGCACTTTCTCTGTGCCCATCAGTCCTCCATGCCTCTACTTCTCACCTCAATGGGGAGTGTTGAGGAGAGGTTGCTAGAAGCCACTTGGTGTCAGAGAGCAGCGGAACGGAAGAAGGAGTTTTAGAAAGCATAAGAACTTTCTTATCTGGCAGTGTGGTAGTCTAGATACCCTGAATGATCCTTTCAATAGAAACTACTAAAATGATGGATAAAAATATAATAATGACATCCTTTTTAATGCATTGCTAAGCTGGCAAGAAAGAAAGAATTCCAGGAGTTAAGGAGGGTGGGGAGTAAAAGCAGGAACCCTGGGAGACAGGTGAGTACCAAAGCTGGCCTTCTCCCTGAAAACTGTTGTTGATCTCAAGGCAGTGGGAATAGGAGATGAAACAGCCCAAGTCTGAAGATAGAACAGAAAATGCAGTGCTGCGTAAGCCCCAGTCCACAAGGGGCAACACCCCCAGCAGATGGAAAAAAGAGAAGCCTGCGATTTAGAAGGGTATATACAGGAAAGAAACTTGCTTGTTTTGATCTCTGATGATGGAAGAAAAAGACCAAATTTCCTTTGAGATTTCCTAACCACACACCAGCTCTCACATGGTTTCCAGTCATCATTTCTCCTACTGTGTAATCAGAGAAGAAATCTCAAGCTTAGATTTTAATATTAAGTAGTTCTAGGTTGTTAGTGCCCCCAGGTGACAGGAAGAAGCAAAAGCAAATTATTTCTGGAGGAATGAAATTTCAACTCACACTTCAAAGAACTGCCACAGGTAAAAGTCCAAGAAAATGAGCAACTCATGGTCAAAAATCACAAAACACACGAGGAAACAAGAAACCGTGAGTGGGAGCCAGAACAGTAACAGACAGTGGAATCAGATCCATGAAAACTTACTTCAGATATTGAAACTGATAGGGGCAAGGTGTGGTACTTCACGCCTGTCATCTCAACACTTTGGAGGCTGAGACAAGAGGATCACTTTAGGCCAGGAGTTCAAGACCAGCCTGGGCAACATAGCAAGACCTTCATCTCTTAAAAAAAAAAAAAAATGCCAGGCATGGTGGTGTGCTCCTTAGTCGCAATTACTCCTTTCTCCAAAAGCTACTAGAAAATGTGCTCTACTTAAATACAGGAGCCGTGAAAGGGATGACAGGAAACAGAAGATTCGGTGCAAGGGGGAGGCTACAGTAATCATTGGGGTGTTGGTGAATGGAGGTCATGGGATGACGGTGGTGCACTGGGCAAAGAGAGAAGCCAATCCAGATTGGAGCAAACCTGAAGGCTTTTGGAGGACTTTTTAAATTTTATTTATTTATTTATTTTTTTGAGATGGAGTTTCACTCTTGTTGCTCAGACTGGAGTGCAACGGCACAATCTCGGCTCACCGCAACCTCCGCGTTCCAGGTTCAAGCGATTCTCCTGCCTCAGGAGTAGCTGGGATTACAGGCATGCGCCACCACACCTGGCTAATTTTGTATTTTTGGTAGAGACGGGGTTTCTCCATGTTGGTCAGGCTGGTCTCAAACTCCCGACCTCAGGTGATATGCCTGCCTCAGCCTCCCAAAGTGCTGGGATTACAGGCATGAGCCACTGCACCAGGCCGGGAGGACTTTTTAAAGAAGAAATTGATACCCGATGTGAAAATTGTTTGAAAGATTTAGTCAACTGGTAGAGTTTGGAATTGAGTTAGAGATAAGCACATTAAAAACTAAGCAAATATGGGAGCAAAAAAAAAAAAAAAAGAAAAAACACACCTAAGCAAACAGACCAGACATGGTGGCTCACACGTGTGATCCTAGCACTTTGGGAGGCGTAGGCGGGTGGATCACTTGAGGTCAGGAGTTTGAGACCAGCCTGAGCAACATGGTGGAACCCCATCTCTACAAAAAATACAAAAATGAGCCAGGTATAATGGCTCGTGCCTGTAGTCTCAGCTACTTGGAGGGGGCTGAGGCGGGAGGATTGTTTGAGCCCAGGAGTTGGAGGCGGCAGTGGTTGAGATCGTGCCACTGCACTCCAGAGATGTGTATAAGAGACAGGTGTTAGCCAGGATGGTCTCGATCTCCTGACCTCGTGATCCGCCCGTCTCGGCCTCCCAAAGTGCTGGGATTACAGGCTTGAGCCACCGCGCCCGGCCCCCTCAAGTCTTTCAGACCCTTTCTTTCCCCAGATGGGGATTCCCACCTTCCCACCTGGTCCCATCCCTGTGTTGCCCGCTGCTTTGCTAATGGCTAACTGGTGTATCCATTGTTCTTGGCACCTGCCCCGAAGCCCGGTGGAGGTGAAGGGCCTAGGCCCTGGCTCCTCAAGCCTGAGTCTCTGTCTTTTCCCATTCAGGTTCTGCTGCTCTCAATGAGAGACATGAACATCGCCAAGCTCACTTCAGTTGATGCACCCCTGTTCAATGCCATCGTGCAAGATCTGTTTCCCAACATTGAGCTGCCTGTCATTGACTATGGCAAGGTATTTGTTCCTTAATACTCTCCCTGACCGGGTGCTGTGGCTCGTGCTTGTAATTCCAGCACTTTGGGAGGCTGAAGTGGGCAGATTGCTTGAGTCCAGGAGTTTGAGACCAGCCTGGGCAACATGGTGAAACCCCGTATCTACAAAATATACAAAAATTAGCCAGGCATGGTGGTGCGCATGCTTGTACTCCCAGCTAGTCGGGAGGCTGAGGTAGGAGGATTGCTTGAGCCCAGGAGGTTGAGGCTATAATGAGCTGAGACTGTGCCTCTGCACTCCAGCCTGAGTGACAGAGCAAGACCCTGTCTCAAAAAAACAAAACAGAAACAAAAAAAAAGCGCACTCTCCCTGACCACATATGTGAATAGGCA
>NW_012104920.1:1019040-1019635 GCF_000951045.1 Mandrillus leucophaeus | reverse complement strand
ACTCTGTCTCAAAAAAAAAAAAAAAAAAAAAAAGCAAATCGTTTTTGAACTTGTAGCATCCGAGTTCTGGGTATTTTATTATTCCTGAAGGTGGGGGATGCAGAGAGAGATGAAGTTCTGACAAGCGTATATCCTTAGGTGTCTCTTCTGTTCGAAGTGGAGAACCTGGCAGTGGCCTCTCCAGCCACCGTATCCCGCTGCGGGATGGTCTACACTGACTACGCTGACCTGGGCTGGAAGCCCTATGTTCAGTCGTGGCTGGAGAAGAGGCCAAAGGTATGAAGGGAACTAAGGAGAGGGAAAGTAACCAGGGTGGCTCCAGGACACAAGGGTGAATGAAGACTCCCTTCTTATTCAACTCCAGGCTGAGGTGGAGCCCCTTCAGCGCATGTTCGAAAAGTTCATCAACAAGATGCTGGCCTTTAAGAAGGACAACTGCAAGGAGCTGGTGCCTCTGCCCGAGTACAGTGGTATCATCTCCCTCTGCAAGCTGTACTCGGCCCTGGCCACGCCAGAGAATGGGGTAAGGGGAGGACACAGACCACGGGCAGGGGTAGGGATCAGGGAAACCTGCAGCTGAAGAAAAAATGCTTTG
>NW_012104920.1:1011931-1013915 GCF_000951045.1 Mandrillus leucophaeus | reverse complement strand
TTCAACGTGTTAGCCAGGATGGTCTTGATCTCCTGACCTTGTGATCCGCCCGCCTTGACCTCCCAAAGTGCTGGGATTACAGGTGTGAGCCACCACGCCCAGCCCAAGCATTACTTTTTAACTTAGGTAATAATGTCTTTAACATTAATTGGGCTCTTCCACCAAACTGTGAGCTCTGCAATAGGACGAAATCTATTTTGTCCCAAGCCGTATCCCTGGCAACCGGCAAGCACAGTACTTGGCATACATTGTAGAGGCTTAATAAATATTTGCTGAATCATAAAAAGGGTGTAGAGCTACATGTAAGACATTGTGCCAATGAGGAAACTGAGGCGTGGAGAAGTAACTTACCCAGGATCACATAGCTGAGAGCTGGGGAACCAGCCTGGCCGACTCCAGAGCCCAGTCTTTCAACTCTGCAATGGGCCAGCTTCCCAGTGAGTGAACAGAGCCAGAGTGCAGAGGGCCCTGGGGCCATTTTTAACAGTTTCGAACATATTCTCTCTGGCATTGGGGAGATTTTGAAAGCCCTTTAAAGGCCTCATCCTTTTTCGTCTGCTTGTTGTGTTTTCCCTTCCCTCAGCTGCGGGAGACCGTTGAGCAGGAGATTCGAGACATGGGCCTGCAAAGCACGCCGTTCACCCTCACCAAGGTTTTCCAGTTGTATGAAACCAAGAACTCCCGCCACTCCACCATGATTGTGGGCTGCACGGGCAGTGGCAAGACGGCCTCATGGCGCATCCTGCAGGCCTCCCTGTCCTCTCTGTGCCGCGCTGGAGACCCTAACTTCAACATTGTTAGAGTACGGGGCTGGGACAGTGGAGTCAGTGGCAGAGACTTGAGTAGTAAAAAGACAGTGGAGGGTGGGGGCCAGGGAGAACCTTGCAAGGCCAGGAGGGCTGTACTGGGTCCACGGAGGCCTGGAGCGATGAGAGAAGGGGCAAATGCACGTACCTAAGAGGGGTCTGGAAATAAAGGGGGGTTTTTGTCTATCAGCAGCTAAAACCCCTTCTGGTGTCATTTTCAGGAGTTCCCTTTGAACCCCAAGGCATTGTCTCTAGGGGAACTGTACGGGGAATATGACCTCAGCAGCAATGAATGGACAGATGGCATCTTGTCCAGTGTCATGCGGACAGCATGTGCAGGTATCCAAAGGATCGTGGGGTGTGGAGAGCAGACGCCTGAGTCTCCTAAGGAGGCAGGGAGTCTGGGGATAGGAAGTTCCAAGTTGGGAGAGAAATGCCTGGAGAATGCTGAAGTACAAGGACGTGTAGGCTTGCATCTCCGAGGAGTGTGAGCGGAGGGCGCAAGGTGAGCGGCTCCCTGGTTTCCTCATCACCCACCATCTACTCAGATGAGAAACCTGATGAGAAGTGGATCCTGTTCGACGGCCCCGTGGACACGCTGTGGATCGAGAGCATGAACTCCGTCATGGATGATAACAAGGTGTTGACCCTCATCAACGGCGAGCGCATTGCGATGCCTGAGCAGGTCAGGGATGTGGCTGACTCCCGAGGGCTTGCAGAGGCAGGCATCGGAGGGCATGGGCCGGGGCTGGGGAGGACAGCCAGGAATCTCAGAGCAGGGCAGGTTCTGTGGGAGAGAGCTGAAGGGAGGCTGCCTGGATTCAGGGAAACCTGCAGCTGAAGAAAAAATGCTTTGCCTACCATGGCTGTTGAGAACAATGATAAGAAAAACACTCTGTGTCGTAAGCACTGTGTAGGCTCGGGCGGCCCTCCTCAGCTCATTCCCATGGACGCATGAGGCAGGACCCTCATTTGTGCACCCAGGGGTATGAATTCATGGACTGGCAAGCACACCCTTTTCCACCCACTCCAACAATGTGAGCAAGAGAGTGAGTTTTCATAAGGACAACCTTGAATAAGCTCTAGTTTCTTTTAAAGCAAACTGGACTGGGCCAGGTGACTCATGCCTGTAATCCAAGCACTTTGGGAGGGAGGTCAAGGTGGGCAGATCACTTGAG
>NW_012104920.1:1008794-1010066 GCF_000951045.1 Mandrillus leucophaeus | reverse complement strand
AAAATCACAGAAATTATTAGATCCTAGGGAAAACAAAAAAGTTGCCCAAGAAAGGAAAAGTAATCATACATTGTTTTACTGATACTTCATAGTATTTACAAGAGACCCACCTAAAGTTTAATGACAAAGGGCTGAAAGTCAAAGAACAGAAAAAGATGTTTTTTCTATTATATGATTAGCATTAGTAAATAATTAGTATTAGTAAATACTAACCAAAGAAAGCTAGGGTAGCAATATGGGACAACAGATTTTGAGCTAAAAAGCACTGCTAGAAATAGAGGGCCATTTCATAATAATAAAGGATTCAACTCATCAGAAAGGTATAACAATTCTAAATTTTGGTGCACCTAATAATACAGCCTCAAAATAAGTAGAGCTAATTTTGCACAATTACAAGGAGAAATGGACAAATCTATCATAGTGGAAAGCTTGATATCTCTTAATTGATAAATCAAACAGACTAAAAATCAGGATATAGAAGATTTGAAGAACACAATCAACAATCATTATTTAATAGATATCTATACAAACTGGTCTCAATAATTGGAGAATCAGCCAGGCATAGTGGCTCATGTCTGTAGTCCCAGGACTTTGGGAGGCCAAGGTGGGAGGATTACCTGAGGTCACGACTTTGAGGCTGCAGTGAGCCGTGACTGTACTGCTGCACTCCAGCCTGGCTGACAGAGTGAGAACTCAATAAAATAAAATAAAATAAAATAAGATAAAATAATTGAAGCATAACCATATTTTTCAAGCACACATAGAAAATTGTTGGACCATGTAGGAAAAGGAAAATTGATGACTATGTAAAGGCCATAAATTTGCCTCAAAAATGTCAAAGGAAGATATTCATACTACATTTTCTGATCACAATGATAACTCTACAGGCAGAGTAGACTTTATGGCAAGAAGCAATAGTAAAGGTAAAGGGTGACATTTCATAATGATAAAAGGATCAATGCACAGAAAGTTATAACAGTTCTAAATCTGTATGCACTAAATAATGTAGCTACAAAATCCATAAAAGAAAATGGACAGAACCGTAGGAGAAACACATAAATCCACAGCCCTGGTGGGAGATCTTGACTTCTTTCAGAAACTGATAATGCAAACAGACCAAAAAATCCATAGAGGTGCATTTGAATGCTTTTAACAGACAGCGACAAAATAGAATTTGTAAAAGCCCAAATGTTTGGAAATTTGGCAATACAATTCTAAATAACTAATGGATCAAAGAGGAAATTAGAGGATTTTTTTTTTTTTTTTTTTTTT
>NW_012104920.1:1003929-1005309 GCF_000951045.1 Mandrillus leucophaeus | reverse complement strand
GACCACGGGCAGGGGTAGGGAGGGCTCACAGTCTCACCAGGACAACTTCTGGGAAACGGTGTGTCTGAGACAGGTTGAACTCCAGGCTTGAGTGGAGCAGAGACTCCAAGGGGAGGCCTCAATGACCATGGAGGCAGTGAGGGGTGTGTGTGTGCATGTGTGTGTGCACATCTGTGTGTGTGCACGTGTGTGTCTGCATATGTGTGTGTGCACATGTGTGTCTGCGTGTGTGTCTGCATATGTGTGTGTGTACATGTGTGTTGAGCTGAAAGGTCCGACTAGGGGTTCTGAGTTGAATATGTACACAATGGGGTCTCGCTATAATTTCCCACCCATGCTTTGGGAGCTGAAAATAGCTCATTCTGCTCCTGACTTCTCCAGCCCTTCAAAATATAAATATAAGTTTTGGCGTAGATGAGGCCCTGGGACATCATTTCTCCTTGAAGACGCTTTCAGACTATTCTGATGAGAGGACTTTGTAAACATTTCGGATTAATTGATATTTAAGAAAAATTGTGCTCAGTTTAGAAGGACCAAAATTTGATATCTTCTGTTGAGCTTTAATCACTGCCTATAAATGGTTTGTATTGTTTTTAAAGATGTTGCCAGGTAATTAAACTATTAATACGTCATCAACAATTAAGATCTATAGGAACATATGTCATTCCTCGTACAGTTAATGTAAATTAAAAATATGTAGATGGGGCTGGGTATGGTGGTTCATGTCTGTAATCTCAGCACTTTAGGAGGCCGAGGTGGGTGGATCATGGAAGGTCAGGAATTCGAGACCAGCCTGGCCCACATGGTGAAACCCTATCTCTACTAAAAATACAAACTTAACCGGGTGTGGTGGCACACACCTGTAGTCCCAGCTACTTGGGAGGCTGAGGCAGGACAATCGCTTGAACCCAGGAGGCGGAGGCTGCAGTGAGCCGAGATTGCACCACTGCACTCCAGCCTGGGCGAGGCAGAGCAAGACTCCATCTCAAAAAAACAAAAACAAAACCAAAAAACTGTAGATGGACTTGCCAGGTACCGTGTGGGCAGAGGGCAGTTACGAGTATCAATGGCACACAGGTGCCAAGAAGGACGGGCTGGGTAGGGGAGGCTTCCTGGGTGAGCAGAGGGCAAGAGTGGCCTCTAAAGAAGTGCAGACACACAGGGGTCAGGCCTGGCGGGGCGGGCCTAGCTAGTGGTCTGTAGCTGGATATGGTGGGTGGTGTTAGTGTGCAGATGCTCTTCAGTGTGGCAGAGACCCTGAGGAGAGGGCTGGACCATGAGGATGGTGAGATGTGTTGTATGCTGAGAGGAGCCGGAAGCACAGACTAAGGATTCTGGACTGAAAATGGCAGACAACTGATTCTTTTTTTTTTTTTTTTT
>NW_012104920.1:1002741-1003759 GCF_000951045.1 Mandrillus leucophaeus | reverse complement strand
TCCTGACCTTGTGATCCGCCCGCCTCGGCCTCCCAAAGTGCTGGGATTACAGGCGTGAGTCACCGCGCCCGGCCAGGATTACTCTCTAAGCCCAAGATCAGTATCCTGGATTGGAGGGCACCAAGTGTAGCATGTTATCTGTGGTCCCAGGTGTCTTACGTCACAACCCATCCTCAAGCGCCCTCTGCCCACGGGCCTGTGTCTGCTTTGCATAGTAGGCCAGGGATGGTTTGAAGGGTGCCAGGTTTGAAGGATGCCAGGTTGGTCATGGTCTCCAAAAGGCCCAACAGAGTCGGGATGGCCCCATGTGCTCCATGCGCCCAATCAGAAGAAAGACACCTGTCACGTGCCCCCTGGGCAGGGGGTTGAGAGCATGGGCTCTAAATATGCTCCTTCCATTATTAAGTTGGTACATTTTACATTTTATCTTTTTGGAGATAGGGTCTCACTCTGCTGCCCAAGCCGAGTGCTGTGGTGTGATCTCGGCTCACTGCAGCCTCAACTTACTGGGCTCAAACAATTCTCCTGTCTCCCGAGTAGCTGGGACCGCAGGCGTGCACCATCACACCCAGCTAATTTTTTATTATTTCTAGAGACGGGGTCTCACTGTGTTGCCCAGGCTGGTCTCAAACTCCTGGACTCAAGTAATCCTGCTGCCTCGGCCTCCCAAAGTGCTAGGACTACAGGCACGAGCCACCGCACCAGGCCACGTTTTATATTTTAATTTTTAATTACACAGATAATTGTTGAATCAAGTTCCCTTTCTGAAAATAATAATTTTTCATATAAAACTAAAGTCTTTTTTGTTCCTCTCTCTCCTCCCAGTCCTGATCTGCTCCTTACTGCACACAAGTAACTACCGTAGTATGTTTGTGTATGTCATTCCAGACCTCTTTTTTAATTTTTTTTTTTTTTTTTTTTTTGTCTTGCTCTGTTACCAAGGCTGGAATGGCATGATCAGGGCTCACTGCAGCCTCAACATCCTGGGCTCAAGTGATCCTCCCACCTCAGTCTCCTG
>NW_012104920.1:989246-1001941 GCF_000951045.1 Mandrillus leucophaeus | reverse complement strand
ACAAGTCACCATGAATGTTCCTGAATCTGTCTCCTGAGCACCCATGGGTGCTTTTCCAGGGCAGGCCTGTTGTGGCCGGATGATGGCTGCGTCTTTATGAGTTAGCAGTGAGGAAACTCAGGGCAACTGCTGAGCTGTAAGAAATTTCAGGTTTGTCTCAGTCTTTCAGCAGGTTGTAGATAAACACGCACATTTGGAAAACTGTGCGATTTTCCAAATAGAGCCAGGAAGGGAGGAAGACCCAGCCTTTCCACCCTCCGGTGTCATGAGTCTGCCAGATGGACCCCTGGCCTCTTACAGGCAGGTTATTTCCTCTTCTCATCCTCCATCCAGGTGAACTCAGCTGACGGCGAGAACTGTGTCACCATGGTAGAGATGATATTTGTGTTCAGCATGATCTGGTCTGTGTGTGCCTCTGTGGATGAAGAGGGCCGCAAGAAGATTGACAGCTACCTCCGAGAGATCGAGGGCTCCTTTCCCAATAAGGTTGGGCACACACCCAGCTGTCCTATTCGCCCTATTTTTCCAGAACCCATTGGCATCCCCGATCTCGGGCTCTGCTTTGCTCTCTCTCTCTCTCTTTCTTCCACCCGGTGGTCTGGGGCCCGTTCTCTGGGCTGGAGAAGGCTCAAGGAAGGCTTTGGTAACCTGACCTACATGCCCTCCTTAGGACACGGTATATGAGTATTTTGTGGACCCCAAAATGCGGAGTTGGACGTCATTTGAGGACAAGCTCCCTAAGAGTTGGCGCTACCCTCCAAAGTGAGAGCTGGGCCTGCGTGTGAGGAGGGCATGGGGCAGCGGTAGCTGGGGGATGTGGCAAGAGAGATGGGGCCTAGAAGCAAAAATGAGCGACAGGAAGGAGAAGGCGGGTCCCAGGGAAGGGCTGCCTCCTGAGGAGAGGAAGCGGGACCTAGAAGACTTGGGACAGGGTCTTTGAGGGGAGTGCATGATCCCCAGGCCCCATAGGAGGGCAGGGTGGTGATGAGACAGTGGTGACGTGGAGGGAAAGGAAGTGGGAGTTGGAAAGGAGTGGGCGGGTGGCCCTTGAGAGCCGGTCCCTGCTCTTCCCTAGCGCCCCCTTCTATAAGATCATGGTGCCCACCGTCGACACTGTGCGCTACAACTACCTGGTGAGCACCTTGGTGGCCAACCAGAATCCCGTTCTGCTGGTGGGTCCCGTGGGGACTGGGAAGACCTCCATCGCCCAGAGCGTTCTGCAGTCCCTGCCCTCCAGCCAGTGGTCGGTGCTCGTTGTCAACATGTCCGCACAGGTGTGTCGGGGACCCAGGAGCCAGGCTGCCGGCTCCCCTGGGATCCAAGTGCCTGCTTGACCCTCCTCTCTAAGCCCATATTTCTCTCAGGAGACCCACACATTCATTCGGTACCTTTTCACCAGACCACATCCAATAATGTGCAGAGCATCATTGAGAGCAGAGTTGAGAAGCGAACCAAGGGTGTCTACGTGCCATTCGGGGGCAAAAGCATGATCACCTTTATGGATGACCTAAATATGCCCGCTAAGGACATGTTTGGGTCCCAGCCACCTCTGGAGCTGATCCGCCTCTGGATTGACTATGGCTTTTGGTATGACCGTTCGAAGCAGACCATCAAGTACATTCGAGTAAGCCTCCCGAGAGTCTGTTCTTCAGGCCTCTGCTCCCTTCTGGGATAGGCTCAGTCCCCACCCCACTGGGGCCCCAGGCTATGGTCCTGTCATCCTGGATTCCTTCCCACACAGGAGCGTCCTGTCTCCATGACAGCAGTTCTTGGCTCCTCACTCATGAGCCAGGCGTCCTCCCTCAGTCCTGCCTCCTTTGTGGGATTCTGAGCATACTGTTTCCTTCCTTCCTTCCTTCCTTCCTTCCTTCCTTCCTTCCTTCCTTCCTTCCTTCCTTCCTTCCTTCCTTCCTCCTTCCTTCCATCCTTCCTTCCTCTCTCTCTTCCTTCCTTCCTTCCTTCCTTCCTTCCTTCCTTCCTTCCTTCCTCCTTCCTTCCTTCCTTCCTCCTTCCTTCCATCCTTCCTTCCTCTCTCTCTTTCTTTCTTTCCCTCCCTTCCTTCCTTCCTTCCTTCCTTCCTTCCTTCTTTTTCTTTTCTTTTTTTTTTTAGACAGTGTCTTGCTCTGTTGCCAAGGCTGGAGTGACAGGTTAATTTTATGATTTTTAGTGGACACAAGGTCTCCATGTGTTGCCCAGGCTGGTCTTAAACTCCTGGGCTCAAGAGATCCTCCTACCTTGGCCTTCCAAAGTGTTGGCATTACAGGCCTGAGCCACTGCACCTGGCTGCTTCTCTTTAATCAGCGGCCATTGCGGCCTGGCTTCTGGGGTTGTGTGTGTGTATATCTGGCACTCTGGGCCAAAAACTCGGCTAGTGATATATTCACGTGTGTTTGAGAGAGAACACACACACCACATGTATAGATATGTACAATTTTAAAAGAAGAAAAAGAGAAAGTCTAGAAGACACAAATGTTTTTTTACTTACCTGTATTTTCTCATTTGGGTACATGGATTATAAGGATGAAATACAGACCAATGCATTCCTGGTTCTAAAACAAGTTTCCCATGTCCCTTTCTTCTCTTCCCCTCCCCCTGCTCTGCCGCTCCATGTTCCTCTCTACCCGCTGTGTCCCGCTTCCTCTTCCCCTTCGTCCCTCCTCGCACTGTTTTCCTCCCACTCCTTTTCACCCGGCCTGTGTCGCTGCCTCTCTTGCCCGCTCCCCTCCTGCCTCTCTGCCCGCCTTGTCGCCGCTGTCTAGGAAATGTTCCTGATGGCTGCCATGGGCCCCCCTGGGGGTGGACGGACCGTCATCTCCCCAAGGCTACAGAGTCGCTTCAACATTATCAACATGACCTTCCCCACAGTGAGGACCTCATGGGGACTGCAGGACGAGGGGAGGGTAGGAGGTGAAATGTCTCTGTCCCAGAGAAGCAGGGGCCAGATCCCAGGGGGCCGAGGCACCCCAAGCAGAGCTCCACACAGGAAGCTGGGACGATCCATAGGGCCTGTGCTGGCTCCTGAGCTAGGAGAGCTATGGGATGGAAGCGCATCTTCCTGACTGTGGACAAGGAAGCCTTGTAGTCCTGGTGGGCAGAGAACACGGTGAAGCCCAAGTAGACTAAGGAAGGTAGATCCTACAAAGCCCGCAGCAGTGTCAGGATTAGAGCCAGGCCAGTGAGTCACTCATCTCAGTGCAGAATTTAAGGGGGCACCCAAAGACTCTGCAATCAAGAGAAATAACATGTTCACACTTCCTTTTTTTTTTTTTTTTTTGAGACAGGGTCTCACTCTGTCGCACCCCAGGCTGGAGTGCAGTGGCATGATCTCAGCTCACTGCGGCCTCCACTTCCCAGGTTCAAGTGATTCTCCTGCCTCAGCCTCCAGAGTAGCTGGGACTGCAGGCGCCCGCCACCACACCCAGCTAATTCTTGTATTTTCAGTAGAGACAGAGTTTCATCATGTTGCCCAGTCTGGTCTCAAACTCCTAGACTCGAGAGATCTGCCCACCTTAGCCTCCCACCACACTTGGCCTCACATTTTTTTTTCCCTGTCTGGAACGTTTTATTGATCCTACGGAGTGGGAAGGAGAACTGGAGAAGTATGTGGGGCCAAGGGATCCCAGGGGAACAGGGAAGGTATGGAGGCTTGGCCACTAGTACTGGTGAATCTGTAGTAATGCAATATTTTTTTAAAATTAAAATTAATGCCAATAATTTATGATGAGCAAAATACCACCATTTTGAATAAATACAAAATCAGTAGAGTGCAGTGCTGAGCCATATTGGAGCCTAAGGGGAAAGGAGAAATCAGTAATCCACATCTGGTCTCTATTTTAAATGTTAGTGTTTGTTCATCGTGAATATTTTGCATTCATTTTTGTTTTTAAATACTGTGTTGGCCAGGCACGGTGGCTCCCAGCTGTAATCCCAGTACTTTGGGAGGCTGAGGCAGGTGGATCACTTGAGCCCAGGAGTTTGATATCAGCCTGAGCAACATGGGGAACCCTGTCTCTACAAAAAAATACAAAAATTAGCCAGGTGTGGTGGTGCACACCTGTAGTCCCAGCTACTTGAGAGGCTGAGGTGGGAGGATTGCTTGAACCCAGGAGGTTGAGGCTGCAGTGAACCATGATCTCACCATTGGACACCAGCTTTGAAAGCAGTCTGAGACTCTGTCTCAAAAAAAAAAAAAAAGTATATATATAGTGTTAAGGCTGGGCACAGTGGCTCACGCCTGTAATCTCAGCACTTTGGGAGGCCAAAGCAGGTGGATCACCTGAGGTCGGGAGTTCGAGATCAGCCTGACCACCATGGAGAAACCCTGTCTCTACTAAAAATACAAAAAATTAGCCAAGCCATCATGGTGCATGCCTGTAATCCCAGCACTTTGGGAGGCTGAGGCAGGTGGATCACTTGAGCCCAGGAGTTTGATATCAGCCTGACCAACATGGTGAAACCCTGTCTCAAAAAAATACAAAAATTAGCCAGGTGTGGTGGTGCACACCTGTAGTCCCAGCTACTTGAGAGGCTGAGGTGGGAGGATTGCTTGAACCCAGGAGGTTGAGGCTGCAGTGAACCATGATCTCACCATTGGACACCAGCTTTGAAAGCAGTCTGAGCCTCTGTCTAAAAAAAAAAAAAAAAGTATATATATAGTGTTAAGGCTGGGCACAGTGGCTCACGCCTGTAATCTCAGCACTTTGGGAGGCCAAAGCAGGTGGATCACCTGAGGTCGGGAGTTCGAGATCAGCCTGACCACCATGGAGAAACCCTGTCTCTACTAAAAATACAAAAATTAGCTGGGCGTGGTGGCGTGTGCCTGTAGTCCCAGTTGCATGGGAGGCTGAGGCAGGAGAATTGCTTGAGCCTGGGAGGCAGAGGTTGCAGTGAGCTGAGATTGCACCACTGCAGTTCAGCCTTGGAGACAGAGTGAGACTGTCCCAAAAAACCAAAACCAAAAGCAAAACAAAAAACTTCCGGAGGGAATCTTTTTGCTCCCTGGTCCCAACAGTCCGTCCTCTTCCCAGGTGTTCCAGGGCATGCTTAGAGCCAACAAGGACTTCCATGATACCAAGTCCAGCATCACACGGCTCTGGATCCATGAATGTTTCAGGTGACATGCATGTGCCCTGACCAGACGCAGGCTTCCTCAGCCTTGCTCCCACCCCCACTTTGCTCCCAGCCTGACACTGCCTTCCCCAGGCCATTCTCCTCTTTATTCCCAGATCTCACGCCAGCTCCCTGCCCACAGAGTCTTCTCTGACCGGCTGGTGGATGCGGCAGACACAGAAGCCTTCATGGGCATCATAAACGACAAGCTCGGCTCCTTCTTTGACCTCACGTTTCATCATCTGTGTCCCAGCAAGCGTCCTCCTATCTTTGGTGAGCTGGGAGCTGTGATGACCTTGGGCTTGACACTCTTAGGACATCGGGGCTAGAAGGAGTCAGGACATGGAGTCTGAAATGTGGAGCCCTGTGGCGGGGAGGCAGACCAGGCGTTTGTGCCTCTGATCCCCTCTTCCCATGGCCCAGGGGATTTCCTGAAGGAGCCCAAGGTGTACGAAGACCTCACAGATCTGACAGTGCTGAAGACAGTCATGGAGACGGCTCTGAATGAGTATAACCTGTCACCCTCTGTGGTGCCCATGCAGCTGGTGCTCTTCCGAGAGGCTATTGAGCACAGTGAGCGCCTGCCAGTCCCACCCCCTTCCCCATCATCTCAGTGATGGGGTATGTCTAAGGAAATAGGGGTCCCTTCCCAGGTCTCCCAAATCAAGTTCCAGAAGCTGCCTTTCTCCCCGGCCGCAGATGCCCTGGGTGTGGCAGCGTGTGTTTAACAGAGAAGGTGGAGGTTAAAAGTTGAATTGCCTCCTGGGCCTTGGGCACCAACTTCTTCTCATACCTCTTGGTTCCTCTGCTTCAGTTTCAGGGACCCCAATCCCTAGCCTAGAGCCTGGAGGTCCCCTGAGTTTACTCAGCCAACTCATTACCCTCACACCCACTCCACCCCCAGTCACACGGATCGTGCGGGTCATTGGACAGCCTCGGGGCAACATGCTCCTCGTGGGCATTGGGGGCAGTGGACGCCAGAGTCTGGCCCGCCTGGCTTCATCCATCTGCGACTACACCACCTTCCAGATCGAGGTCACCAAACATTATCGGAAGCAGGAGTTCCGAGATGGTACGGCTGGGTTTCTGAAATGGTAGGAATGAAAGATCAGATGCGTACATTCCTGCAGTGATAAGAGAGGAGAGATGGCAGCCAGATGGGCAGATGTGCCTGGCCTGTGTTGAGTGTAGGATGGTGTTGCGTGTATGCTGCGGCTCGGGGAGGGTTCCTAAATCTCAGAAAAGGAATGAAGCCCAGGACGGGGAATTTGCAGTGAGTTCGTCCTCCTTCCCTCCCCCGGCCAGATATCAAGCGTCTGTATCATCAGGCTGGGGTGGAGCTCAAGACCACGTCCTTCCTTTTTGTGGACACCCAAATAGCTGATGAGTCCTTCCTAGAGGACATCAACAACATCCTCAGCTCAGGCGAGGTGCCCAATCTCTACAAGCCTGATGAATTTGAAGAGGTAGGATTCCTTCCACACCCTCGACCAGACGCTTCTTCCGCCGGCGTAGCTGACCCCAGAAGGACCACAGCTCCCAGAATGTGCCCCTGGAGCACCCCCACTGCCCACCTCAGCCCTGTAAGGTGGAAGGTCCCCTCCAGGGACCCTGGGCAGAGCTGCTTTAAAACCCATGCTTCAGAGCCAGGCACAGTGGCTGGAGCCTGTAGTCCCAGCTACTCGGGGGTAGGAGGTGCTGAGGTGGGAGGATGGTTTGAGGCCAGGAGTTCAAGTCCAGCCTGGGAAACACTTTGTTAGCCCCGCCTGACCTGCTGCCCCCGCTGATTCTGCCATGGAGACACCAGCCGTCTGACCCTGGGTGGCTTCTGTCCAGATCCAGTCGCACATCATAGATCAGGCCCGGGCAGAGCAGGTGCCTGAGTCATCGGACAGCCTCTTCGCCTACCTTATCGAACGCGTGCGGAACAACCTGCACATCGTGCTTTGCCTCAGCCCCGTGGGGGATCCCTTCAGGTGACTTCTGTGACATTCTTCTCTCAGCCCCTTCTGTGTGCTCCCTCACCCTGCTGTGGCCTCCTGTGCCTGCCTTCTGGAAATTAGTGTCAGGAATAAGAGCAGGCTCCTCTGCCCGCCTCGCCCATCTCCTTTCCGTAGGCTGTGCCCGATTTCAGGAAGCTCCTTTGCTGGACATGGGAGTCATCTGTCCTCTCTTGGTATAACTAGATTTTTTGTTTATTTTGGTGGGTGGCTTTTTGGTTTTGTTTTGTCATTGTAAATCTAATTGTCGTTAAAAACACACACTCACAGGTCGGGCACAGTGGCTCACGCCTGTAATCCCAACACTTTGGGAGGCCGAGGCAGGCAGATCACGAGGTCAGGAGATCGAGACCATCCCAGCTAACATGGTGAAACCCTGTCTCTACTAAAAATACAATTAGCTGGGCATGGTGGTGGGGGCACCTGTGGTCCCAGCTACTCAGGAGGCTGAGGCAGGAGAATCGCTTGAACCCGGGAAGCGGAGGTTGCAGTAAGCCAAGATCTCGCCACTACATTCCAGCCTGGAGGACAGAGCGAAACTCTGTTCAAAACACACACACGCACACACACACACACCCCAAAATGTATCATCTTAACCGTTTGAGTGCAGTGTTCAGCCGTGTGAAGTATACTCACACTGTTGTGTGACAGCTCCAGAGCTTTCTCATGCTCCCGAGGCCGCACTCCATACCCAGGAAACCACTGCTCCTCATTCCCTCCCCAGCCGCTGTCCCTATGAGTCTGACTTCAGATGCCTCACATAGGTGGAACCATGCAGCATTTGTCTTTCTTTGTTTTTTGGTTTGAGACGAAGTCTCACTCTGTTGCCCAGGCTGGAGTGCAATGCTGTGATCTTGGCTCACTGCAGCCTCCACCTCCCAGGTTCAAGTGATCCTCGTGCCTTAGCCTCCCAGTAGCTAGGATTATAGGTGCTTGCCACCATGTCTGGCTAATTTTCGTATTTTTAGTAGAGACAGGGTTTCACCATGTTGGTTTGGCTCGTCTCAAACTCCTGACCTCAAGTGATCCACCCGCCTCCACCTCCCAAAGTGCTGGGATTATAGGCGTGAGGCACCGCGCCCAGCTAGCATTGGTCTTTCTGTGACTTGCTTATTTCACTTAGCGTAGTGTCCTCAAGGTTCATCTGTGTTGTAGCATGTGTCAGGATTTCCTTCTTTTTTTTTAAGGCTGAATAATATTATCTTGTATGTCTATACCACATTTTCTTGATATAACTAGATTTTAAAGGGCATCAGAAACTAGGAAGAGGGCAGAGAACTTCTGCAGGGAAGCAATTTGGATTACCTTAACAAAAAAAAAATGTTTTTGAGACCAAGTCTTGCTAGTCTTGCTCTGTCACCCAGGCTGGAGTACAGTGGTGCCATCTCGGCTCACTGCAACCTCCATTTCCCAGGCTCAAGTGATCCTCCTGCCTCAGCCTCTCCGGTAGCTGGGACTAAAAGCGCATGTCACCATGGCCAGCTAATTTTTGTACTTTTTGTAGAGATGCGGTTTTGCCATTTGCCTAGGATGGTTTTGAACTCCTGGGCTCAAGGGATCCATCCGCCTTGGCCTCCCAAAGTGCTAGGATTACAGGCACAAGCCCCAGTGCCCAGCCTACCATTTTGTTTATAATGTTTGTGAACACAGCCGGGCGCTATGCTGAACTTTTCACGTGTGACACCTCATTGAATCCCCCAACCACCCTAGTCAGCATGTATTACTATTCCCATTTTAGAGACGAGGAAACTGGCATTCAAAGAGCTTAGATACTTGCTGGAGATCCACACCTCAAAAGTGTAGAACCAGGTTTTTGTGACTCCAGAACCTGTTTCTAAATGTTCTGCTGAACTAGCTCTGAAGGAACAGAATTTGGACAAGGAGATAGAGGAGAAAGAGGACGGGGCATTTTAGGTTCCTAGAAAGTGAGTGGATGCGTGTGGGGAAGCCAGTGCCTGGAGGCTGTGTCTGTGCACGGAATTTACAGCCTCTCCAAACCCCTTCCCAGGAACTGGATCCGCCAGTACCCAGCCTTGGTGAACTGCACAACCATCAACTGGTTCTCAGAGTGGCCCCAAGAGGCCCTGCTCGAGGTGGCTGAGAAGTACCTCGTAGGAGTAGACCTGGGAACTCAGGAGAATGTGAGCCCCTCCTCCCCACCTCTCATCGCACCCCCGGCCTCCCTCCTCCCCGCCTCTCATCGCACCCCCGGTCTCTCTCCCACTTCCATTTCCATCTGCCTTTTCATCCTGTGTCACTGGCCTCAGATCCACAGGAAGGTGGCCCAGATCTTTGTCACTATGCACTGGTCAGTAGCTCAGTATTCCCAGAAGATGCTGTTGGAACTGCGGAGATACAACTACGTCACACCCACCAACTACCTGGAACTCGTGTCTGGATATAAAAAGTATGAAGGAGGGCAAGGGACGTGCAGGGCCAGGGAGCCTTGTGTCTTCTGAGGGCAATGGGTGAAATGAGTTGATGTGCAAGGGCAGAGACGCAAAGGCCGCAGTTCTGCCTAGGAAGTTGGGAAGAGGGAGCTGGGGCTTCCCATGGGAGGGGCTGTCTCCAGAACCTTCTGGCTATGTTCCCCTCAGCCCCTCTCCACACCCTCTTGGCCCTTATTTTCTGGCATGAAGTTTCTGTGTCTTTTTCTCACCATAATATAACTGGAACATTGCCATAATATACCCAGTCCTTTCCTGTCTGCCTTTAATGTCTTCTAGACTTTCTACCTGTATGAGATAGAAAAAACAAAGCGTTTTCCCTACTCTTTCACTCAACACAGTACAGGCCCTCAGCATCCGTGGGGGACTGGTTCCAGGACCTCCCACGGATACCAAAATCCACAGATGCTCCAGTCCCTGATATAGAATGGAGTATTTGCATGTAACTTATGCAGGTTCCTCCCATATACTTTGAATCCTCTCTAGATTACTTACAATACCTAATACAATGTAGATGCTATGTAAATAGTTGTTATACTGTATTGTTTAGGGAATAATGAAAAGAGGGAAAAGTCTGTACATGTTCAGTGCAGATGCAACTTTTTTCGAGATTTTTTTTTTTTTTTTAGAAGGAGTCTTGCTCTGTTGCCCAGGCTGGAGTGCGGTGGCACAGTCTTGGCTCACTGCAACCTCTGCCTCCCAGGTTCAAGTGATTCTCCTGCCTCAGCCTCCCTAGTAACTGGGATTACAGGCACGTGCTACCATGCCCAGCTAATTTTTTTGTTTGTTTGTTTAGTAGAGACAGGGTTTCACCATGTTGGCCTGGCTGTTCCTGAACTCCTGACCTCAGGTGATCCAGCAGCCTTGGCCTCCCAAAGTGCTGGGATTACAGGTGTGAGCCACCGTGCCCGGACTTTTTTCAAATATTTTTGATCCTCTGTTGGTTGAATCCACGGATGTGAATACGGAAAGCTGGCTGTACTTCACTTCGGACACCAGATGTGGTGGGGATTTTCCCCACCCAAGCAGTTCTCCAGGGGACACTGGCTGGGTGTCCTGTAACATAATTCAATTCTGAAACGATCTACCTGGAGTTAGAGTCAGATCACACAGGTGGAGGGCGCAGTCCCACAAGACACCCTCCGCTTCAGATGCTAACCGAAAGCCCAGTGTTGTACCTGTGTTTCTGCCTGGCCGGTTATAATTCGAGGGTTCCCACCACCCCCTCATCAGGTTCAGTTAATTTGCTACAGTGGCTCACAGAACTCAGGAAACACTTCACCTACTATTGCTGACTTATTGCAAAGGATATTTTAAAAGATACAAATAAGGCTGGGCGTGGGGGCTCACGCCTATAATCCCAGCACTTGGGGAGGCCATGGTGCGCAGATCACTTGAGGTCAGGAGTTCAAGAACAGCCTGGCCAACATGGTGAAACGCTGTCTCTACAAAAATACAAAAATTAGCCAGGCATGATGGCGGGTGCCTGTAATCCCAGCTACTCGGGAGGCTGAGGCGGGAGAATCATTTGAACCCGGGAGGTGGAGGCTGCAGTGAGCTGAGATCACATCACTGCACTCCAGCCTGGGCAACAGAGTGAGACTCCATCTCAAAGAAAAGAAAAGAAAAGAAGCAGTGGCTCATGCCTGTAATCCCAGCACGTTGGGAGGCCGAGGTAGGAGGATCACTTGAGGTCAGGAGTTTGAGACCAGCCTGGGCAACATAACAAGACGCCATCTCTACAAAAAAAAGAAAGAGAGAGAGAGGGAAATTGTTGCAATACTGGGCCCACATTCATTCCCACAGGGAAAAAAACAGGCTGGAGCTGAGGGACGGCTGCCTGCCCTGGGCCAGCCCACCTGCCTGTTCCACAGTGGGGAACAGAGGAAGATTCTCATGTAGGGGAGGTGGTGTGATGGAGACTATTTAACAAGCTGATTCCGGTAGTGGTGTGTAGAATAAACTGGAGGAGTGAGAGCCTGAAATCAAGAAGAGCCCTCAGGAAGCTGTTGGTGATGACCCAGGCAGGAAATGATAGAATCCCGACCAGGATGGTGGTGGTAGTATTGGTGGCAACAGAAAGGAAGGCGGACTTGAGACACACGGGGAAGGTGGGTCTTACAGGACACCCTGTTTCCGGAAGCCCTGCCTCTCCACACCCTGTCCTATTCTCCCCCGCAGGTTGCTGGGAGAAAAACGGCAGGAGCTGCAGGACCAAGCCAATAAGCTGCGGACAGGCTTGTTCAAGATCGATGAAACTAGGGAAAAGGTACAAGTGATGTCGTTGGAGCTGGAAGATGCCAAGAAGAAGGTGGCCGAGTTCCAGAAGCAGTGTGAGGAGTACCTGGTCATCATTGTGCAGCAGAAGCGGGAGGCGGACGAGCAGCAGAAGGTCGAGGGCCCACCCGCACCCCCCCGTGCCTCACTCCCACCAGTGCTGGCTACTGCATCAGGGAACCCATGTTCCCCTTCTTAAATTTTCTTTAGTAACTGGGCGCAGTGGCTCACGCCTGTAATCCCAGCACTTTGGGAGGCTGAGGCAGGTGGATCACCTGAGGTCAGGAGTTCGAGACCAAATTGGCCAACATGGTGAAACCCCATCTGTACTAAAAATACAAAGATTAGCTGGCCGTGGTGGAGGGCGCCTGTAATCCCAGCTACTCGGGAGGCTGAGGCAGGAGAATTGCTTAAACCCTGGGGGAGGAGGTTGCAGTGAGCCGAGATTGCACCACTGCACTCCAGCCTGAGCGAAAGAGTGAGACTCCATCTCAAAAAAAAAAGAAAAAAAAAATTATTTAGCTTTCTCTTTCATCTTTTCCACCAACACCGTCACTCCCACTTTTGCCCAAGGCAAAGACAAAAAACCTTTGCCCTTTTTTCATCCCTAGGCCGTAACAGCCAACAGTGAAAAGATTGCAGTTGAGGAAATCAAGTGTCAGGCACTGGCTGACAATGCCCAGAAAGATCTAGAAGAGGCCCTGCCTGCCCTGGAAGAGGCCATGCGGGTACCAGGAGTGGGTGCAAGGATGGGAGCCAGGAGCGCGAGGCCCCAGGGAAGGGAATGGGCCAGCCTTCTTTGTCCTCAAAGACTCTGGGGAAATGGGAAGAAGAGGTGGCACCTCAGCTAAGTTCTGTCTCC
>NW_012104920.1:986882-989196 GCF_000951045.1 Mandrillus leucophaeus | reverse complement strand
GCCTCTCCACACCCTGTCCTATTCTCCCCCGCAGGTTGCTGGGAGAAAAACGGCAGGAGCTGCAGGACCAAGCCAATAAGCTGCGGACAGGCTTGTTCAAGATCGATGAAACTAGGGAAAAGGTACAAGTGATGTCGTTGGAGCTGGAAGATGCCAAGAAGAAGGTGGCCGAGTTCCAGAAGCAGTGTGAGGAGTACCTGGTCATCATTGTGCAGCAGAAGCGGGAGGCGGACGAGCAGCAGAAGGTCGAGGGCCCACCCGCACCCCCCCGTGCCTCACTCCCACCAGTGCTGGCTACTGCATCAGGGAACCCATGTTCCCCTTCTTAAATTTTCTTTAGTAACTGGGCGCAGTGGCTCACGCCTGTAATCCCAGCACTTTGGGAGGCTGAGGCAGGTGGATCACCTGAGGTCAGGAGTTCGAGACCAAATTGGCCAACATGGTGAAACCCCATCTGTACTAAAAATACAAAGATTAGCTGGCCGTGGTGGAGGGCGCCTGTAATCCCAGCTACTCGGGAGGCTGAGGCAGGAGAATTGCTTAAACCCTGGGGGAGGAGGTTGCAGTGAGCCGAGATTGCACCACTGCACTCCAGCCTGAGCGAAAGAGTGAGACTCCATCTCAAAAAAAAAAGAAAAAAAAAATTATTTAGCTTTCTCTTTCATCTTTTCCACCAACACCGTCACTCCCACTTTTGCCCAAGGCAAAGACAAAAAACCTTTGCCCTTTTTTCATCCCTAGGCCGTAACAGCCAACAGTGAAAAGATTGCAGTTGAGGAAATCAAGTGTCAGGCACTGGCTGACAATGCCCAGAAAGATCTAGAAGAGGCCCTGCCTGCCCTGGAAGAGGCCATGCGGGTACCAGGAGTGGGTGCAAGGATGGGAGCCAGGAGCGCGAGGCCCCAGGGAAGGGAATGGGCCAGCCTTCTTTGTCCTCAAAGACTCTGGGGAAATGGGAAGAAGAGGTGGCACCTCAGCTAAGTTCTGTCTCCGTAAGGTCCTGTCTTACCTGCTGAGTTGCTCCCTCACTTTATCCCTTTTTCCTCCAGGCCTTGGAGTCTCTGAACAAGAAGGATATAGGAGAGATCAAGTCTTATGGACGGCCCCCAGCCCAAGTGGAGATAGTGATGCAGGCAGTTATGATTCTTCGAGGCAACGAGCCCACGTGGGCAGAGGCCAAGAGGCAGCTAGGTAAGCTAGAGACCATGAAATAAATGATTTCCGCTCGCCCAGTGTTTATTGATTGTCGGCTGTGCAGCAGACACTCAGAAAGATAGGGATGGATGAGGCACTGTTCTGACCCTCAAGAGCACAGGGCCTAGTAGAAAGGAGAGCACAGAACCTAGTAGAAGGGAGACCGTATGAATGTCAGTTAAGGTTCTTTGGTTGCCGGTCAGGTGTGGTGGCTCACGCCTGTAATCCCAAGCTTTGGGAGGGCAAGGTGGGCAGATCACTTGAGCCCAGGAGTTTGAAACCAGCCTGGGCAACATGATGAAAACCCATCTCTACAAGAAAATACAAAAATTAGCCAGGCATGATGGTGCATGCCTGTAGTCCCAGCTGCTTGGGAGGCTGAGGCAGGAGGATCGTTTAAACGCGCAAGGCAGAAGCTGCAGTGAGCCGTGATTGCGCCATTGTACTCTAGCCCGGGCGACAGAGCCAGACCCTGTCTCCAAAAAAAAAAAAAAAAAGATGATTTAGTTGTTACTGGTATTTTCTGACTTTTTACAAAGTTACCTGTTTCTTTTCAACTTAAAAAAAAAAAAAGAAAAAACTACATTTCTGATCACTTTTAGAATTTAATTATTAAATATGAAATTTTGAAAAAGATTATTTGATTGTAAGTAACAGAAAACAGCTCATCTTAATACTGACATTCAGCTTACAATGGTTTGACTTAAGATTTTTCGTCTTTACAATGGTACCCATACAATCATTCTGTTTTTCACTTTCAGTACAGTATTCAATACATTACATGAGATACTCAACACTTTGTTATAAAATGGACTTTGTGTTAGATGATTTTGCCCAACTGTAGGCTTAATGTAAGCTCTCCAAGCACGTCTAAGTTAGGCTTGGATAAATTATGACGTTCAGTAGGTTAGATGCATTAAATTCATTTTTGATTTACCGTATTTTCAATGTATGATGGGCTTATCAGGAGCATCTGTATATTAAACAAAATTGTCCTAAAGATAGAAGAATGGGCCAGGCGCAGTGGCTCAGGCCTGTAATCCCAGCACTTTGGGAGTCTGAGGCGGGCGGATCACGAGGTCAGGAGATGGAGCCCATCCTGGCTAACGCGGTGAAACCC
>NW_012104920.1:984959-986087 GCF_000951045.1 Mandrillus leucophaeus | reverse complement strand
TCTCGGCCTCCCAAAGTGCTGGGATTACAGGCTCTTTTTTTGTTTTTCGAGACAGGATCTCACTCGGTTGCCCAGACTGGAGTGCAGTGGCACAATCACGACTCACTGCAGCCTCAACTTCCTGGGCTCTGATGATCCTCCTACCCAAGCCTCCCGAGTAGCTGGGCCTACAGGCACACTCCACCATTCCTGGTTAATTTTTTGTATTTTTTGTAGAGACAGGGTTTCACCATGTTGCCCAGTCTGGTCTTGAACTCCTGGGCTCAAGTAATCCTCCTGCCTTGGCCTCCCAAGTTGCTAGGATTACAAGGGTAAGCCACCCCACCTGGCCCAAATATACCCTTTTTGTTTTGTTTTGTTTTTGAGACCTTGTCTCGCTCTATCACCCAGGCTGGAGTGCAGTGGAGCGATCCTGGCTTGCTGTAACTTCTGACTCCTGGATTCAAGCAATTCTCCTTCCTCAGCCTCCCGAGTAGCTGGGATTACAGGCGTCTGCCACCACGCCCGGCTAATTTTTGTATTTTTAGTAGAGATGGGGTTTCAGCACGTTGGCCAGGCTGGTCTTGAACTTCTGACCTCATCTGATCTGCCCACCTCAGCCTCCCAAAGTGCTGAGATTACAGGTGTGAGCCACCACGCCCACCCCCAAATGTACCTTTTAATAGAACTTCACAACTAGGCACTGTGCTGATACCTGGGCCCTGCCCCAGCTCAATTAAGTAAGAATCCCTGGCAGAGCCTAAGGATCAGCATTTTAAAAGCTTTCCTGTCAAAGCCTACTAGAGGTGGGAATGCTTATGCATAGTACTGAGGCTCAGGTCTGAAAAGAGGCTCAGAGCCCAATTACGTTGCAGATCAGAAAAAAA
The DNA here is from genome assembly GCF_000951045.1 of Mandrillus leucophaeus. NCBI lineage: Eukaryota > Metazoa > Chordata > Mammalia > Primates > Cercopithecidae > Mandrillus > Mandrillus leucophaeus. The sequence goes on along the minus strand of NW_012104920.1, from coordinate 985,221 downwards.
TTTTGAGTAAATAGCTTTAGCCATTACTCACTTGTCAGCTAGTTCTGATATACAACAAGGGTTACAAACCAGTGGCGTAGATAGGGCCCCAGATGGCTTTGAAATGGGTCAGAACAGAATCTTAATAGATTTCAAGGCAACTGTATCCCCAAGTCTGAATATTCCCATTTTTTCCTATTTTGCATTCCAAATTATGTCTTAATCTACTTCAGGGCAACTGTATCCCCAAGGTAGAATATTCACATTTTTTTCCTATTTTGCA
>NW_012104920.1:979942-983454 GCF_000951045.1 Mandrillus leucophaeus | reverse complement strand
TCAAAAAAAAAAAAAAAAAAAAAGGATAGAAGAATGTATTGCTGCATCCAAGGGCAGGAATGCCCTCAGGCCCCCAGAGGGGAACAAGATTCAGAAAATGGGAACCAGGACTCTGTGTTCCATTCTTGTGGTTTACTCTGCTGTGGGTTCCTGTAGTAGAATACAGCCTGTCAGTCTCGGTTTGGTGATTGCTGCCCTAGAAGAAAGTGCAAAGCAGAGAGAAAAAAATGTGAAGTGTAGGGTGGCTTGGCTAAGTGTTCAAGGTAAGTGGTGAGAGAGGAGCTGGGAAGATTGTGGAGGACCTTGGGGGCTGAGAGGTGCCTAGAGACAGAGTCAAGTCAGAGGGAGGAACTAGGGGCCAGGTCAGATAGTTTGGCCTTAGGAACTGAGCCCAGGAAAAATGTGGCTAAGCATGCATAGTGGAGGTGAAACTGTTGGACAAGGAGGATGGCATTAGGCCTCTGGCTAAGGCCCCTAATCTTCATCCCACAGGGGAACAGAACTTCATCAAGTCACTGATCAACTTTGATAAAGACAATATCTCAGATAAGGTTCTGAAGAAGATCGGGGCCTACTGTGCCCAGCCTGACTTCCAGCCTGATATCATCGGCCGTGTCTCCCTGGCTGCCAAGTCCCTCTGCATGTGGGTGCGGGCCATGGAGGTAAGGGTGTCCGGGCTGGGGCAGGGCGGTAAGGAGGGCAGGCCTGGGAGAAGGGTGGATGCACAGACCCAGGTGGAAGGAGGGGATGCCTGGAGGTGAGGGGGTTGGTGGGTTGTTGGGCGACCCCCACAGCCTGACTGTCTCCCCAAAGCTGTACGGGCGGCTGTATCGGGTGGTGGAGCCCAAGCGCATCCGGATGAACGCTGCCTTGGCTCAGCTTCGGGAGAAGCAAGCAGCGCTTGCTGAGGCCCAGGAGAAGCTGCGGGAGGTGAGCCGATCACCTGTCTTTTCCACCGAGGTCCCTCTCCCTGAATTCTGGATTGCTTCATTAAGCATTTGTTTTTTCCCATCTAATTCTACCCCACTTCCCCATGTCCTATGCCATTCCAGTCCTGTCTCCTTCCCACTCTGTGCCCTGTTTAGACTGGGCTACCTCTGGCTCAGAAAGCTAAGTCGATTGCAGAGGGTTATAAAGGCTCAGAGGCACTGTGACCCAGGAGCCCTTCCAAAGATTGGCTTGGGAGCTGGCGATCTCTGTCACACCCTTCGGAGTTGAGGCCTGAGATATTAACTGATGAAATCTGTGTGGCAAATTGGTCTTTGCCAGGGGCATGGGTCAAGAGTGTCTGTGTCGCTTCTGTGGACCAAGAACAATGTGAGAGTGTCTGTGCATATGTTGTGTGGGGACAGGCTCTCCCAGAGGCCAAGTGGGTTAGCTACCGTGAGAAGTGTGGGCAACCCAGGTGATCTCCTGCAAGATGCATGCATGAGGCTGGTCGCGGCGGCTGACACCTGCAATCCCAGCACTTTGGGAGGCCGAGGTGGGTGGATCACCTGAGGTCACGAGTTCAAGACCAGCCTGGCCAACATGGTAAAACCCCATCTCTACTAAAAATGCAAAAATTAGCTGGTCATGGTGGCGGGCGCCTGTAATCCCAGCTACTTGGGAGGCTGAGGCACGAGAATCGCTTGAACCCGGGAGGTGGAGGTTGCAGTGAGCCAAGATCACACCACTGCACTCCAGCCTGGCGACAGAGTGAGACAGTCTCAAAAAAAAATAAATAAATAAATAAATAAAGATACATGCATGAGTAACTCCTGAACCAGGCAGAATGGGCAAGTGCCATTATCCAAAGAATTCAAAATTCTTCCAGTTTATCATTTGATTTTTTAAATGATTGATTTAATAATACTACACTATCCCCAAGGTAATACAGTTACATGGTTTGAAGTGTGAAAGGTACAAAGAAGTATCCAATAAGAAGTCTCCCCCCACCCACCTTCTGTTCTCTAGCCACCAGCTTTCCTCTCTGAAAGCAGCCGATATTACCGTCACCCAGGCTGGAGTGCAGTGGCGCAATCTCAGCTCACTGCAACCTCCGCCTCCTGGGTTCAGGCGATTCTCCTGCCTCAGCCTCCCGAGTAGCTGGGATTACAGGTACCCGACACCACGCCCAGCTGATTTTTGTATTTTTAGTAGAGACGGGGTTTTGCCATGTTGGCCAGGCGGGTCTCAAACTCCTGACCTCAGGTGATCTGCCGGCCTCAGCCTCTCAAAGTGCTGGGATTACAGGCGTGAGCCGCCACGCCTGGCCGGAACCTTACTATCTTATTTACTTGTGAGTCAAAGATTGTTCCTTATCAGTATATAAAGAGTCTCTGCTTTCTTTTTACCACTGCATGATATTCCAATAGGTAGCTACAGGGACACCATCATTTATTTAACTGTTACCCTTTTGAGACACCCACTGTTTCCAGTCTTTTGATCTTCGCTTGCCCTGTAACTTTGTTGGTGCTATCTTTATATAGAAATTTAAAATATTTATATAATTGAAGCTGGCCATATAATTTCAAACTGTTTTACCTAAAACCAACTTTGAAAAACATCCAGGTTCGACCTCCACAGATCAGATGAGGAGCCTGAGGCTAGTAACATCAAGGGCTCACTGGCTCGTCACCCACAGAGCTAGGCTAGATCCCGGGTTTCCTGACTTCATGCCACTCTGCCCATGGCTCATCCCTGGTTTTTCCTGCTGTGGGCATCTTTACTATCAAAAGTGAAGCTGCCCGTGAGGTCTCTTCGGTGCGGGGAACTCACCCAGGTTGGGTGAACAGGGCTTCTCTCTGCACCTGCTCCTCCACGGTTCCATTCCTGCTACCACTGCCACCTTCCAACCTCTCACAAAACTTTACTCTTTTACTCTCTTTTCCCAAGAGTGAAGAATCACAGGTCTGGCAATCCATTTGGAAAGGTTTTTCACCTAGATGAATTATATCCTAGGCTAAATAATTAGGGGTGGTTCCTTACATACATGAAATATGAGACATCTGGGGTACACTGCCAACAGTGTCATTCATTAAACAAGCATTTATAGCATACCCAGTGATAGGTCTTCTGGTGGAGGGTCCACACCCACACTTGAGAACCCCCAAATGATAAGAGAAAGCAGATAGGGAACAAACGTTTCTCCTTTTTTATGGACAAAGCTTGTCAAATTTACAAGCCAAATGCACCTTAAAAAAAAAGAAAAAGAAGAAGAAGCAGCATTTATGTATTTATTTTTAGAGATGGGGTCTTGCTATGTTGCCCAGGCTGGTCTTGGTCTTGAACTCCCATCTCAGTCTCACAAGTTGCTGGGATTACAGGTGTGAGCCACCATGCCCCCAAATGTACCTTCCTTTCCTTCCTTCTTTTCCTTCCCTTCCTTCCTTCCTTCCTTTTCTTCTTTCTTTTCTTTCTTTCTTTCTCTCTTCTTTTTTTTTTTTTTTTGAGACAGAGTCTCGCTCTGTCGCCCAGGCTGGAGTGCAGTGGCCAGATCTCAGCTCACTGCAAGCTCCGCCTCCCGGGTT
>NW_012104920.1:977011-978692 GCF_000951045.1 Mandrillus leucophaeus | reverse complement strand
TTGCATTCCAAATTATGTCTTAATCTACTTCAGGGCAACTGTATCCCCAAGGTAGAATATTCACATTTTTTTCCTATTTTGCATTCCAAATTATGCCTAGTCACATTGTCCAACATAACATATCAGAGGCCATGCAGTTCAATTAAATGACAGCATTAAAACACTCCAATAATAACCATACACAGAAATTCCACAAATTTGAATATAACCCCCAGGGAGAAATTAAATTTCAAAGATTAAATAAATCCCTTGGTAAACTAAAGTCCAAAGAAATGGAAATTCGAAATCAACTAATCTTGCTTTTGTGAGTTAAAAATCTAGAATTCAACCTTCTGAAGTTAAAGTCCCCAAATCATCCTCCCCAACTTCCTGTTCTGCTCAGTCTCAGCTCAGGGGTTATCTCAGTTCATTTGGGCTCCTATAGCAAAATACTGGGTAATTTATAAATAACAGACATTGATATCTTACAGTTCTGAAGGCTGGAAAGTCTAAAATCAAGGTGCAAGTACATTCAGTGTCTGGTAGGGCCAGTTCCTCATAGATGATGCTTAGGTGTGTCTTCACGTAACAGAAGGGACAAACAAGCTCCCTTGGGCTTCTTTTACTAGGGCACTAATCCCATTCCTGAGGGCCCCACCCCCATGACCTAATCACCTCCCAGATGCCCCACCTTCCAACACCACTGCACTGGGGATTAAGTTCGAAAATGAATTTGAGTGAGACGTGAATATTTGGACTGTAGCGGGGTGGGGGTTCTCTGGGTAGATCAGTTTTCTTAAGCTAGGCTGTCTCTCCCTGGAAAAGGATGTTGTTCCTCAGGACCTCAGAGGCTGTATTAGTTCAGAATGAAGTCTCTCATGAGCACTATTTGAGATTCAAATAGAATTCAAGGGTCTTAATAAGGCATGCACAGCTTGCAGATAAAATTATGTTGCCAAAATTCTGGTTATTACTGTTGCCAGAGACCATAGAAGAAACTCAATAGCATTTGAGGCAATTAGGATACATAGAGAAAATCTTGGTTTTAGCTCCACCAAAATGTCAGTTATCTGGAACTATAACTTGTGCACTTAAATTTAACTAGGAGAAATCTTTAGCAATAGATTAATATAAGAGATACAATCCAACCATCAAGCATTTACTGGATCGGGGGTTATAAATCCACATATGTATACCTTCTTTTCTTAGGGGGTTGATCGTTGTAAAATACATATAAAATATATCATTATAACCATTTTAAAGCGCACAATTCAGGCCGGACTTGGTGGTTTATGCCTGTAATCCTAGCTCTTTGGGAGGCAGGGGCTGGGGGATTGCTTGAGCCTAGAAGTTCTAGATCAGCCTGGGCAACATAGAGAGACTGTGTCTCCACAAAATAGAAAAAAATTAGCCGGACACAGTGGCGCACACCTGTAGTTCCAGCTACTTGAAAGGCTGAGGTGGGAGGATCACTTGAGCCCAGAAGGTTGAGAGTGCAGTGAGCTATGATTATGCCACTGTCCTCCAGCCTGGGCAACAGAGCAAAATCCTGCCTCAAAAAATAAAGATAAAAATAAAGCCAGGTGCGGTGGCTCACGCCTGGAATCCTAGCACTTTGGGAGGCTGAGGCAGGCGGATCACCCAAGGTCAGGAGTTTGAGACCAGCCTGGCCAACATGGTGAAACCCTGTCTCTACTTAAAA
>NW_012104920.1:962011-976791 GCF_000951045.1 Mandrillus leucophaeus | reverse complement strand
TTAGAAAATAAGAGAGAGGCTGGGCACAGTGGCTCACGCCTGTAATCCCAGCAGTTTGGGAGGCCGAGGCAGGTGGATCACGATGTCAGGAGTTCGAGACCATCCTGGCCAACATGGTGAAACCCCGTCTCTACTAAAAAAAAAAAAAAATTGCTGGGCGTGGTGGCGGGCACCTGTAATCCTAGCTACTTGGGAGGCTGAGGCAGGAGAATCGCTTGAACCCCGGAGGCGGAGGCTACAGTGAGCTGAGATTGTGCCATTGCAGTCCAGCCTGGGTGACAAGAGTGAGATTCTGTCTAAAAAAAAAAAAAAAGAAAGAAAGAAATAGCCTAAAATGGATACACCAGGCAGCAGCACTATAGACTATGCTTGTATATGTATAGAATACCTCTGGAAGGAGAGTCAAGAAACAGGTAACACTGGCTGCCTCTAAAGAAGGAACCTGGCTGAGTGGGAAACAGGGTTAGAAGGAAGACTTTTCATACCCTCACGCCCTTGGACCTTTTGAATTTTTGATAGCTATTCAAAAATTCACAAAGTAAACAAAATTTAAAGGAATAAGAAATAACAGTGTGAAGATGTGCTTATGCCTGTACATGAATTACTTTTTTTTCTTTTGTAGTTTTTTTTTTTAGGGGGGGGCGTGTAGAGACAGGGTCTTGCTGTGCTGCCAGGGGTCTCAAACTCCTGGCCTCAAGCAGTCCTCCTGCCTCTGTCTCCCAAAGTGCTGGGATTGCAGGCGTGAGCCACCATGCTCGGCCTTGTACACGGATATTTATTACAGCATTGTTAATAGCAGAATGTTGGAAAAACACAAATGTGTATCCGTAGGAGACTTGTTACATAAATCATAGTTCAATCTCACACAAGAGTATTTTGCAGCTGCTAAAAACAATGAGGCAGCTCACAAGAACTGATTTGGAAACAAGCAAAAAAAAAAAAAATAGTAAAGTACAGTGTTATAGCATAGAACCACTGACTAAAAATTCATTTATTCAGGGCGGGCACAGTGGCTCATGCCTGTAATTCCAGCACTTTGGGAGGTTGATGCGGGTGGATCACTGGAGGTCAGGAGTTTGAGACCAGCCTGGCCAACATGTTAAAACCGTGTCTCTACTAAAAATACAAAAATTAGCCGGGCGTGGTGGTGCACGCCTGTAATCCCAGCTACTTGGGAGGCTGAGGCAGGAGAATAGCTTGAACCTGGGAGGTGGAGGTTGCAGTGAGCCAAGATGGCGCCACTGCACTCCAACCTGGGCGAGAGTATGAGACTCTGTCTAAAAAAAAAAAAAGATATATATTTATTCAAAAAAATATGTGAGTGCTGGGCATTATTTTAGGTCTAAGGATTCAGTGGTGAACAAGTCCCTGCCTTCACCGTGCTTGTTTTCTTTATATATAAACAATTCTGTGCATGGACTATTCTAGAAGGTACATGGGAAACCAGGGCAGGGTCTGGGACCAGGCTCAGGAATGGCAGGAAGACTTCCCCTTCACCATATGCACTTTTGTTCCTTTTGGATTTTGATTTATGTAAATATATTCACTATTCAAAAAAAAAAAAAAAATCACAGGTAGTAAAAATTATTTTCTGAGATATGACAAAGATTTTATTAGGTATAATAGTGTTGTAGTTATGCAGAAAAATGTCCTTATTATTATTACTTTTAGAGATGTGTTATGAAGTATTTAGGCTTGAGATTTCATGAGTTTTAAATTTACTTTAAGATACTTTGGCAAAAAACAAGTAGATGAAATATATATAGCAAAATGCTAACTGTGAAATCTAGCTGATGGGTGTTTCTAGGTTTAAAAGTTTTCATAATAATTTTTAAAAATTTAAAGCTCCAAAGAGATTAGCATACTTTAAAAATAGAGGCATATGCATATTTTTCAGAGATATGGAAGTAACAACCAGCATAAATTAAAAAAAAAGTGGTTAAAAAGTAGTTTGCCATGGTTGGGCACGGTGGCTCACACCTGTAATCCCAGTACTTTGGGAGGCCGAGGCCAGAGGATCACCTGAGGTCAGGAGTTTGAGACCAGCCTGGCCAACATGGTGAACTCCACCTCTACTAGAAACACAAAAATTGGCCAGGTGTGGTGGTGCACACCTGTAATCCCAGCTACTCAGGAGGATGAGGCAGGAGAATCGCTTGAACCCAGGAGGCAGAGGTTGCAGTGAGCCAAGATTGTGCCATTGCACTCTGGTCTAGGTGACAAGAACAAGACTCCGTCTCAAAATAAACAAAGTAGTTTGCCTCAGAGGAAGAAGTCTGGCTGTGGGAAAGATGGTCTAGATGCTACTTTTCCTGTAACCTCTTTTACGTCATTTAGGTTTTAATCTCGTGCATGTATTTCTTTTCTTTTCTTTCTTTCTTTTTCTTTTTTTTTGAGGAAAAAAAAAAAGATTGGCCAGGCTGGTCTCGAACTCCTGACCTCGTGATCTGCCCGCCTCGGCCTCCCAAAGTGCTGGGATTACAGCCATAAGCCACCAGACCCGGCCACATGTATTTCTTGTATAAGAAATAAACAATGACAACACCACCACTGCACATAAAATAAATAATGAAATATAGAACTGTCTATAAAAAAAAAAACTGTCTATAAAAAAAATAACTGTTGACGAGTTGATGGGTGCAGCACACCAACATGGCACAAGTATACATATGTAACAAACCTGCACGTTGTGCACATGTAGCCTAGAACTTAAAGTATAATAATAATAATAAAAAAAAAAAACTGTCGCCGGGCGCGGTGGCTCAAGCCTGTAATCCCAGCACTTTGGGAGGCTGAGACGGGCGGATCACGAGGTCAGGAGATGGAGACCACCCTGGCTAACACGGTGAAACCCCGTCTCTACTAAAAAATACAAAAAACTAGCCGGGCGAGGTGGCGGGCGCCTGTAGTCCCAGCTACTCCAGAGGCTGAGGAGGAGAATGGCGTAAACCCGGGAGGTGGAGCTTGCAGTGAGCTGAGATCTGGCCACTGCACTCCAGCCTGGGCGACAGAGCGAGACTCCGTCTCAAAAAAAAAAAAAAAAGAGAAACGAACAAAACAAAATGAAAAGAACTATCGAGCAGCCTGGATGCCTCCCTATTGACAAATCTCCACGGGAAGTGAAATTACAGTCAGAATGTTGGTGATGAGGGCGGGCCCAGCTGGATCACATGATCCTGGTGACTGGCAGGTGTTGGAGCGAAGATCCCTGAAGCATCAGCTCCCTCAGGGTTAGACCCGACACCCACGTGTGGGGTTGCAGCGCAACCCCCGCTGGCTCCCAGCAAGTGTTCTTCTGAATGGCCAGATGAGCACGTGCCTCCTGAGTGATACCTTCTTTCTTTAGGTGTTAATGGTGTCTATCAGGTCACTACCAAGGCTGAACCTAGTGTCCTTGGAAGGTGACACTTTATTTTTACTTGTTTTTATTTTTTCGGGCAGCCCCCAGAATCACAGCAGATTCAGACACTCCCTAGAAGGTGACACTTTGAATCTCCACATTTTTTTTTTTTTCTTGAGATGGAGTCTCGCTCTGTCACCAGGCTGGAGTGTAGTGGCGGGATCTCGGCTCACCGCAACCTCCGCCTCTCGGGTTCAAGCAATTCTTCTGCCTCAGCCTCCCGAGTAGCCGGGACTACGGGCACCCGCCACCATGCCTGGCTAATTTTTGTACTTTTAGTAGAGATGGGATTTCACCATAGTGGTCAGGGTGGTCTCGAACTCCTGACCTCATGATCTGCCTGCCTTGGCCTCCCAAAGTGCTGGAATTACAGGCGTGAGCCATCGCACCTGGCCCTCCACGTTGTTTTAAAGAATATTTTTTGGAGAGTGATCTCTCCCATTTCCAAGTGCTTGGGCCAGGTAAGGCTTGCTTGCTGTGTGCCTCACACCATGCCACAGCCCACATCACCCTTACCCACAGCAACCCTGGCGAGGCTCCGAAAGGTTGAAACTTACCAGAATCACTCAGTTAAAGCAGAGCTACTTCTACTTTCTAGTAGTGGAACTATTTCCACGATTGTGGGCTGCCTTTCCCAGTGAGGTGGCAGTAGGAAAGGGAACATGTATCATGTAAATGCTATGTGTAACCCCCCACCCCATATTCCTCATGATGAAGAGGACAGTGATACAGTCTGTATCCAGGCACAACTGCTGTTGGCCGGTCAGATATACATACAGGATCATACACATATACAGATCTTGGGACAAGGCTCTATCAGTTCTCTCTTTCAGATTTCAGTGAATATATATATATATATATATATATTCATTCCAACCTCAACAGAGTCCACAGATGGCAATGACTTGAGAGGAGTTTCTTTAGTATACAAAGCTCTGCCCAGGCCTCCATCTCTAGTGTGGGACCTTGGACTTGGTCCTTTGTCTTTTTATTTTTGTTCTTATTTTCTATTTTTGAATAGAGGTGGGGTCTCACCATGTCGCCTAGGCTGGTCTCAAGCTCCTGGCCCCAAGTGATCCTTCTGCCTTGGCTTGCCAAAGTATTGGGATTACAGGCATGAGCCACCACACCCAGCCAGCCCTTTGTCTCGAATGGAGTCTCCCTCTAACAGCTTTTGGGTTCATTTCTCGCTTTTTCTTCCCTTTTCAAGGTTCCACCTTAGGTGTGGCCTCTAGCATGGAGTGGCAGTCATTTATGTGTTGTCTGGACTTCACTTGCCAATCTATCTTGTGTGGTTGTTTGTTGGTTGGTTTTGAGACAGAGTTTCACTCTTGTTGCCCAGGCTGGAGTGCAATGGCACGATCTCGGCTCACCCCAACCTCTGCCTCCCGGGTTCAAGCGATTCTCGTGCCTCAGTCTCCCGAGTAGCTAGGACTACAGGCATGAGCCACCACACCCAGCTAATTTTGTATTTTTAGTAGAGACGGGGTTTCTCCATGTTGATCAGGCTAGTCTCGAACTCCCAACTTCAGGTGATCCACCCGCCTCGGCCTCCAAAAGTGCTGGGATTACAGGCGTGAGCCACCTGCCTCATGTGTGGTTTTATTATGCTTTAAGAGGTCTCTGCCCCCTACCCAGCTACCCAGAAACTACCACGTAGTTTCTGGTTTCTAGGAAAGGGTGGTGGAAGGAAGGGGAAGAAAATTCACCTCATCACATGTATTTTATCTCAATTTACTCTTCACGACAACCCTATAGAGTAGGTATTCTTTTACAACATGAGGAAACAAATCTCTTTGAGGCTCAAAGAGATTAACAAAGCTACAAAATGGCAGAGTCATGATGTGAACGAGAACAATCTGGCTGCAAGCCCTGTGTTTGATGCACTAAACTCCAATCTCTCCCAGGTAGCTGAGAAACTGGAGATGTTGAAGAAACAGTACGACGAGAAGCTGGCACAGAAGGAGGAGCTTCGCAAGAAGTCTGAAGAGATGGAGCTGAAGCTGGAGCGAGCCGGGATGCTGGTGTCGGGGTTGGCAGGCGAGAAGGCCAGATGGGAGGAGACAGTCCAGGTGAGATCGACTATACCACCTGGTGTCCTTTCCCTCTGCTCACCACTTCCAAGAGACCCATCCCTTTTAGCTTAAGGGGCAGTCAGGGAAAACCGGGACACCTGGGTATAGGGAACTCTAAGAACTGAGGTGTGGGAGCTTTTCCCCTCCCCCTGCACACCTTTGGTGAGAGCAATGGAAGGAAAGGCTTTTAGCACCATTAGGGATCTGCTTCAGTGTTTGGATAGGGCTGTGAAGCACACACAAGGACTCTTGATGTAGCCCACTGACCAGATAGAAAACAGACATGGCACATCGTGTTTCTGCTCTCAGTGAGCTCCTGGCTTCGCAAAAGGGTTGGGCCTTATCACCAGAATGTAAACATTGCCATTAGAGATAGAGAACTTGAAAGTAATTAGAACCAGGCTAGAGTTGTCAGGACGCAAAGGTTTAGGGGAAGGAAAGAACCTCTGTGAACTAGACAGTGTCCAGAGGAGGGTGCCTTCAAAAGCATTCCAAGAGTCTCCCAGAGTGCCGGGGCCCAGGCAGGCTTACCCTCCCTCCTGTCCGCCAGGGCCTGGAGGAGGACCTGGGCTACCTGGTCGGGGACTGTCTCCTGGCAGCTGCCTTCCTGTCCTACATGGGACCTTTCCTGACCAACTACCGGGATGAGATTGTCAACCAAATCTGGATCCGGAAGGTGAGATGGGGCTCAGGTATGATAAGCGAGCTCCGAAACCAGGGCTGGGGGCAGGACCTCTGGAAATATTAAGAGATAGCGTGAAGACGCAGGGGCTGCTGGGCTCAGCTCTTCAAGTTAAGTTTGGGGCCTTTCTCTCCTCAGATCTGGGAGCTTCAGGTTCCTTGCTCCCCTTCCTTCGCCATTGATAACTTCCTGTCCAATCCTACCAAAGTCCGGGACTGGAACATCCAAGGGTTGCCCTCAGATGCCTTCTCCACGGAGAACGGCATCATCGTCACCCGAGGCAACAGGTAAGGTGCTGCTGGGCGTGGGGGTGGCGTGGGAGAGAGGGCCTCGCCTCTGACCTGTACTCCCCCTCCAGGTGGGCACTGATGATCGACCCTCAGGCCCAGGCCCTGAAATGGATTAAGAACATGGAAGGAGGCCAGGTGTGAGGCTCGGGGGCCGGATTAGTCCCCCTCTTCCTGAGGCCCCACCTCTCCCGCAGTGTTCCTTCACCTTCCCCCTTGCTCTCTAGGGCCTGAAGATCATTGACCTGCAGATGAGCGATTACCTGCGAATCCTAGAAAACGCCATTCAGTTTGGATACCCTGTGCTACTTCAGAATGTGCAGGAATATCTGGACCCCACACTCAACCCCGTGCTCAACAAATCTGTAGCCCGAATCGGTCAGGACAAGTCCCCAAGACCAGCCGAGTGGGATGCCAGGGAGGGAAGGACTGGCTCTCTGACTGTGTCCTGTTCTTACCTGTCCCTCTGTTCAGACAGCCCTGGGCTGGGGCCTTAGGACAGGCCGAGTCACTGCCCCTGGATGCCGGTGGGGGACGGGTTAGCCGGTACCTGTCACATGGAGTCCTTGCCCCTGACCATTCTGTGGATGCAGGTGGTCGGCTGTTGATGCGCATTGGCGATAAGGAGGTGGAATACAATACCAGTTTCCGTTTCTACATCACCACCAAGCTCTCCAACCCCCACTACAGCCCAGAGACCTCAGCCAAGACCACCGTCGTTAACTTTGCCGTTAAAGAACAGGTGGGTGCAGGCTGAGGTCCAGACTGAGCTAGGGTGAAGCAGGAAGAATTGGGAAGGATTGAGAAAAGGGATAAGCTTGTGTTGGGCAGCTGAGGATGATGGGTCTTTCGAGGTGGAAAGGGATGAGGAAGGTGAAGGTCAAAGGGGTGAGAGCCCCTCACTGTGAGTGCTGATGTCCCAGGGCCTGGAGGCCCAGCTGCTGGGCATCGTGGTGAGGAAGGAGCGGCCTGAGCTGGAGGAGCAGAAGGACTCACTGGTCATCAACATCGCGGCTGGCAAGAGGAAGCTCAAGGAGCTGGAGGATGAGATCCTGCGGTGAGGCCCTGCCTCCCCCTCCCACCGCCCCACAGGTCTACTCCCAGCCAGCCTCTACCCAGTCTACCCCAGGCACGACAGCATCCCAGGGAGCCTGGTCCCCCTAACCCCTTGCTCCATGTGCCTCTGGGCCTCCCCCTAGGCTGCTGAATGAGGCCACCGGCTCCCTGCTGGATGACGTGCAGCTGGTGAACACGCTGCAGACCTCCAAGATCACGGCCACAGAGGTGACTGAGCAGCTGGAGACCAGTGAGACCACAGAGATCAACATTGACTTGGCCCGGGAGGTAAGCTCCTGGCCCTCCAGCCCTGCCTCCCGCCAGCCATCCAAGATGCAACTCCATCATGACGGCTCGAGACCCCTCCTTCCCTGAGCCCCTGCTCCCTGCCATGTCCCTCGGTGGCCCTGATTCCACTCCCCCGCTGGCAGGCTTACCGCCCGTGTGCCCAGCGGGCATCAATCCTGTTCTTCGTGCTCAATGATATGGGCTGCATCGACCCCATGTACCAGTTCTCACTGGATGCCTACATCAGCCTCTTCATCCTCAGCATCGACAAGAGCCACCGCAGCAATAAGCTGGAGGACCGCATTGACTATCTGAACGACTACCACACCTACGCTGTCTACAGGTCTGAGGGTGCCCCCAATATGCCCCAGCCCGGAGGCCGAGTGGCCGTGGTTCTTCTGGCCACTGCGCCTTCATGCTTTCCCACGCTGCGGCTCTCAGCCTGCTGCTGTCCCTCGGCACATGTCCTCCCGGTAGCTCCTGGCTCTCATGGCTTAACCATCACCTGTGGGCTGACGATTCCCCATCTTCTGTCTGTAGCCCTCCCTTGAGCACTGGACTTGTCTACACAACTGTTGGCGATACCAGCACTGTCCAAACGTTAACGGGCAGGTAGCACACTGGCAATCTTGTGAAAATACTGGTTAGGATTTGGCAGGTCTGGGGTGGGGCCTGGGGTTCTGCAACTCTTAACAAGGTCCCAGGGGCTACCACTGCTCCTGGTCTATGGATCACATTTGAGTAGCAAGGAACTGGACTTCTCTACCCTGACATCCCACAGACCCTTCAAGCTCAACTCGCTTCAGATCCAACTCATTCTCTTCCCTCTTCAGATTCCTCATCCTTGGATGGCACCAACGCCCACGACCCAGTCACCCTAGCCAGAAATGGGGAGTTATCCTTTATTTTTTATAATTTTTATTTGTACAGACAGGGTCTCCCTATGTTGCCCTGGCTTGTCTCCAACTCCTGAGCTCAAGGGATCCTCCTGCCATGGTCTCCCACAGTGTTGGGATTACAGGCGTGAGCCACCATGCCTGGCAAAAACTGGGAGCTATCCTTGACTCTTCCCTTTCAAAGCACTCACCGGGTTTTGTTCATGAATATTTCTGCAAACTGTTCCCTCCCCATCTTCCCACTGCTTGGCTGTATTTTAGCTCTGGCCCTGGTGATCCTTTTTTCTGAGTTGCACAATGGTCTCCTAGAGGTCCTCCTGCCTCTACCCACTGTCCCTCTCAACCTACCCTCCTGCATTGCCCATCTGAGCAAATCCGACCATGCTGCTTCCCGGGTCTGACTGCCAGTGGTTGGTTGCTTGATCCCGGTGGCCCACGAAAGCCCTCATGACCTGGCCTTCTCCTGCCTCAGCCTCACCTTTCCCACTTTGCACTGGGTGCCTGAGCATCCCTGACTGCCCTGCATGCTGTGCCCATCTCATGCTTTTGCTGATGCTGTGACCTCTCTGCCTCTCCCATGCCACCAGAAAACTCTGCTGCACCTTGGAGCAGCTCCTCTCGGAAACTTTCCCTGAGTCCAGCAGGCAGGGACATCATAACCAATAGCCTCTCTGTCCTCTCCGAGACTGCGGCTTATTCATCTTTGTGTCTTCAGGACCTAGCAGAGTGCCTGGCAAGATAGTAGGGGAAAAATGAATGTTTGTTTTTTTAATGGAACTGAATGACTAATTATAAGTGAATGGCTGGGCACGTTGGCTCGCTCCTGTAATCCCAGCACTTTGGGAGGCTGAGGTGGGCGGCTCACCTGAGGTCAGGAGTTCAAGACCAGCCTGGCCAACCTGGTGAAACCCTGTCTCTACTAAAAATACAAAAATTAGCCAGGCGTGGTGATGGACGCCTGTAATCCCAGCTACTCGGGAGGCTGAGGCAGGAGAATTGCTTGAACCTGGGAGGCGGAGGTTGCAGTGAGCCAAGATCGTGCCATTGCACTCCAGCCTGGGCGACAAGAGCGAAACTCAGTCTCAAAAAGTAATAATAATAATAATAAGTGAACTCTGGGAAATTATTATCTCTAGGCCCCTGAGTCCTTGGCTGTTTCCAGGAGGTTAGGATTAGAGGCTGGTGAGGTCCTCTGTGTGAGGCTGTGTGATAGTAGGATCATAGCATTCGTGTGGAGCATCGGCCCCCATTCCATCCTGTCCCTCCCTCCTCCCTGCCTTTCTCCCAGGTACACCTGCCGTACCCTTTTTGAACGCCACAAACTACTATTCAGTTTTCATATGTGTGCCAAAATATTGGAGACTTCTGGCAAGCTCAACATGGATGAATACAACTTCTTTCTACGTGGGGGTGTGGTGAGTTGGGCAGAGAGCACATCCCAGGATGGGATGGTCAAGGCTGGGGATGGTCAAGGTCAAGTGTGTCAAGGACTCCAGACCCAGAGGGTCAGGCCCACGGCATCAGTGAGTGAGCTGAGAAAATCCAGGCCAGCATCAGGTGCATGGTGAGCTCCCTGGGGCTGCGGAGGTGACTTGCTATGCGCCCCTTTGCACTCAGCACAGGCTGGGCTTTGTGGCATGTCTCACCTGTGACCCACAGATTGGCCTGATTTTGCCACTTTTTTACTGCCTTTCAAGACACTCCTTCCCTAGCCTGAGTTCCATGGTCGCCCTCACAATCTCTCCCTCACAGGTTCCCCAACCCCCATTTTCCTCCTCTCTCTGTTGCGTCTATCACTCTGGCTAGCTCCAGCTCCTCTGCCCCTCTGTCCCTGCGTGGCCCGTGCACTGAACATGGCCGGGGAAGAACACATCCACAGTGACTGAACACGCTTTAAGTCCATGATCATGAACCCCAAGGAGGCCCTTAAGGCTTCTGGACAACCATACTGCACTCTCCCGCCCTCCTAGACAACATTTTCTTTACTTTTCCCACCTTCACTTCCCGCCTCTCACGCCAAACTCTCAACACAGCAACCAGAGAGGTCACGCTCTGTCACTCAGGCTGGACTGCAGGGGCAGTGATCTTGGCTCACTGCAGCCTCGACCTCCCGGGCTCAAGCCATCCTCCCACCTTAGCCTCTGGAATAGCTGGGACCACAGGCCTGTGCCACCACGCCTGGCTAATTTTTGTAGTTTTTGTAGAGGCGGCGTCCACCATGTTGCGTAGGCTGATCTCGAACTCCTGGGCTCAAGTGATCCTCCCACCTCAGCCTCCCAAAGTGCTGGGATTACAGGTGTGAACCACTTTGCCCGGCCTGAGAGGTCCTTTTAAAGTGGATGCCATTGTGACGGGCTCCCAATGGCAGGCGCCACCTCCCACCACACAGCCCCCACTCCACTCCAGCCATGCAGGCCTCATTGCCCTCCCCAACCCCCCGGCACGTCTCACCTCGGGGCCTTCGCGTGGCTGTGCCTTCTGCTGGAAGCCTACTCCCCGGCGTGTGCACCTGGCCGTCTCTCATCTCCTTCAAACCTCACCTCAGTGCGACCTAGATCTTCTTATTTATACTTCAAACTCCCCTCAACACAACCAGTCTCCCTTACCCTCCTCAGAGTATCCTATTTTTCCATCGCACTGCCATCGTTGCTATACTAGATAATTTACTTATTTGTTACGTTTTTGGTTCATAGTCTGCCCATGGGTTCACAATCCCATGTTAGAAAACAAAATCCCCAAGGGCAGACATATTTTCCATTTTGCTCAGTAATGCGTCCCAATGATTAAAATGCATAGTTGGTGAACAATAAATGTTTGTTAAGAAGAATGAATAAGCGAGTGAGCAAATGAATGAGTAAACAGTTTGTGCTTCTATGAAGGCCAGGCTACCAAGAAGTCATTAGGTTGGAGACATTATTACCAGGCAACCAGCAGAGGGCGCCAGCTTCCTAAATTTGAACCGTGAGGGCTAAGGGCAGGGTCTGAGTCCTAGACCCCCACGTTTATTCCCCAGGATCCCTGTATTCATCTCTTCACTCTCATATAAAACCCATTTTGGGCCGGGCGCGGTGGCTCACACCTGTAACCCCAGCACTTTGGGAGGCCGAGGAGGGTGGGTCACCTGAGATCAGGAGTTCAAGACCAGCCTGGTCAATACGGTGAAACCCCATCTGTACTGAAAATACAATAATTAGCTGGGTGTGGTGGTGTGCACCTGTAATCTCAGCTATTCCGGAGCCTGAGGCAGGAGAATAGCTTGAACCTGGGGGTCAGAGGTTGCAGTGAGCCGAGATTGCACCATTGCACTCTGGCCTAGGTGACAAGAATGAGACTCCATCTCAAAAAAAAAGAAAAGAAGAAAAACAAAACAAAACAAAAAACCCTCCATTTTGGCTTTCCCACCGAGAGAGAGAGAAACAGAGAGAGAGAGAGAGAGAGACAGAAAGGAGAAAAAGATCACTCTTCTTTTGAAGTATTCCCAAGTCAATCCCTTTCTTTTTCCCCCACTCCCACCAGGTCCTGGATCGGGAGGGCCAAATGGACAACCCATGTACTAGCTGGCTTGCAGACGCCTACTGGGATAACATTACGGAGCTGGACAAACTGACCAACTTCCACGGACTCATGAACTCCTTTGAGCAGTACCCTCGCGACTGGCACCTGTGGTATACCAATGCTGCCCCGGAGAAGGCAATGCTGCCAGGTACCAGGCATCTGTACCCCACTCTCACTTTCTGCTTCCCTCCACTCAGCCGCATGCCTGCCCTTCCCGTTGTCCCCCATCCCCTCTCCCAGCTGGTGCCGGCCTCCTGGCCCGGAGCACATTCCCGGCAGGTGCCCTGTTGTCTGGATTCCCCGCTCTTCCAGACTCACTCCCTCTCCCTGCAATGACTCACCTCGTCCCCAGGTGAGTGGGAAAATGCCTGCAACGAAATGCAACGGATGCTGATCGTCCGCTCCCTGCGCCAGGACCGCGTGGCCTTCTGCGTGACCTCCTTCATCGTCACCAACCTTGGTTCCCGCTTCATCGAGCCGCCTGTGCTGAATATGAAGTTGGTCGGTGGCTCAGCTTCCTTGTCTCCACGGCCCCTGGGTCTTTCCTGCCTTCCTAGCTCTGTTTCAGTCTCCTGCATCTCTCTCTTCCACTTCGGTCACGTGGCCTTCTGCCTGATGCTATACCTGTGCTTCTGGCAGGTGATGGAGGATTCAACCCCACGATCCCCACTCGTGTTCATCCTGTCCCCTGGTGTGGACCCCACCAGTGCCCTGCTCCAGCTGGCAGAGCACACAGGCATGGCCCAGCGCTTCCACGCCCTGTCCCTGGGCCAGGGCCAGGCCCCTATCGCTGCCCGACTCCTCCGAGAGGGTGTTACTCAGGGTTGGTGTCCATCCTTTCTTTCACCCCCATCTTCAGCCCAGTCCTTGTCCTTAGAACTGCCAACCTCAAATACACTACTGTCCCTGTACCTCCCACTTCTACAGAGGGTCCCAGAAGTGGCAGATCTGAGTGTTCGGCCCCGCTAGCACCCCCGCCCCAATACCAGATGGAAAGCATGAGGACAGGCAGGGGCTTAGGAAATGATTCCCACTGAGCCTGGCATCTCCTTGCAGGACATTGGGTGTTCCTGGCAAACTGCCACCTGTCACTGTCTTGGATGCCTAATCTGGACAAGCTGGTGGAGCAGCTGCAGGTGGAGGACCCTCATCCATCCTTCCGCCTGTGGCTCAGCTCCAGCCCCCACCCAGACTTCCCTATCTCAATCTTGCAGGCCAGCATCAAGATGACCACAGAGCCACCAAAGGTATGTGGTCATAGACAAAGAGCATCAGCAGGGCCATCTGGTCCACCTTACCACCTGCCAGCACCAGAGAGAGGGCTCAACCTAACAACAACATGCTTTGATTTGATTGTCCTCAAAAAATTCCACCTCATTCCTCTTCTGTTTGTGCCAAACTCCTAGAACACGATAGTAATATCTAACATTTCTTGAGGGATTATCATGTGCCAGGCACTGTCCTAAGTTTCTTATGTTTATTAACTCGTTTAATATGCGTGCGTGCACACACACATCGTGCAAGGTGAATACTGTTACCCCCATTTTAAAGATAGGAAACTGAGATACGGAAAGAGTAAATAAGTATTCCAGAGCCAGAGTTTGGGTAGTTGGGTCTCCAAATTCATTCTTTTATACCTCAGAACCTTCCTGCCTCCCACCATTTCCTTACATTCTCTTCCAAATGTCACACTTCCTGCCTCTTTGCCCTTCCTTTCCTCCAACTCTACTGAAATTTTTATCTCCAGTATCACAAGCTCATCACCAAATGCAATCATCACCACCCTCTAAAACCTGCCGTGTCACTGCGCTTCACCCACTCACCCCTGCTTAAACTATTTTAGTAGCTTTTCATTGCTCTTAGTCAAGATCAAAATCCTTTTTGCTCACCCTGTGAAAAGCACATGAACCAGTATGTATCATCCTCAACAGATAAGAGCTGTTTGAATCACGCATGGGTGCCTTTTATCATTCTTAATCCTCCTTGGCCACTTGGGGCAGCTGCCACAGTTGACTGTCCCTTTCCCTGGCTCCCTGACACATCGCTCCTGCTTTCCCCACTGTCTTCTGACATATCATTTGTTACTTCTGTGTTTCTTTTTCCTCTGCCTGTGGCCAGATTGCAATACTTACACCTTGACCTAAGGACTAAGAGGGGAGGGCCAAAGAGGGGAGGGACCCTCAGTCCTAGCCCAACATTTCTCATTCTACATTTTCTCCTTTCACAAGTTGTTGGAAAAACTGTCCTTTCCTTTCTTTCTTTTTTTTTTTTCTTTTTGTTTTTGAGATGGAGTCTCACTCTGTCACCCAGACTGGAGTGCAGTGGCGCGATCTCGGCTCACTGCAAGCTCCGCTTCCCAGGTTCATGCCATTCTCCTGCCTCAGCCTCCCAAGTAGCTGGGATTACAGGCACCCGCCACCACGCCCAGCTACTTTTTTGTATTTTTAGTAAAGACAGAATTTCACCGTGTTAGCCAGGATGGTCTTGATCTCCTGACCTCGTGATCCGCCCGCCTCGGCCTCCCAAAGTGCTGGGATTACA
>NW_012104920.1:956619-957901 GCF_000951045.1 Mandrillus leucophaeus | reverse complement strand
AGCCAGGATGGTCTTGATCTCCTGACCTCGTGATCCGCCCATCTCGGCCTCCCAAAGTGCTGGGATTACAGGCTTGAGCCACCGCGCCTGGCCTTTTTTTTTTTTTAAACAGAGACAGAGTCTTGTTATGTTGCCCAGGTTGGTCTCAAACTCCGAGGCTCAAGTGATCCTCCCATCTTGGCCTC
This sequence comes from Mandrillus leucophaeus, assembly GCF_000951045.1. NCBI lineage: Eukaryota > Metazoa > Chordata > Mammalia > Primates > Cercopithecidae > Mandrillus > Mandrillus leucophaeus. The sequence continues at coordinate 957,716 of NW_012104920.1, read as the reverse complement.
CCAAAGTGCTGAGATTACAGGTGTGAGCCACCATGCCTGGCCTAAAATTCTGTGATTTTCTCCATAAATAATCATACATTTTAATTGGATTTATTTCTGGGTACTTGACATATCTTGATGTCATAAATGGCATTTTTTAAAAAGTCACATATTATTTTTGTTACTGCTATCCAGTATTCCTCAAATTTCTCACTATTCCATTCTGTCAGTCATAGGTAAGTCTTTTTAAAACGCTGTTTGAACAGATCGTGGTCCTGCTCAAGATAGAGAGTGGCTCCATGATGCCCGTTGAATCAAGTCCAAATGGCTCAAACATTCACCATTTTTTTTTTTTTTTTTTCTGAGACAGAGTCTCGCTCTGTAGCCCAGGCTGGAGTGCAGTGGCATGATCTCAGCTCACTGAAACTTCCGGCTCCTGGGTTCAAGCAATTCTTCTGCCTCAGCCTCCCAAGTAGCTGGGACTACAGGTGTGTGTCACCATGCCTGGCTAATTTTTGTATTTTTAGCAGAGAGGGGTTTCACCATATTGGCCAGGCTGGTCTCAAACTCCTGACCTCGTGATCTGCCCACCTCAGCCTCCCAAAGTGCTGAGATTACAGGCATGAGCCCGACATCCATTATTCTTATTGCATCTCCATCTATCCATGGCCCTCCTCTTCCCACCTGAGCACCTGCACTTGACTTCTGCCGGGCTCATCTTCTCACTTTATTCTGTCCCCGGTGCCTCTATTCAACTCCTTCCATCTCCAGGAAAGCAAGACTGTCCTCTCAAGCCTAGTCATATCCTTTCCATTTGGAAGGCTTAGTTCAAGTCCCAGCTTGCTCATGGAGCCTAATAATGCCAGTCACATAGACTATCCCTCCTTGATGATATATTATGGGCTTTTCAATCTACACTAAACTTTGCACACAATTCTGTACCTTTTTGTTAGTTGCATGTATATGTATTTATCTTTGTTCATATTTTCTGGCACCCCAAATTGTGCTGGCCTACCTACCACTGAGAAGATCAGGGCTGAGAGGATCAAAAGTGGTGGGACGGCCGGGCGCGGTGGCTCACACCTGTAATCCCAGCACTTTGGGAGGCTGAGGCGGGT
>NW_012104920.1:951851-954294 GCF_000951045.1 Mandrillus leucophaeus | reverse complement strand
AGGGTTTCGCCATGTTGGCCAGGCTGGTCTCGAACTCCTGACCTCAGGTGATCCGCCCACCTCAGCCTCCCAAAGTGCTGGGATTACAGGGATTACAGGCGTAAGCCACCACGCCCAGCCCCGGCCTGAGTTTTACTTCAAATAAGAAAGTCCCTGTATTCACAGCCACCAGTTGCCAGTTTGGGGTATAGTCCTGGAGTATATTCCTGGGTCATTTCCTGCTATCCCGTCTTTTTTAAAAGCTAGCTAGTAAGTAGATACAAAAGAAGATTTATAAAATATATGCAAGTTATAAAGGATCACGATTCCATGAATATCTGTGTGCCCATCATCCTTTTTTTTTTTTTTTTTTTTTTTTTTGAGATGGAGTCTCGCTCTGTCGCCCAGGCTGGAGTGTAGCGGCGCCATGTCGGCTCACTGAAATAGCTGCCTCCCGGGTTTACGCCATTCTCCTGCCTCAGCCTCCCGAGTAGCTGGGATTACAGGTGCACACCACCACACCTGGCTCATTTTTGTATTTTTAGTAGAGATGGAGTTTCATCATGTTGGCCAGGCTGGTCTCGAACTCCTGACCTCAGGCGATCCGCCCCTCAACCTTCCGAGGTGCTGGGATTACAGGTGTGAGCCACCATGCCCAGCCCATCAACCTTCTAAGAAAGAAAAATCCCAGCATTTTCTTTGAAGTCCTGGTGTGCCTCTTCCCAGTCTCATCACTTTCCCTCCCTACTCAGAGGAAACCACTCTTCTGAATCTTGTATTTGTCATTTTCTTTATAATTTTTTTCTTTTTCTCTGGAGTTAGAGATTCTTTATCGTAATGCTTTATCGTTTGTATTGCTAATGCAACCATTGTATGTATGTTTCTCTGCAACTTGCTTTTTTCATTCAACATTATGTGCTTGACATTCATTCATGATGTTCTTCATGTTTTGTAGTTCTTTGTATATTCCAGATCCTAATCCTTTGTCAGTCATGTGTTTTGTGGTTTGTCTCTTCTCTTTTATGCTGTTTTTTGGTGAAGAGAATTCTTAATTTTTATGAGGTTGAATTTAGCTATCTTTCATTTTTTAAATGGTTTGTGCTCCTTTGTCTTGTTCAAGAAATCCTTGCTTACTTTAAGACTGTAAAAGTACTCTCCTATACTTGCCTTCCAAAAAATTTATAATTTGACTTTCACATTTAAGTTTTTAATCACTTGGAATTCACTTTTGTGACGTGGTATCAGGTAGAGGTCCAATTTTCTTTTGTTTTTGTTTTGTTTTGCTTTTTTTTTGAGACAGAGTCTTGCTCTGTCACCCAGGCTGGAGTGCAGTGGTGCAATCTCAGCTCACAACAATCTCCGTCTCCCGGGTTCAGGTGATTCTCTTGCCTCTGTCTCCGGAGTAGCTGAGATTACAGGCACCTGCCACCCTGCCCAGCTAATTTTGTTATTTTTTGTAGAGACGGGGTTTCACCATGTTGACCAGGCTGGTCTCGAACTTCTGACCTCAGGTGATCCAACAGCCTCAGCCTTCCAAAGTGTTGGGATTACAGGCATCAGCCACTGCGCCCAGCCAATTTTATTTATTTCTACCTGGATAACCAATTCTCCCAGTACCACTTCTCAAATACTACGAAAGCACCTTTCTGATCCATAGTGCCTGCTCAGCCTTCAATCATGTTTCCATATATGTATGGGTTTCAGGGTCCTTTATTCTGTTCATTGGTCAAATTGTTTTATCCTGGAATCAATACTTTAGTCTTTGTTTGTTTGTTTGTTTGGGATGGAGTCTCGCTCTGTGGCCCAGACTGGAGTGCACTGGCACCATCTTGGCTCACTGCAACCTCCGCCTCCCAGGCTCTAGCAATCCTCCCACCCGCACCTTACAGGTGTGCGCCACCACTCTGGCTAATTTTTTATTTTTTTTGTAGAGACTGGGTTTCACCATGTTGGCCAGGCTGGTCTTGGACTCCTGGGCTTAAGCTGTCCTCCGCTTCAGCCTCCCAAACTGCTGGGATTACAGGTGTAACCCACAGTGCCATGCTGATATATTTTAGTCTTAATTACCATATAGTTTTATAATAATTCTTCATAGCTGGTAAGGCACATCCTCTTACCTTATTCTTCTTCAGGCTATTCTTAACCTTTTATTTTCCAATATAAATTTTAGAATTCGTTTGTCCTACAAAAAAAATTATATTGATCAATTTGGGGAAAATTGACATCCTTAGGACAATGAAGCTCCTAATCTGTAAGTATATCTCTCCATTTATTCATTTTTTCCTCTTTTTTTTTTAGAGAGAGAGGGTCTTGCTTTATAGCCTAGGTTGAAGTGCAGTGGTACAATCATAGCACAGTGGGATTGCAGGTGGCATGAGCCACTGTTCCCAGCCTCCATTTATTCTTTATTTTAATAAAATTCTGTAATGTTCTTTTTTTCTTTTCTTTTCTTTTTTTTTTTTTT
>NW_012104920.1:946326-947011 GCF_000951045.1 Mandrillus leucophaeus | reverse complement strand
ACCGTGTTAGCCAGGATGGTCTTGATCTCCTGACCTCGTGATCCGCCCGCCTCGGCCTCCCAAAGTGCTGGGATTACAGGCGTGAGCCACCACGCCCGGTGAAATTGTCCTTTTCATTATTTCAACTCTAATCCCATCTCTGGCACCAGCACCAAAGTCAGTTCCAGCTCTGAATTGCCATCAGATTACAAAGCACTTCTTGGCACACCAGCACCACGATAGCACATTCGTTTCATACTCTTTTTTATCCCAACCCCCAAGACTTAGAATGTGATTGTGTTTAGAGACAGGATATATTTTTAGAAAGAGTCTCGGCCAGGCATGGTGGCTGAGGCCGGGTGTGGTGGCTCACACCTGTAATCCTAGCATTTGGGGAGGCTGAAACAGGTGGATCACCTGAGCTCAGGAAGGTGAGATATGGAGTTCAGGTGTGATAATCCCAGCTAGAAGTGGAGGTTGCAGGGAGCCCAGATTGTGCCATTGCACTGCAGCCTGGGTTCTGCCTCCCAGGTTCAAGAAATTCTCCTGTCTCAGGCACCCGTGTAGCTGGTATTACAGGTCCGCGCCACTAAGCCCTGCTAATTTTTCCATTTTTAGTAGAGACAGGGTTTCGCCATGTTGGCCAGGCTGGTCTCGAACTCCTGACCTCAGGTGATCCGCCCACCTCAGCCTCCCAAAGTGCTGG
>NW_012104920.1:935160-943341 GCF_000951045.1 Mandrillus leucophaeus | reverse complement strand
AAAAAAAAAAAAAAAAAAAAAAAAAAAAATGGTGGGACAAGAAGACAGGGCTGCCGGAAGCCCATATAGTTCCTGTCCTGTCTGTGAACTGGAGAAAGGCACTCAGCCTTGTGGAGGAATGCAGATTGTGGCACGTAGATCAAGGGCTGCATTTCAGCCTCCACTCATCCTTTCAGCCAGTGCCTTTGTGCAATGAAGAACCTCCACAACTGTACATGGCGGTGCTAGTGGCAGGTCTGAGTATGATGCATGTCACCCCATCTTTGTATTTCATTGTCCCCAGGGCCTAAAGGCCAACATGACACGTCTTTACCAACTAATGTCAGAACCACAGTTTTCCCGCTGCTCCAAACCTGCCAAATACAAGAAGCTGCTGTTTTCACTCTGTTTCTTCCACTCTGTATTACTTGAACGCAAAAAGTTCCTGCAGCTTGGCTGGAACATAATCTATGGCTTCAATGACTCTGACTTTGAGGTTTGTATTAGCCAGGGGTCCTCATCCCAGCCCTCTCTCCTCATACTTCCTACCCCATGGCTCCCCTGTGGGACTATCCATGGGCAGAAAACCTGTGTTGAAGCCCCATTGGCAGATTTCCTGCCATAACTCTGTGGGAATGGGGGCTTGGGTTGGGACCATGCCTAGGTGTCAGAGAACTTGCTGAGCCTCTATCTGGATGAGTACGAGGAGACACCTTGGGATGCACTTAAGTACCTCATTGCCGGCGTCAACTATGGTGGACATGTCACAGATGACTGGGACCGGCGCCTGCTGACCACCTACATCAATGATTACTTCTGCGACCAGTCTCTATCAATTCCCTTCTACCGGTGAGGGGGAGGTGGCACTGGGCAGGGAGCCAGAGGTCACAAGCCAGCCAGGTGGCGGGATCAGGGGTGGGGGAAATGTTTGAGGAGAGGACATGAAATTGGGAGAAGACAAGAGTTTGTGGGATTGGGAGGGGGAGCAGGGCAGGGGGCTGGACAAATGGGACATGCATAGGCTTGGGGTCTTGGCCTGGCATTGAGGCCTGAGTCCCCATAATGTGGCAGTAATTATGCTATGACTCCCTAGGTTGTCAGCACTGGAGACTTATTTCATCCCCAAGGATGGGAGCCTGGCTTCTTACAAGGAATACATCAGTTTATTGCCTGGCATGGACCCCCCTGAGGCCTTTGGCCAGCACCCCAATGCTGATGTGGCCTCTCAGATCACTGAGGCACGAACCCTCTTTGATACTTTGCTTTCCTTGCAACCTCAGATTACACCCACCAGGGCTGGAGGCCAGACCCGGGAAGAGAAGGTAGAAAGAGCCCGGCCTGTGGCAGGGTAGGGGAGGTAAGTGATGAGAAGAAGGGGCTACACTCAAGAGCTCCTCCCTGCTCAGGTCCTTGAGTTGGCCGCTGATGTGAAGCAGAAGATCCCTGAAATGATCGACTATGAGGGGACCCAAAAACTGCTAGCTCTCGACCCCTCCCCTCTCAATGTGGTCCTTCTGCAGGAGATCCAGAGATATAACACACTGATGCAGACCATCCTGTAAGACGGATCGGGAACTCTGCAGAACATGGGAGGGGGTGAGGAGAGGCCTTCGCCTTCTGGCTAGAATGACGTTCCCAGGCCCACCCCATCTCTAACACTCCACCTCATCCTGCTCAGGTTCTCACTGACAGACCTAGAGAAAGGCATCCAGGGGCTCATCGTCATGTCTACAAGCCTGGAAGAGATTTTCAATTGCATCTTTGATGCTCACGTTCCTCCACTCTGGGGAAAGGCAAGATTATACCATTGTTGATCCTTCTCCAACAATGAGCTCCCCTCTCAATCCTGTGCCCCCCAGTCTCCTGGTTCTAGGTGGGCATATAGCAAACTGTAGGGAGCCTAAACTTTGAAGTTAGATAGGTTCAAGTTTGAAACCTGGCTCTGCCATTCATTGACTGACTTCTTACAATTTATTAACTTACAGACTTACTCAGGGCAAATTACTAACCTCTCTAAGGATGTTTCAACGATTCCCAGTATTGTGCATACCACTCAGTAGGTGCTTTGTTAATGGTACCTGGTTAATATTACTGCAGTCATTGTTATTAATGAATAGCTGTCATTGTATGCGTCTTTCCTGGAAGTCGGCTTTGGAGAGTTTTGTTCACCTGTAGTTAGGGAACAGGGGCTGACACCACATAGTCTTCTCATATCTGCTTCAGGGGCTCAAAATAAGGATTTGGGCTGGGCACGGTGGCTCACGCCTGCAATCTCAGCACTTTGGGAGGCCGAGGCAGGCAGGTCACCTGAGTTCCGGAGTTTGAGACCAGCCTGATCAACATGGTGAAACCCCGTCTCTACTAAAAAATACAAAAATTAGCCAGGCGTGGTGGTGGGCGCCTGTAATCCCAGCTACTTGGGAGGCTGAGGCAGGAGAATCACTTGAACTCGGGAGGCGGAGGTTGCAATGAGCCAAGATTGCACCACTGCACTCCAGCCTGGGTGACAAGAGTGAAACTCTGTCTCAAAATAAATAATATGGATTCAAATCCATGGCTAAATGAATGAATACACACGCACTCCTTCCCCAGGCATACCCCTCACAAAAGCCATTGGCTGCTTGGACCCGGGACTTGGCCATGCGTGTGGAGCAGTTTGAGCTGTGGGCCAGCCGGGCCCGGCCTCCTGTGATCTTCTGGTTGTCTGGTTTCACCTTTCCCACTGGCTTCCTCACTGCTGTGCTGCAGTCTTCAGCTCGCCAAAACAATGTGAGCAATATGCAAAGTGTGAGGGGGATGTTGCTGGGGCCATGTATGTGTTCTCCTCTTCGGGGTCCTTCCTTATTCTCACCTTCAACCCCCAGGTTTCAGTGGACAGCCTCTCCTGGGAGTTCATCGTTTCCACTGTGGATGACAGCAACCTAGTGTATCCCCCTAAGGTGGGAGCCAGTTGTGCTTGAGGCTCTGAGCAAAAATGGGAAATAATTGGACAAGAAGGGAGGAGAGAGGGAGTAGGCCAGGGGCGCCGGCAACTGAAGTCTAGCTTCTCCCAGACCTGCTCCCATTTCTCCCCAGGATGGTGTCTGGGTCCGGGGCCTGTACCTGGAAGGTGCTGGCTGGGACCGGAAGAACTCCTGCTTGGTGGAGGCAGAGCCCATGCAGCTTGTCTGCCTCATGCCCACGATCCACTTCCGGCCTGCAGAGAGCCGCAAGAAGAGCGCCAAGGGTGGGACAGCTCCCCAGGCAGGACCTGCCTGCCCAGTCCCTAGTTTGGAACCTAACCCATTCTCTACTCCAGCCCATCCCACACCCGCTCCTGCCCTGCTCTCCCGGAGGCTCCGAGGATCTGACTCCTCCTCTCCTTTCCCCCAGGCATGTACTCCTGCCCCTGCTATTACTATCCCAACCGGGCAGGCAGCTCAGACCGAGCCTCCTTTGTCATCGGCATTGACCTGCGGTCTGGGGCCATGACATCTGATCATTGGATCAAGAGGGGTACTGCTCTACTCATGAGCCTGGACAGCTGAGACCTCCTCCCCTTCTCCGCTTGAGAGAGGGTGGGGGACTCCAGGAGCTCAGACAGATGTTGCACCTAGGACTGAGGCGGGACCTCACTCAGACTTTGACCTTGGCCGAATTTGTGTGATGTGGCCCTGGAAATACCTAGCCGTGTTAGCCATAAAAGTGAAAGTTGTATTGAAGCTCAGTGCTGTAAAACACCCGCGACAACAAGCCTTAAGTCTCTCAATGCAATGGTGAGAGTCTGGGGAGGGAGGAAACCCGAGCCTCACAGAGGACAGAGCTACTGGGGAGGTGCTACTGGACGGGGAAAGAAATAAGGGAGGTGGGGCGGCCTGGAGAGGAACGGAGGCGTGGCTCTGAACGAATGGGCAGGGCGGAGCCGCCAGAAGAGGCTGTGGCTTAAGTCTCTGGGCAGGACATCAGTGGGCGGGGTGGGGCTTACCTTAGAAGGGCGCGTGATCCAAATGGGGTAGGGATTTGTCAGGCAGGGATCAGGGCTGAACCCCGTACACTGCACCCTGAACCCCCCACCCCGCACCCGGCATCCTAGTCAGCACCCGCCCTGAGGCTAGCGGGACCGGCAGAAGACGGGGCGGAGCCGGAGAAGGGGACTTGAGCGCGAGGAGGGGCGGGACCACGAGAAGGGGGCGGGGCTGGGGAGTGGGGGTGCGGGTGTTTGTGTTGGAAAATCCAACTGCGCCACTGGGCGGAGCGGCCCCCCCAGCCCCGGCCTGGGAGAAGGGGGGGCCGCTCGACCCCCTGGGATACCTTGGGGAGCCTGAACACCTGGGACCCCCCCCCCAGAACCAGGTAACGGGGAGCCGCGAGGACGTCTGGAAAGAGGGAAACCTTCCCAGTGCAGCGGGGCAGGACGCCTGAGTCTCTGGAGGGGTAGAGCTGGGGATGGACGTTGGGGTCTTGGGAAGGGCACTGGGAAGAAGACTGGGGCGAAGGTCATGGGTCCCCTAGAAGAGAGTACGGCGGGGAAGGAGGAAGAACTGGGAGGCAGATGTCTCAGGTTCCAGATGTCCAGAGGGGCCTGAAAGGACTCCCCGTTCCCCTTGGGCTGGGATTCCCCTTCCCGACTCCAGGGCGGGGCGGGGCGCGGCGGTCCTCACTGAAGGGCAGGACTAAAGGGCAGAGTTTGCAGACAGGCCAATGCCATGGCCCAGTAAGGTCAGATGGGTCAGACTTGGGTGTGTCCCGGTCCCAGGGCTACTTAAAGTCTCCCTCCAGTTTTCTGCGCGGGTAGGTGTAGAAGCTGCAGCCTGACCTTCCCACCAGCGGCCCCGAGAGCCTCCCAGCGGCAGCCTTCGCCTCTATCCCATTCCCCCCACTGCGCCTCCCCTTCACTCTGTCTCGCCCCGCTAGCCTCCTCATCCCTAGTTCTGCTCCCACTCTGCCGTTCCCGAGCCCTCACGCGCCCCGCACGGCTTCTCGGTGCGGAACCTTCCCAACGTAGCCACAAGATGGCGAGGGCGAGACGCGCACCCAGGGCAGCTGGGAGTGCGGGTGGGGGATGTGACCGTGAAAGTAGTGAAGCCCCCCGCCCCGGTCCGAGGGAAAGGTGGGCTGAGGCCCCCACTTGACTTCCTGTCATCTGGGCCCCCTCACAGGAAATTGTGGGCAGGAGGTCGCAGCGCAGAAGATGGGGAGGAGGCTGGGGACTCTCTCAATCTCCACCTCTCCGGGCAGGGGTAAATAGTGGGGAGGGGGGCACGCGGGGCGGTTGCTAAGCGACGTAGATTCGTTTCCTGTTTGCTGCAGCTTATGTTATGACACTGAGGGGGGAGGTTAGAGACAGCGGAGGGCCAGAAGACTGTAGGGAAGGTCGAGGGCAGGACGCCTGGTTCCCGGGACAGGAAGAGCCCTGGGAGGAAAGCGGGGAGGCAGCGAGCTGCGCCGCGACCGAAGGGGACTCGGCGATTGTCCGGAGGTGGGAGGGACCGAGGCGCAGCGTTCACCTCGGCTCCCCTTCCCTCACCGGGGTTGCTTGCCTTGTTGCCAGAGTAACTGGTGGGCGAGAATTGGGAGCCGGATTCCCGAGCTCTCCCGTCCGCCCAATCCGCTCCAGCGGTCGGCCCTGACGTCAGGGCCCTGGCAGCCAATGCGGAAGGGGCATGATAGCGACAGGAAAGGGAGAGGGGAGGGGCAGCGGCGGAGGCTGGGAGGCAGCAGCTGCCCGGGACCCGCACGTGCACTCCCACACGCTCGCGCCCACCCCCCGCCCTGCGCCGCACGCGCCCGAGCACCCCCTTGCGCCTGCGCGGCGAGCCGGGCGCCCCCTCCCCTGTGTGGCGTCCGTGTAAAGCCGCCGAGGCTGCGCTCCTCAGCCCTTGGGGACCCACATGTCTCGGTCGGTCTGCACCGTTTCACGGGTCGCGACCATAATGCCCAACCGGGCTCGGGAGGGTCGACTACCTGTTCTCCACCTCCCCCCAGCTGGCGCCCCACACTCCCAGGTGGGCTGGGCGGAGCTGTGGTTTCCGGCCCCATCTGCTCGGCCGCTGCCTTCCCGGGCTCTGGCTTAGGTTGCTTTCCCAAGAGAAAGCGAGCGGGTACCAGCGCCCCTTCCCAAGGCTTCTCCCGCCTGGGGCCAGCTGCTGTTGGTGGCGGGGGAGGGCACTGCGGGAAAGCCCCGGACGGCCCAGGTGATTCTTCTGGGCCATCACGCCCCTTCTTCGCGTGAATTCCTGCTCTTTGATGTGCACCAAAACCCTTCCCATTCCTAACGTTTCCTCCTCATTCGCCCCGGCGTTCTTTGCACCTCCCTCGGCTCCTTTCGGGCTGTCTGTCCCTGTCTCCACTCGTCCTTCTCCGCTTCTCCGGGTTATATAACTCTTCCTCTCGCCGTGTCCTGGTTTCAACTCCGCAGACTCCGCCCTGGAACAGCGCGGGGAGGGGCGGGAGAGTTGGGGACCCAGACAGATTCCGGCTGGCGGCCGGCTGGGGCACGGGGGATCCTGCAGATGGAAGACGGAGCCCCGCGGGACCCGGTGCCCCCGTCCCCGCCTGCCGGCCCCCACCGAGATATCGCCCAGGAGAGAGAAGGCACAGTATCTCCGAGGGGCGTGTCGGGCCGACTCCCGTCAGAAATGTGGGTTGGGAGGTCAGGGCTGCAGGCGGAGAGGAGGAGACAGGCAAGAGGCCTGAGTCCCTGGGATTGGAGTCGTATTAGGGGTAAAAGAGATAAGGACGCCTGGGTTTCTTCTTATGTCTCCTTTTTGGGTTCCCAGAATTCCTAAGGGTGTTTCCAGGAAGCTTAGCGAGCACACCCACTCCGCCCCGTAGGGGTCAAAGGTCTGTGTTAGAGGTGGCCTGGGATGATGTCACCAGTGCACGTGCCCCGGGATGGTTGCCAGGCAATGAGGCTTCCTCCCCCTTCTATTCGCTCCCACCTCTGCCCCGAGTCCAGTTCCAGTCCCGTGCCATCTCTTTCCCCTCTCCCTTCCCTTGGTCTTAGCATCCTGCAGGTGGGAAACCCCGGCCTGGAGTTTTGTGAGGGGGAGGGGCACGGGTGTGGTGTGGCTGAAAGACTTTGCCCCTTGGCTGGGCTGAGGGAGCCTTGGGTCACTTTTCCCTAGATTGGCATCGAAGAGCTTCCCCTCTAAGGCTCCGCCCCCATAGAAAAAGCTACCTAGCCGTCTTTTTACTTTACCACCTGCTGCAGGGCCAAGTGTCCTATTGCCCCCTTCCCCAGATTGATTTGAAGTGGGAGTGGTTGAAAGACGGAAGAGTTGTGTGTAGTATGGGGTACACACCAGCTTATCCCTGACGTCCCCTTAATGGCACACCCCCATCAGCAAACAATGAAAGGAAAAGGGTCAAGAAACAGTATTAGGCTGAAAAGTCACGGTCTTTATTGTGTGTATGTAGGTGAATCGGTTTGTAGCCTCTCACTTGGTGGAGGGGGACTCAGTTGATCGCTATGGTGGTTCTTCTCTATTAAGTGCTAGGGTTGGTGATGGTATTGGAGTAACTCGGTTTGTGCTTTAATGTACCTTAGAGCTTGGACTGTCAGACCTGGATTCTAATTACAGCTCTGTCACTTAGTGCCTACTAGGACTTGGAAAGGTCGGAACCTCTCTGAGCCTCGTATGTTAATCTTGAAAATTTAAATATCAACACCTACCTTGAAGGCCGCTGGGAGGAAAAAAATGAGATAATCTTTGCAAATCACTTAGCACAGTGCCTGGCACAGAATGAACACAGAATAAGTGCTTGTTGTTATGAAATACTTTTATTATTAAATAGTGTTAGTTATTAGTTTATTATTATTGCTGTGGGTCTGCTCCAAACCAGCAGGAACCCTAGGAGTTTGTTAAGGGGGAGTGGATAGTTTGTGTTAATTTGGAGATTGGGGTTAGGGGGCTGGGGATTAGCTTCAACTGCTTTGTGCATTTTATTTGATGAAGGCTTTAGGCAGATTTGTATTGCTTTATTTAGGATTATATTTTCCCCTCTTGGAGAAGAAATAGCAAAGACTATTCCATGGGCCTTGAAAATAAAATAATTGTATTGTGGTTCTTGATTTTGAAGCAAGACCCCAGTCCCCTCCCATGTTGATCTCTGGAGCCTTTCATTTTGCAAAGGGACTCCACAGTTTCTCTAGTGGGGACATGGCTAGGCTGAGGGGTGTGTAAAAGGTTGGGGTGGGTGGGTGGAGAGAGACTAGTGCTG
>NW_012104920.1:930306-934870 GCF_000951045.1 Mandrillus leucophaeus | reverse complement strand
TCCCCCCCCTGCTGCTTCCCCCCCTCCCTACCCGGACTCCGGGGGCACCGCCGGGGGACAGACACCCAGCAGGTAACCCCGGCCTGGCTCGCCCTCCCCTCTCTGATTTTCCTCCACACCTTCCCGGATGACCCCTTTTCCCCTTTCCGTCTCCCCGTTTCCCCCCGGCCTTGCCTCTTTTCCCTGGCCTTCCTTGTTCCATCGCCCCCACTTGGGCTTGTCGCCCGCTGGCCGCGCCGGCGTCTCGTGCAGCCTGATTCCCTTCTCGCCCGACAGCCTGTGCGTCCTAGGTCTGCCCAGGGCACCTTTTGGGGCTCTGTCTGGCTGCTGCTTTGGGCTCTTGCTTCCCTTCTGACCTGTCCCCTGGGGCTCTCGGGGAGGAGGGAGTCCCTGCCTTCTCTTGCTCCCCCCCAGTTCCCCGCCTCCCCAACTCTGGCCCCCTTTCTCCTTCTAGCAGTCTCTAGGGGTGGGGAGAGAACCGGAATTTAGGGGGCCCCCTGGAGGGGCAAGGGGCTGTGTGTCGCTGGGGAAAGGGGTTGTGAGTGTGTGTAGGGTGGGGGTGGGGGGGCAGTTAGAGACCTGGCTGCCTCTCTGTTGTCCCTTTAAATGGTCCTCACATTTCTGGGGACTCGTGGGGGGGAGGTGGCAAGCCGCCTGCCTGGGGGGCAGGGCCCTTGGTTCGTCCACACAATCAGGGGTGGTAATGATTTAAAGGGACAGCCTCGGTGTGGCCACTGCCACCCTGCGCCGGCGGGAGGGGAAGCCGGCAGGCCATGTCTGGGGAGGCTTGGCTGGTGAGCAGGGCATTTGAGGCTGAGTCTGTTGCTGGGCCTGCCAGGTCTGGGACAGTGCTGCGGCTGGGAAGGTGCAATGAGGGGTGACAGCCTGCCTGGGGGGTACACAGCCTGGGCTTTTTCCCAGGGCCTCACCTTTGGCTCTACCGACTCCTTGGCCAAGAATCCTTGAGTCCAAACTATGGAGTCTGTCGGCCACCAGGTAGGGGCCACCGGCTGGTCTGCAGGGCAGGGGTCTGGCCTGGGCACTTTGGAGCTGGCACTTCAGCTTCTCCTTTTGTTGTTTGGCTCTGTGCACAAGAAAGCCCCAGCCCCTCCCCCAGCCCAGCTCCCCCTTCCCGTCCACATGCCCCCCTCACACATACACACACACACACACAAACACACACACCCCAGCTGTTGGACAGATGAATTACAGCCTCCGGCTTGGGGCCAGGGCTGGTGAGGGATTAAAGCTCTGGGGCTGGCCCTTTAAATGGCTGTTAGCCCCTCCCCCACTTTGTTGTCCAGACACCCCTCACACACCCCTCTGACCCCCTAAGCTGCCCCCTCATTCCTCCTCTTGGTCTGTCCTAAAGTCTGCCCACTCTGCTCTCTAGCCCTTCCAGAGTCCCTCACCCAGCACAGCCGCAGAACACAGATGCCACACATTACATATACACACTCCCTGCTCCCAGGTTGTGAGCCTCCCTGTCCTGGAGAGTTCTAGCCTCAAGCTCCCTTCCCCAGCAGTAGGGCCTTGCCTGCCTGACCTCTCCCACCTACAGCTGACCACTACCCTGGCCCAGTGAGGGGGCCTTGGTGGGTCAGAACTAGCACCTCCCTGGGGGCAATGTCATCAGCAGCCACAGAAGCTTGCGGAACGTTGCATCATGGAGACTGGGGGCTAGAGGCCTGAGTCTCTGGGGCAAGGGGAAGGATGGGGGCTGGAAGGCTAGGGAATATAGAGATTAGATTGGGACCCCAAGTGTTTGGGTCCATTAAGGGCAGAGAACTATGATTAAGGGAGCAGAAAACATAGGTCCCTGAGGAGCAAGCCTGAGGGGAGGGCCGACTTAGCTCTGACCCCTGATGGACACCTGATTCTTGGCCTTGGACCTACGCTAAAAGACCTAGCTTCTTGTCTATGAGGGTTGGGAAGGGAGTGGGCCTCTATCACCTTCTTAGGCCACATAAGAGGAAGGAGGTGATGGGGAAACAGGATATTGCCTTGGGGTTGGCAGGGAGGGGAGGCTTGCAGCAGAGGCTACTTCCAGGCTCAGGCCCAGACTCAGAGTTCTTGCAGGGGAGGATGGCCCCTCCCTGTTAGGCCCGTTCATCTAGTCTGGCTACCTGTGCTGCTAGCCAAGACCTGCCTGCACCCGCCTGGGGGAAGACGAGGGGGCAGAGTCCAGAGGGTGGGGTTGACTGTCTGGTGTCTTCATAAGGTTGGAGAGGACACAGAGCTGAAGGAAGAGGGTCTGCATGCCCTAGTGCTGGGACTCAGGCTGGCTTGGGTGCAGATGTCAGGGCAGCTGGGGCCACTCTGGGGCTAGGGAGTCTCAGCAGGAAGGTCTTGTCAGAAGAGGGATCACGGGTTGGGGGTCTACTGTAGACTTACTCAGATGCCATATCATGGCCCCTTCCCAACTGATCCAGCCTGTTTCCCAAAGGGGAAGGTTGGATGACCACTTTGGGGATGGCTGTTTCTGGTTGCCATGGAAACAGATTCTCCCATCGTATCTGACCACCAGAGCCAGGTTTCTCCTTAATGAGGGGGGCAGGGAGCCCAGGGAAATTCTCCAGCCTGGGAGACCCCCCACCTCTAACTGACTTTTTTCTTTTAGGTTCCCCCCAGGGCAACATGCCAGCCCCGTAGCACTGCCCACCCCACCCACTGTGGTCTGTTGTGCCCCACTGCTGGGGTGCTGGTTCCAATGAGACAGGGCACAGCAAACTCCATCTGGTAAGTCCTGTCTGAGTGGCCGTCTCACCCCAGCAGTCTTAACTCTGCACCGCATGGTTGGAGATGCTTCATATGATCTGGGTCATGCCCACTCTTCAGAATGGTCCTGTCCAATTCTAAGCACCCCACCATGTGGTGCTTGAGTGGTTCAGCCCTCCTGGTTTATGGACCTCCCTTCTATCTCCTATAAATGGTTCAGCCCTGTACTTCACCAGCCTCTCCACTACTACCAAAAAATCTTTCCCCCACTATCTCCCTAGTGCTACAACTCAGTTGCTTATTGAATGAAGATGGAGTTTGCAAGCTGAAAAGTGGATATGAGCTACCCTGGAGGAATTTTTTCTTGGTAGGGAAAGGGCTTTATCCTTATAGGAGTTGTTGAACACCCTGGTTTTGGAGAGTGTTCAGAATTTATTTGGGGAGATACTGGAGATCACTGCCAGCTACAGCAGTCTTGGCATTTCACCTTTCCTTCCAGATCTCTTTCAGTCCCATTCTCTCCCCACTGCACTACAGCATTTGCCCCCATACCTAAGTCTTGCTCTTCTGCTTCCCTCTCTCCTGTCAGTTCTCTGCCTGAGGCCCTGCTTTATTTCTCATTCCTTTGTAGGAGAAAAGGGAAGATAATCCCTAAGCCAGGGGCTTACGTTCTCTGTGTGGTGTTCTTCCTCATTACATATGGGATTTCTTGAGTGGGACTGTTTTCTTCTATGTGTCTCTCACTATTTTGCATGATGTTTTGCACACTGGGGTGCATGGTGGATTTGTGTTGAATAATGTTAACTGAATGAGCTTCATTACCAAGAACCTATGACTTCTGAGATTTGCTGCACAGCCTCCTACCTTCTCTAGAGGACGTGAGACATTGGGGATGGTAACATGGGTAAAGCTGAGAGGAAGGTTGGCCCCAGGAGATGGCCCGTGAGGATAAAACTGAGGGAGAGTAGGACAGAGGCAGTATATAAGCATGGTAAGAATGTGGTTCTGGAAAGAAGCCTAGCTCTTTCATTCTTCACCTGCAGAATGACTTTGGCCAAGTCACCTAGCCTCTGTGGGTCTCAATTTCCTCATCTGTAAAATGGGGGTAATCAGAGTACCCTCTATGTCAGGTTTTGGGGAGGAGTAAAAGAAATGCTTGTAAAATAATACAGTGCCTGGTATGTAACAAATATTCACGAAATGCTAGCAATTGCCACTACCACAGTGGGAGCCACAGGGAGCTGTGAGGATAAGCAGGGATGTCGAGGGATGGGGCAGAACTTGACTGAAGGCAGACAGACCTCCAAATTCTTGACTCAGAGTGATCACTGATGCAGCGAGACGTCAGAATCCAGAGGAGTGTAGCAAGGAGTCAGCAGGGTGGGCCTGTGCCAGTGTCGCCCCGACTCTGTTCAGTAACATGAAGGCAAACACAGAAGGGCATGTGCGGAGACACACGTGATCACGCTAGTGATGCAGAGGCAGACCCAGACAAAAGACCGAGACAGGAGCTAGGCAGACACACAGACAGAGACAGCCCCGCGGAGTCATGTAGACAGGGATAATGACAGGAACGCGTCAGACACAGGCACAGAGGGAGACAAGATGAGCAGATATGCAGGTGCACACGGAGACAGACACCGGGACCCACGCACAGCCGACCGTGTCAGACAGACTGGTGAACACAGCGCCCAGTCAGAGGCAGACACAAGGCCTGCAGTGACACATAGCGGGCCGGGGCCGGCACCGTCACTCCTCGGTGGGGGGCGGGGAGGGGCCGGCAGCCAGGGGAAGGCTGGGGAAGGGAATCCCGGGCGGGCGGCCTGCCCGGGTGGCTGAGTCACAG
>NW_012104920.1:919748-927531 GCF_000951045.1 Mandrillus leucophaeus | reverse complement strand
CTCTGCACAGGGCCACAGGGGAGGCCACGTTCCTCCAGGAACCCAGACCGCCTACGGCCTTTCACCTCTGCGTCTGAGGAGGGGCTGTGTGGAACGGGCTGCGTTCTTGCCAAGCCTGGGCTCAGGAGCGTGGAGGAGCCGCAGGTCATCTCATCCCAGAGGCCTTGGCAGGAGGTGACTGAGGGGCCACTGGAGCCTGAACCTAAGGCTCTGCTGGCTCCACCAGCCCTGCAGGGGGAGCGCCCCTGCCCGGGGAGCAGCCAGTACAGCCCCTTCCCCTGGGACAGCCCGTAGCTGGCAGATGACTCTAATTTTTGTGGCTTGAGTGTTCACCTGTTCTGCTCCATGCCCTGGGTCAGGTGCTAGGTGTACAAACAGGTGTTGGTTGAATCAAGCCAGTAGCAAACTTTTTGGGTGTCACACAGGCCCACCAGGGTGACCCGACAACTAGGCCCTGTCACAGAAAGTTCTAGCCATTTAAAATGAGCACCCAACACAGAGCCCACCTCACATGGTTCTGGGCAGCTCTGCAGCGAACACCTTGTCCCTGAACCAGACTCTGGGCTGGGCTTAGGAGGAAGAGACCTCACAGGCCCTTTGCACTGTGGGGCACCATCTGCACGTGCTCCGGGGAGTGCAGGCCCACTGGGAAGGGGGCTGAGGGGAGCTGCGGCAGGTGCGGGGAACAGGTGAGTCTCACAGGGACCAGGTGGGCCAGGCTCAGCCGGCGGCCCTCCCCTCCGCCTCCCCCTCCCCCAGGTAAGAAGCGAGCCTGTAACCCCTCGCTTCCACCAGGCGTGCTGAGAACGGGCAGGGAGCGGGTTGCGACCAATGTCCTGGACCGCCCCACCTCGGCGCGCGCGCAGCATGCCCGCTGATTGTCGGCTCGGTAAAACACTATTTGTGGGCTCTTGTCTCTGGCCGTCACGTGAGTTTGCGTGCGCACTTCAGGCCTCTTACCACGCGTCCCGCGCGGCTGCGGCGCTGCGCGGAGGGGCTCCTCGGCTCAAGCCCAGAGAGAGTTAAGTGGGTGTGATTGATGGAGTATTTCTCTCTTGGGGCTCCAGCGGGGGCGGGGATGTAGGGGGTCGGTTAAAGTCCCGAGTCCAGGGCCCGGATGGAGGGGGCGGAGCTGGGCTTTGCCGGGAGTGCCCGGATGGAGGGGGTGTGGCCTGGGCGGGAGCGGAATTAACCCTTTCAGAGCCGCTGGCTCTCAAGGTTGTGGGTCGGGTCGGGAGAGGCTGGAATGTCTGCCTCAGAAGTATATCAGCCTCCCAGCCTGGCTCTGGCCGCGTGCGTCTACCTCTCGCCTGTCTCCGAGGAGTCTGTGGGTGTCAGTCTTTGTGCCTGTCCGTGGTCCCCTTCCCTTGGTTAGTATGGACACCGGGAGTCAGGGAGGGTTATTCTTGACCCAGAGCGAGAGTGGAGGTGAGAGTGGAGCGCGAGCCGGCGGCGGCTGGGGAACAGGTGCAAGCGCCGCGTCGGGGCTGCCCGGCACGGGGAGGGGCCATCGTGGGGGAAGACGAGAGGGGAAATTCCGCGGGACCGGTGGTGAGCCGGTGTGTGGGCTGAGGAGTTGTGTCTGCCTCTGACTGTGTGTCTGTGTGTGTTCAGGGAGGCGGGGGCTGAGTCAGTGGGAAGAGGGGAAGGTTTTCTGGGTGACTCACGCTCCCCCACCCCAAACCTGAATCAGAGCCCGAGGGAGGGCTTTGTACGGGGGGCGAGTGAGGAGTCCAGCGCCTGTGTCCCGGGTGCGGACAAGGATCCGAGGTTGCTGGCCAGAATGAGTGTGTGTTTAGTGTACAGGAAGTTTTGTTTTCAAGTGAGGGCTTTGTATTCTTGGGTGCCGGCGTGGGGCTTTGTGGATAAAGGTGGAAGAGCAGGGGGCTGGAGGGACAGCACTCACTGACTTAGGGAAAGCTGAGTCAGTTCCCCGTGGGAAAGGGGAAGTGGCAGAGGGGAAGTGTCATCATCGCCGAAGGGGAAGCTGCCTTTCCTGGTAACTGGCGGCGCTCTTGGGACCACTTCCCAAGCAGGCATCTGCTCCTCTGTTGTCTGGTTCCCCGGCTCCCCCACCACGTCTGGTCCTTGGGTCTCCTCCCCGTCCCTGCCTCGGTACTCGGGTGGGGGCAGTCTGGGAGTGCCATACTTGACCACAGTTCAGCGCTGTACCTGGCTTGGTTACTGATGGAAAGGATGCTGTCTCTAGTGAGGAGAGAGTTCTGACAGTAATACCACGTGAACCGCGGAGAGGGTCCGCGGGGCCCAAGCGCCCACAAGGGCTCGGCGGGAGAGTGGCACGCAGGGACCTGTAGGGTCCAAGAGCTTCCATGCAAA
The DNA here is from genome assembly GCF_000951045.1 of Mandrillus leucophaeus. NCBI lineage: Eukaryota > Metazoa > Chordata > Mammalia > Primates > Cercopithecidae > Mandrillus > Mandrillus leucophaeus. The sequence continues at coordinate 925,194 of NW_012104920.1, read as the reverse complement.
CAAACTACCTTACCCCTTCGGGAAGGAAGGCTCTTTTCACCAGAAACCCGTCTGCCCTTGTGGGCTGGGTGGAAATTTCCCCACAGCGCAGACTTCTCTCAACGAAGGCGAACTTTCCAGCCACCCCCAACCCTTCGTCGCGCACTCTCCCCCAGCTTCCTGCCCGGCGCTCGCTCCAGCTGGAGCACTGGCCCCGCCCCCGCCGCTTTGTACTCGACACTCGCCTCTCGATGCTCTTTGTACTCTAGACTCTCAATGGACCGATCCCGGGAGCCGAGCCGGCTCCCTACCTGCGGGGACGCTGGGTAGGCGCGGAGGAGGCGCGGGGTCGCAGCTCCTGGGCTTAGAGGGGCAAGAAGGAAGAGCTGGGACTAAAGGGAAGGTGCCCAGGAGAGGAGAGCGCTGTGCCAGTCGGGGGTCCAGCCGGCACCAAAGCGAAGGGGTGGGGGGGGGGGGGGGGGGTGAAGGAGGAAGTGAAACGGGTTCTGGGTTCTTTAAGGGAGTGGGCGGTGAGAGTGGGACAAGAGTGATGTCACTGCCTGTCGGGCCCCGCCCTCATCCCTCCCTCAGGACCCCCCCCCCCCGTACATTTTACACACATCGCTTCCGCTGCGCAAGTAGCCACGTCACGGGCAACCCCCGAAATCCCCCCCTCCCTTGGGGGGCGGGGGCCACGTGGGCCGTGGGGAACCGCGTGGCCCCGGCGGGGAAGGGCAGAGAGGATACGCGAGCCACGAGAGAGGGGCCACTCGGGACCGCGGTGCGCGACTTCTCGGAAGTTGGGGGACTAAAAGGGGGTCTGATTTTGGGGGTCGGTCGGTACTGAAGACCCAGAAAGCCAGGGGAAGTAGAGGACCTGGAGCAACTGGGTATGAGCCTGAGAGCTTGACCAAGGTTTGGGTTGGGGTCAGGCGTTGGGGGTAGAGCGCCCTGATAGCGGCGTGGACGGGTTTGGGTGCCGTGGAAGTCGCTGTGGCTGGCCAGCCCTAAGCAGTTATTAGGGGCGCTCGGGGTAGGGAGGTCTGTCACTGGGCGAGGTAAAGTGAGGAAGGGGAGGGACGTTTTTGCGTTCTGCATCCGTCTGCCGTCCGTCGGTCTTGCGGTGGCCGGGCGCGGGGCTACTCGAGCGGCCTGGCCGTGGCCACCGGCGGCTCTGGGTGCGTGAGGCTTGCGGGTAGCGCCAGCCCCCACGCCGGCCGGGGCGTGCGACTCACCGGCCTCATCCGCATGCGTCTTGTCCTGGCTGCCTTCTGGCCCTGACGGCCGGAGTGTCAGATCCTAGATGGGGACCCAAGGTGGGAGCCGCGGGGTCACATCGGGGTCACCCCGGGCTGAGCCCGTCTGACCGGCTCCGGCGCCCCTCCTCCCCGGGCCACCGCTGCCGGGCTCACCTCGCTCCCATTGGTTCCGGCCAGGCTGTTACTGAGGCGGAGACACGGGTGATGATTGGCTTTCTGGGGAGAGAGGAAGTCCTGTGATTGGCCAGATCTCTGGAGCTTGCCGACGCGGTGTGAGGACGCTCCCACGGAGGCCGGGTAAGCGGCCGCTGCGTTGCGGGTCGGCCGGGTGACTCCGGACTGGAAGCCTAGCAGCGCAGCTACCCCGTCCCTCTGACCGGCCTTTTGGTTCCCTGCCACACACGTCCCGGCTCCCAGCCACACTCCTCGGCCTCTAGGGACTGGTTGGGCTGGGTGGGCCTCCCTTTGGGGAAAGCTAAGGCCGGGCCCTTTACACAAATGACAGATTGGTGGATGTCACAGTCCACCCATTCCAGCCCCTGGGCCTTGACTATGTGCTGGCCAGCTCGTCTCACTCCTTTTCCTCCTCTCTGTAGAATTGGCTGTGAAAGGACCCAGGAAGCCATCTGGGGGTAGCGGGCACTCTTATCAAAGCGGCTGGAGCCGGACCATCGTCCCAGAGAACTGGGGCAGGGGGCCGTGCCCAATCTCCAGGGCTCCTGGGGCCACTGCTGACCTGGTAAGGGAAAATCTGGGACTGAGCTGGCTGGATGTACACTGGCAGCTCTGGTTTTGCCTGCAGTAAGAGCGTAATTTCTTATTCCCAACTCAGGCTGGATGCATCGGGCAGTGGACCCTCCAGGGGCCCGCGCTGCACGGGAAGCCTTTGCCCTTGGGGGCCTGAGCTGTGCTGGGGCCTGGAGCTCCTGCCCGCCTCATCCCCCTCCTCGTAGCGCATGGCTGCCTGGAGGCAGGTGAGAATTTGGGGCCCTCTGTCTCCAGGCATACCTCTTTCCATTTCTGTACCCCTCAATCTGTGCCATTCTCCCTGGGTTCCTGTCATTCTGTGGGTTTCTGTGCATCAGCCCCCTCGTGCCTAGGTAGGACAAGATTGCTCCTTCTTGCTGTACATAACAGACTCCTTCTCTCTCCAGATGCTCAGCCAGCATTGGGCAGCCCCCGCTTCCTGCTCCCCTACCCCCTTCACATGGCAGTAGTTCTGGGCACCCCAACAAACCATATTATGCTCCAGGGTGAGTGGATATTTGAAGGTTCTGGGGGTGGGAGGTAAGGCTGGGGCCTTGAAAGAGTCCCCTCAAGCCCAAACCCAACCCACACCCCCACCCCTTCTGCTCTGTAGGGCGCCCACTCCAAGACCCCTCCATGGGAAGCTGGAATCCCTGCATGGCTGTGTGCAGGCACTGCTCCGGGAGCCAGCCCAGCCAGGGCTTTGGGAACAGCTTGGGCAACTGTACGAGTCAGAGCATGACAGTGAGGAGGCCACACGCTGCTACCACAGCGCCCTTCGATACGGAGGAAGCTTCGCTGAGCTGGGACCCCGCATTGGCCGACTGCAGCAGGTAGGAGGAGGCAGGGCATGGGGGACAGGACTGTACAATTGTGCCTTCTGGCTCAGTGCCCTGCCTGACATGTGTTCCTGCCCTGTGTCCCCCCACCCCCAGGCCCAGCTCTGGAACTTTCATACTGGCTCCTGCCAGCACCGAGCCAAGGTTCTGCCCCCACTGGAGCAAGTGTGGAACTTGCTACACCTTGAGGTGAGGCTGGCACTGGATGGGTTAGGGAGGAAGGCCAGGCTGTGCCTGCACCCGTGCCATTTTCTCTTCTTTCTTTTTGTTCTCAGCACAAGCGGAACTATGGAGCCAAGCGGGGAGGTCCCCCAGTGAAGCGAGCTGCCGAACCCCCAGTGGTGCAGCCTGTGCCTCCTGCAGCACTCTCAGGCCCCTCAGGGGAGGAGGGCCTCAGCCCTGGAGGCAAGCGAAGGAGAGGCTGCAACTCTGAACAGGTGTGGGTATAGGGGGGCCAGCAGGCAGTAAGTAGGCAGGACTTGGGCAAGGAACGGGATTCTCACACTCTCTTCTCTCCTAGACTGGCCTTCCCCCAGGACTGCCACTGCCTCCACCACCATTACCACCACCACCACCGCCACCACCACCCCTGCCTGGTCTGGCCACCAGTCCCCCATTTCAACTAACCAAGCCAGGGCTGTGGAGTACCCTGCATGGAGATGCCTGGGGCCCAGAGCGCAAGGGTTCAGCACCCCCAGAGCGTCAGGTGAGCCCCTGCCTGTTGCCTTTCACCTCTCACCTGCAAGTGCCATGCTCTCTATTCTTCACCCTACATCCCCGTTTATCTCCTATAGGAGCAGCGGCACTCGCTGCCTCACCCATATCCATACCCAGCTCCAGCGTACACCACGCATCCCCCTGGCCACCGGCTGGTCCCGGCTGCTCCCCCAGGCCCGGGCCCCCGCCCCCCAGGAGCAGAGAGCCATGGCTGCCTGCCTGCCACCCGTCCCCCCGGAAGTGACCTTAGAGAGAGCAGAGTTCAGAGGTCGCGGATGGACTCCAGCGTTTCACCAGCAGCAACCACCGCCTGCGTGCCTTACGCCCCTTCCCGGCCCCCTGGCCTCCCCGGCACCACCACCACCAGCAGCAGTAGCAGCAGCAGCAACACCGGTCTCCGGGGCGTGGAGCCAAACCCAGGCATTGTGAGTGACAACTGCGGGTGAAGGGGGGCATGGGTGGAGCTTGTCTTGAGGTGGCCCGAGCAATGCTGTGACCACCCGCTTCTACACTTGCAGCCCGGCGCTGACCATTACCAAACTCCCACGCTGGAGGTCTCCCACCAGGGCCGCCTGGGGCCCTCGGCGCACAGCAGTCGGAAACCGTTCTTGGGGGCTCCCGCTGCCACTCCCCACCTATCCCTGCCACCTGGACCTTCCTCACCCCCTCCACCCCCCTGTCCCCGCCTCTTACGCCCCCCACCACCCCCTGCCTGGTTGAAGGGTCCGGCCTGCCGGGCAGCCCGAGAGGATGGAGAGATCTTAGAGGAGCTCTTCTTTGGGACTGAGGGACCCCCCCGCCCTGCCCCACCACCCCTCCCCCATCGCGAGGGCTTCTTGGGGCCTCCAGCCTCCCGCTTTTCTGTGGGCACTCAGGATTCTCACACCCCTCCCACTCCCCCAGCCCCAACCACCAGCAGTAGCAACAGCAACAATGGCAGCCACAGCAGCAGCCCTGCTGGGCCTGTGTCCTTTCCCCCACCACCTTATCTGGCCAGAAGTATAGACTCCCTTCCCAGGCCTCCCAGCCCAGCACAGAACCCCCAGGAGCCACCTCTTGTACCCCTGACTCTTGCCCTGCCTCCAGCCCCTCCTTCCTCCTGCCACCAAAATACCTCAGGAAGCTTCAGGCGCCCGGAGAGCCCCCGGCCCAGGGTCTCCTTCCCAAAGACCCCCGAGGTGGGGCCAGGGCCACCCCCAGGCCCCCTGAGTAAAGCCCCCCAGCCTGTGCCGCCCGGGGTTGGAGAGCTGCCTGCCCGAGGCCCGCGACTCTTTGATTTTCCCCCTACTCCGCTGGAGGACCAGTTTGAGGAGCCAGCCGAATTCAAGATCCTACCTGATGGGCTGGCCAACATCATGAAGATGCTGGATGAATCCATTCGCAAGGAAGAGGAACAGCAACAACACGAAGCAGGCGTGGCCCCCCCGCCCCCGCTGAAGGAGCCCTTTGCATCTCTGCAGCCTCCTTTCCCCACCGACACAGCCCCCACCACCACTGCTCCTGCTGCCGCCGTCACCACCACCACCACCACCACCACGGCCACCCAGGAAGAGGAGAAGAAGCCACCACCAGCCCTACCACCGCCACCGCCTCTAGCCAAGTTCCCTCCACCCCCTCAGGCACAGCCACCACCACCACCACCCGCCAACCCGGCCAGCCTGCTCAAATCCTTGGCCTCCGTGCTGGAGGGACAAAAGTACTGTTATCGGGGGACTGGAGCAGCTGTTTCCACCCGGCCTGGGCCCTTGCCCACCACTCAGTATTCCCCTGGCCCCCCATCAGGTGCTACCGCCCCGCCGCCCACCTCAGTGGCCCCTAGCGCCCAGGGCTCCCCACAGCCCTCTGCTTCCTCGTCATCTCAGTTCTCTACCTCAGGCGGGCCCTGGGCCCGGGAGCGCAGGGCGG
>NW_012104920.1:898831-919698 GCF_000951045.1 Mandrillus leucophaeus | reverse complement strand
GGGATGCGCACAGCCGGGGAGGGCGCGCCCGACCTGACCCCAAAGCTGTCAGTTGGTGGGGGGGTCCCCGGGGAATTGGAAGCTGTCTCCTCCCGGGGATCTCCAGGGGGCACCCCTGCCTCTGCCCCCTGCTCGCTCTGAGTCTGAGGTGCTAGAAGAGATCAGTCGGGCTTGCGAGACCCTTGTGGAGCGGGTGGGCCGGAGTGCCGCTGACCCAGCCGACCCAGTGGACACAGCAGAGCCAGCGGACAGTGGGACTGAGCGACTGCTGCCCCCCGCACAGGCCAAGGAGGAGGGTGGCGGGGTGGTGGCAGCAGCGGTGACAGGCAGCTGTAAGCGGCGACAGAAGGAGCACCAGAAGGAGCACCGGCGGCACAGGCGGGCCTGTAAAGACAGTGTGGGTCGGCGGCCCCGTGAGGGCAGGGCAAAGGCCAAGACCAAGGCCCCCAAAGAAAAGAGCCGCCGGGTGCTGGGGAACCTGGACCTGCAGAGTGAGGAGATCCAGGGGCGCGAGAAGTCCCGGCCCGATCTTGGTGGGGCCTCCAAGGTCAAGCCACCCACAGCTCCAGCCCCTCCACCAGCTCCTGCACCTTCTGCCCAGCCCACACCCCCGTCAGCCTCCATCCCAGGAAAGAAGGCTCGGGAGGAAGCTCCAGGGCCACCGGGCGTCAGTCGGGCTGACATGCTGAAGCTGCGCTCACTTAGTGAGGGGCCCCCCAAGGAGCTGAAGATCCGGCTCATCAAGGTAGAGAGTGGTGACAAGGAGACCTTTATCGCCTCTGAGGTTGAAGAGCGGCGGCTGCGCATGGCAGACCTCACCATCAGCCACTGTGCTGCTGATGTTGTGCGCGCCAGCAAGTGAGTTGGCTGCCCGTGTGGCCCAGGGACAGGCTCTCTTCCCCCATCACCCTGATGTTTGTGTCTTCATTCCACTGTCCTCCCACAGGAATGCCAAGGTGAAAGGGAAGTTTCGAGAGTCCTACCTTTCCCCTGCCCAGTCTGTGAAACCGAAGATCAACACTGAGGAGAAGCTGCCCCGGGAAAAACTCAACCCCCCTACTCCCAGCATCTATGTATGTGTGCCACTTGGCCTCAGAACCACCCCTGCCAGAGGGTTCTAAGACAGTGTTGGGGACTGCTGGGGTGCTCTGAGCCTGGGCCAGGGCTCTGACCCCAGCTCTCCTGGTCATGTCTCAGCTGGAGAGCAAACGGGACGCCTTCTCACCTGTCCTGCTGCAGTTCTGTACAGACCCTCGAAATCCCATCACAGTGATCCGGGGCCTGGCGGGCTCCCTGCGGCTCAGTGAGTATGGAGGGCAGAAAGTGTCAGGGAGGGCTGCACGGGTCTGGGGCATGTAGGACCCTCTGAGAAATCCCACACTTGAAGAGTCAGGACAGTGGCTTTGAGGAGTCCACTGAATGATGGGTCAACTGGCATTGGACTCTTCTCCCATCTGTCTCCAGCATTTGGCAAGGGGGAGGGGGCCATAGTCAGGGCCTGATGAGTCATTTCTGAATTTTTTGTGATTAAGGATGAGAAGAATACAGATTTTAGAAAAACCCTGAAGACCTGTGATTTTGGGGCTCTCTCTCAGTCTTTTGTTGCGCAAAATTTCAAACACATACAAAATTAGAGGAAGCTGTATAGAAATACAAAGGTCAATCTTGTCTCCTTTATACCCGTATGTCCTCCCTTCCCCACTCTGAGTTATTTGAAGCACATTTCAGGCTTTCACTTGACTGAATCTTTAATTGGATCCAGTGGTAGCTCAAAGAAGCTGCTGCTTTGACTAGAAAGACTCCAAATGGGGAAAAAAAGAAGCTGCCATTGAGCACCTACTATGTGTCAGGTGCGGTGCACATGGCCACGCGCACACCTGGGAACACTGGTTGAGGGGCTGAGTCCTTGAGCAGCTGCAGGAGAAAGAGGGCTGGTGAGGATGCAGATAGAGGCCAGCACGCCCAGCTTCCTGTGGGGCTAGGGTTCCTGCCTATTTCGCCTGGACTGAGCTCTACTAAGCCTATGACCACCCTGTCAGAGCCCAGAGGAGTAGGAAGGGGAAGGGTCGGTTGGGTCCTTGGTCCTTATCCTCTGCCTCTGCCCCAACACCCTTGCTTGGCCCTCCCTTCCAGACTTGGGCCTCTTCTCTACCAAGACCCTGGTGGAAGCGAGTGGCGAGCACACCGTGGAAGTTCGCACCCAGGTGCAGCAGCCCTCAGATGAGAACTGGGATCTGACAGGCACTCGGCAGATCTGGCCCTGTGAGAGCTCCCGTTCCCACACCACCATTGCCAAGTACGCACAGTACCAGGCCTCATCCTTCCAGGAGTCTCTGCAGGTGAGACGACAATGTGGCAGGGGCAGGTCCTGGGACGGGGCTGCGGTGGGAGGGCTCTCGAAAGGTGTCTGACCCAGGTCTGCCTACCCTCTGGCTGAGCAGGAGGAGAAGGAGAGTGAGGATGAGGAGTCAGAGGAGCCGGACAGCACCACAGGAACCCCTCCTAGGTACCGTACAGGTGTGCCCCTTCCCTTTCTGCTTCCTTCCCCTCCCTCTGGTCTCCACCAACCTGTGCTCTTCGCCCCAGCAGCAGCACACCAGACCCGAAGAACCATCACATCATCAAGTTTGGCACCAACATCGACCTGTCTGATGCCAAGCGGTCAGTGGGGCTGAGGCCAGGGAAGTTGGGCCAGGAGTGCTGCTGGGACCTCGTGGCGGGGGCGGGGTATAGCTTCTCTCTTGTCGCACTTTCACGCCGCAGGTGGAAGCCCCAGCTGCAGGAGCTGCTGAAGCTACCCGCCTTCATGCGGGTAACATCCACGGGCAACATGCTGAGCCACGTGGGCCACACCATCCTGGGCATGAACACGGTGCAGCTGTACATGAAGGTGCCCGGCAGCCGAACGCCAGGTGCGCTCCAAGCCTGTGCGCGCCGCTGCGGGAAGCGCGAGAGGAGGGGCTGGGCGCTCAGCTGTCAGCCAATGAGGGCAGAGGGCGGGGCTGTCGGGGATCGCAGCTCCGACCTGGCCAGCCATGCTGTTCTCTGTCGACCCCTGCAGGCCACCAGGAGAATAACAACTTCTGCTCCGTCAACATCAACATTGGTCCAGGCGACTGCGAGTGGTTCGCGGTGCACGAGCACTACTGGGAGACCATCAGCGCTTTCTGTGATCGGTGCGTGCCGTCCTGCGCAAGTCAGCCTGCCGCGTCCCCGCCCTCGGTCCCCAGTTCCCACCTGACTTGTGGCCACCCCGCAGGCACGGCGTGGATTACTTGACGGGTTCCTGGTGGCCAATCCTGGATGATCTCTATGCATCCAATATCCCTGTGTACCGCTTCGTGCAGCGCCCCGGAGACCTCGTGTGGATTAATGCGGGGACTGTGCACTGGGTGCAGGCCACCGGCTGGTGCAACAACATTGCCTGGAACGTGGGGCCCCTCACCGGTGAGAGGGTGGGGCAGGTGTTGGCATGGTGTGGGGCCTCAGCCGCAAGGCCTGGGAGGCTGGGGCTTGGAGAGCTGCCAGCAGTGAGGGAAGGGTCTTGGGCTTAGGTGTCTGGGGGCTGTTTGAGAGTCCTATTGTGATCGCCTCTGGCCCGCAGCCTATCAGTACCAGCTGGCCCTGGAACGATACGAGTGGAATGAGGTGAAGAATGTCAAATCCATCGTGCCCATGATTCACGTGTCATGGAACGTGGCTCGCACGGTCAAAATCAGCGACCCTGATTTGTTCAAGATGATCAAGTGAGGACCCTATTTGGGTGGGAGCCCACCTCCACTGACCGGTCCCTGTTCTTGTTCTTCCTGACTCCACCCCATTCTTACCTCTCTCCATCCTTGTCTGCCTGTGCCCCGAGTGTTACTGTGCTGGGGAGGCTAACTAGGTCCCTGCTGTCATGACCTTTCCTAGTGGTCCAAATAGACAAAAACCACAGGAAATTTCACCTATAACAGATGCCCAGGACAGAGGATGTGACCCAGACATGAAGCGGGGAGGTCTCTAGGGGAGGGCCCTGGGGCTGTCCACCCCTCTGCCCCTGCTCCAGCCCTGCACCAGGCTTCCTCCCTGCTGGTGGTCTCAACCCAACCCCACTGCTCCCCAGGTTCTGTCTGCTGCAGTCCATGAAGCACTGCCAGGTACAGCGCGAGAGCCTGGTGCGGGCAGGGAAGAAAATCGCTTACCAGGGCCGGGTCAAGGACGAGCCAGCCTACTATTGCAACGAGTGCGATGTGAGTGGGCCGGCTCTCCTGCTCCCCTGCTCCCCCTGAGTGTCCACAGTGGCCCTCCCTCCCCCTGACTACCCTCTCCTCCCTGCCCCAGGTGGAGGTGTTTAACATCCTGTTCGTGACAAGTGAGAATGGCAGCCGCAACACGTACCTGGTACACTGCGAGGGCTGTGCCCGGCGCCGCAGCGCAGGCCTGCAGGGCGTGGTGGTGCTGGAACAGTACCGCACGGAGGAGCTGGCTCAGGCCTACGACTCCTTCACGCTGGTGAGGGCCCGGCGGGCGCGCGGGCAGCGGAGGAGGGCACTGGGGCAGGCTGCAGGGACGGGCTTTGGGAGCCCGGCCGCGCCTTTCCCTGAGCCTCCGCCGGCTTTCTCCCCCCAGGCCCCAGCCAGCACGTCGCGATGAGGCCGGACGCCCCGCCCGCCTGCCTGCCCGCGCAGGGCGCCGCGGGGCCACCAGCACATGCCTGGGCTGGACCTAGGTCCCGCCTGTGGCCGGGAAGGGGGTCGGGCCCAGCCCTTCCACCCCATTGGCAGCTCCCCTCACTTAATTTATTAAGAAAAACATTTTTTTTTTTTTTTTTTTAGCAAATATGAGGAAAAAAGGAAAAAAAATGGGAGACGGGGGAGGGGGCTGGCAGCCCCTCGCCCACCAGCGCCTCCCCTCACCGACTTTGGCCTTTTTAGCAACAGACACAAGGACCAGGCTCCGGCGGCGGCGGGGGTCACATACGGGTTCCCTCACCCTGCCAGCCGCCCGCCCGCCCGGCGCAGATGCACGCGGCTCGTGTATGTACATAGACGTTACGGCAGCCGAGGTTTTTAATGAGATTCTTTCTATGGGCTTTACCCCTCCCCCGGAACCTCCTTTTTTACTTCCAATGCTAGCTGTGATCCCTGTACATGTCTCTTTATTCACTTGGTTATGATTTGTATTTTTTGTTCTTTTTTTGTTTTTGGTTTTTAATTTATAACAGTCCCACTCACCTCTATTTATTCATTTTTGGGAAAACCCGACCTCCCACACCCCCAAGCCATTCTGCCCGCCCCTCCAGGGACCGCCCGTCGCCGGGCTCTCCCCGCGCCCCAGTGTGTGTCCGGGCCCGGCCCGACCGTCTCCGCCCGTCCGCCCGCGGCTCCAGCCGGGTTCTCATGGTGCTCAAACCCGCTCCCCTCCCCTACGTCCTGCACTTTCTCGGACCAGTCCCCCCACTCCCGACCCGACCCCAACCCCACCTGAGGGTGAGCAACTCCTGTACTGTAGGGGAAGAAGTGGGAACTGAAATGGTATTTTGTAAAAAAATAAAATAAAATAAAAAAAATTTAAAGGTTTTAAAGAAAGAACTATGAGGAAAAGGAACCCCGTCCTTCCCAGCCCCGGCCAACTTTAAAAACACAGACCTTCACCCCCACCCCCTTTTCTTTTTAAGTGTGAAACAACCCAGGGCCAGGGCCTCACTGGGGCAGGGACACCCCGGGGTGAGTTTCTCTGGGGCTTTATTTTCGTTTTGTTGGTTTTTTTTCCACGCTGGGGCTGCGGAGGGGTGGGGGGTTTACAGTCCCGCACCCTCGCACTGCACTGTCTCTCTGCCCCAGGGGCAGAGGGGTCTTCCCAATCCTACCCCTATTTTCGGTGATTTTTGTGTGAGAATATTAATATTAAAAATAAAAGGAAAAAAAAAATCCTGTTTCACTAACGGCTGGTGATAGCAGGGAGAGTACCGGGAGGGCTGCAAGACCGTGATTGATGGGGAGGACTGCGCAGACCCTGGCGAGGGCGAGCCCCTCCCCGGAGGCGCCTGTGGAATGTCCAGGGCTCTGGTCCGCTCCTCGGGATGGGGGGTGCCTAATCCTAGAGCCGCATTCCAGGATAAGGGGGGTGGGGAGAGGCTGGGCCGGGGGAGGGGCAGGAAAGAGGGCTATAAGGGCAGCAGCCCAGGCGGGCGGAATCCAGGCGGGCCATGGCGGATGTCCCCGGGGCACAGCGAGCGGTTCCCGGTGGCGGCCCAGAGCCCCGGGACCCCCTGGACTGTTGGGCCTGCGCTGTGCTTGTAACAGCCCAGAATCTGCTGGTGGCTGCCTTCAATCTTCTCCTGCTGGCGCTGGTGCTGGGGACCATCTTGCTACCCGCTGTCACCATGCTGGGCTTCGGCTTCCTCTGCCATTCTCAGGTGAGCGTGCGTCCCCGGGTGTGCGTGTGAGTGTGGGTGTTGGTGTGTGGTGATGCTGGCGGTGGGGTCTATGGGCCACAACTTCAACCCGCCTGGGCTATTTCCACCCCGTGCACAGTATGGCTCGGTCGGCTTGGGCCTGACGCCTCTTCTCCCACAGTTCCTGCGCTCCCAGGCACCCCCTTGCACCGCGCACCTGCGGGACCCCGGTTTCACGGCCCTTCTGGTCACCGGATTCCTGCTCCTCGTGCCGCTGCTCGTGCTTGCTCTGGCCAGCTACCGCCGCCTCTGCCTGCGCCTCCGCCTAGCCGATTGCCTCGTGCCCTACAGCCGAGCCCTTTATCGGCGTCGGCGCGCGCCGCATCCGCGGCAAACCCGGGCCTCACCAGGGTCCCAGGCCGTTCCTACATCAGGAAAGGTCTGGGTCTAATGACCCTCGAGTCAAGAACAACCCTGACGGCTGCCATCCTTCTTACTCGGCCCAAGGACTTGAAGCCCGGCATCTTCCGACCTGCCCTGCCCCCACCCCTGCCTGAGCGGAGTCCTAACATCCCCTTGGGAGCAGCAGCGTCAGTGGACCCAATGCTGAGGAAAGCCCCCACATCCCGGAAAACCCACTTTCCTTTCACTACCCACATCTCAATCCTGAACATCTGGGCTGGAACCTGCACACCTTCCCCTCAGCCCCGTCGTGAATGGGACAACAATCTCGTGCCCTCCTTTTATGGTGCAGCTCCTCCAGTATTTCCGGGGCTGGGGGGCGGGGCTGGAGGGGAAGGAGTGTCCACGCATCAATAAAGATTTAACGAACTGAACGTGCTCTGCAAACACAGGAGTGGCACAAGTACTATCACCCCTGCCCTGTGCCGAGGAACAGGAAACATGTGCCAGGGCCACAAACGAGCACAGAGGAGCATCCTTCAGCCCCCTGGCCTTATCGCTTTTGTCCGTTCTTCCTGGCCAGAACTCAGAGATCTGTCCCTGACCCCAGGCACCTCCCCATCAATAGAGTGGAGGGGGCCCAGCCTCGGCCGCCTGCCCCTGCTCCCCTTGGGGACCTGAGCCCGTTCTCTGACCCCAGCTTAAAGGAACTCGGTGTTGCCAGGCCGGGGTGGGAAACAATGGGCCTTCCGGAGCAGGATGACACCCCCTCCCGCCACAATTCTGGAGCAGCAGCGTGGGAGGGAAGATGCAGGGGCCCACCCTGGGGCCTGTTGGTGCATCATTCAGCCCTGTCCCCCATCTCTACCCCTGAACTTGAGAGAACCTCGGGCACTCCTGGACATCCCGGTTGGTAGAGGAGGGTTGAGGGTGCTCCCGACTTCAGATGAGTCCTTTCCTCTAGGAGTGGGGTGTGCTATCCCTGTACTGGCATCCCAGCTACACACAGACACAGGTCCATTCGGTCGTAAGTTTAATGAAGTCTGAAAGGTATGCGCCACCGTGGTCAGAGATATGGAGGCCCGGTCAGACTCTCCCTCTGCACCTCAATGGAAACGATGTGGTGTCCGGGTACCATGGCCAGGCCCAGCACACGGGGCTCCCCGGCAGAGAAGGAATCTGGAAAGAAGGATCAGAGGATCAGGGAAGCAGGCCGGCATCAGCCCCGCCCCTCTGAGCCACAAAAACGAGCCCCAGAAAACAAGGGCTGCAGCCAGGCCCTGAAGGGAAAATGCCTTGCGTAAGGTTCCGCCACATTCCCAGGCGGGTGTGCATTCCCCAGGCACTGACCCGACGGCTTGAGGAACTCCTGCGCCGAGCCCAGGATGACATTGCAGTCACGGTCAGTGCAGAGGAAGCAGCCCACCAGTGTCCGTCCATCTGTCATGCGAATGCGCATAGTTTTGTTGAGCAGCGCCTCTAGCTGCTGCCGGGCGCGCGCAGCCGCCGAGTCCTCGCGCTCTCCGTCCGAATCCTGCGCGGGGTGGAACAAGCGCTCAGACCGCGCAGTCCCGGCTGCCCGCCCGCGGAACCACAGCTCCCGGCAGCCCGCGGGGCGCTCACACAACGCCCAGAGGCTGCCGGGAGCTGCAGTTCCCCCACCCCCTCCATCTTGCTGTTCGACTGCCCCTCAATCCCAGAACCAGAGCCCGTGCTAACCCCGGCGCTGGAGCTGCTCTGACGCCGACTGCAACAGCCATTCTCTTCTCGTAGCAGCATGGTCGGTCCAGCTCCGGCCATTTGCCCGGAGGCCTCCTCTGGGCCTTTCAACTTCCTAAGCACCTTTCAGGTTGGGTGGTCCGAGATCTCGCGAGCGCTCCCGACCGCTTTCCTTTCGCGAGATCACCTCTCCTCCACCTCCTAGTCTCCTCGGCAACGGCAGAGATCTCGCGAGCTTCTCCTACTTCTAGCACTGTGGCTCACTGAAGCGTACCACGCCGGATGTCTTACGATATCGCGAGACCTTTACCTCTACTTTCTTACACATCCTTTAGAAACTCTGGAATTTAGCGAGAATACACTCTCATACTGCCTCCTCCCTTGTTTTTCTGTCTCAGAGAGATAGTCTGTCATAAATATCCCATGTAGCCCAGGCCGCTAAATTAAAACGGAGCGTATTCGTTTTCTGCCCACCCCCAACTCCTGAAAGCGGTGCAACTCAATTACTTGATCCTAATATGCCCCGTGTGGGACTCATACTACGTTTCCCGTGAACACGTGCGGTCCAATCCTCACCCCCTGATATTTATCTCAGTGGACGGTGGCCGGAAAAGGACAATGGTTTCCATGTCAGCGGATAAACGCTCTCCCCTCGGCTCCCGGACGCGACGGAGGTCGTAGTAGTAGTGAGTGCGTGCTGAGGAGCAAAGGAGTAACCAAGAGAGCCAGTGACTGACAGAGCAAGAGCCATGCCGCGCCGGGGCCTGGTGGCTGGGCCAGATTTGGAGTATTTTCAGCGTCGCTATTTCACGCCGGCGGAGGTGGCCCAACATAACAGGCCCGAAGACCTCTGGGTATCTTACCTGGGACGCGTGTACGACCTAACGTCATTGGCACAGGAATACAAGGGTAAGGGTCACACGTTGGGCCGGGGCCGGAGTGTGTGTGTGTGTGTGCGTGCGGGCGCGCGCGCGCGCGTCTGCCTGGTTCTTGAAGGGCTGGCATTGACCGTGGCTGCTCTTTTCAAGGGAACCTGCTGCTGAAACCTATCGTGGAAGTTGCAGGCCAGGACATCAGCCACTGGTTTGATCCAAAGACCAAAGACGTGAGTTATGCTGAAATCTGGGGTTGTGGGTAGAGGCAATGGAGAGCGGGGATGGGAAGGAAAAGCGGAGGCTAGCCAGAGCATAATGACTGCTCTGATCCCCTCGCCCCAAACCCTCCTTTAAAGATCCGCAAGCACATAGATCCGCTGACCGGCTGCCTGAGGTACTGCACCCCGCGGGGTCGCTTTGTGCACGTTCCGCCTCAGCTGCCCTGTTCGGACTGGGCCAACGATTTTGGGAAGCCCTGGTGGCAGGGGTCGTATTATGAGGTGGGGCGGCTGTCTGCCAAGACCCGGAGCATCCGCATCATTAACACACTCACGTCGCAGGAGCACACATTGGAGGTGAGAACTGGTGACAAGGAGCAGGTTAGAGGGAATGGGGAATCCCAAGCAAATCTCCAGGCCGATCTTCAGGGCAACATTTTTTTCCATAACCAGTGGGAGTGTATTTTCTGCCCTTTACATTGAGGCAACTGAGGAAAGCACAGCACCTAGGTCCCCAGGGTTGGTAATTCTAGGAGTGTCTGGGTCACACGGGGACAAGAGACTCCTTTATACGCCCGGAACAGCAGTTTATGCATCTTAGTGATGGTGGTCCTTCAAAACTCTTACACGCCGTTTTGGACAGCAATTGAACTTTCTTTTTAATCTACTCTATTGCACGGATATAGTGAGGGGACAGTTGACCCTTTATGGCCATCTGGTAGTTAGAAGTGGCTGCCATTAAGAGCTGTAGGTCTTTTGGGCCTGTTCATTGCATGCTGGAGTTTCAGCTTTTTTTCTGGGGCCGTAGATTACCTGAAGCTGCTATCTGCCAAGGGAGGCACTTTGATCCTAGTGTGTATATGTGTATACTCCATCCAGAATTCTGGGGGTGGGGTGCTTCTGTGTTCTCCAGGTGGGGGTTCTGGAGTCCATATGGGAAATCCTACACCGCTATCTCCCCTATAATGCACATGCTGCCAGCTACACGTGGAAATATGAAGGGAAGAACCTGAACATGGATTTTACCCTGGAAGAGAATGGGATCCGGGATGAGGAGGAAGAATTTGACTATCTCAATATGGACGGTACACTTCACACACCTGCAATACTTCTGTACTTCAATGATGATCTCACAGAGTTGTAGGAAAGGAGACGTACACTCATGTACACTCAAGACATATTTCGAGTTTGGCTTTTTCTGTGCCTTGAGGAAAAGTGGTGGGGCGGAGGGGTGCCTGGGCCTAGATCTCCATTCCTCTCTAGGAGCTAGCCTGTGCCCTTCTGAAGTGTAAAGGTCCTATTCCCTGCCTTCATTACAATTTGCTCTGAGAAAATCAGTGAATTAATCTCTAGGAATGATACAAGAAGATCAAGTATCTTGGTTTAGGGAGATGTAGAAGAGGATAGTCAGAGTTCAGGCAGAACTGTTTGATAGTTAAGAGAGAGTAGTTCTACAGGGGTGAGGGATGGAAGGACTTTTTTGGCAATGATGGAAATGAGATGTCTGCAGGAAGATGGGATTTACAAAGACAGGAATAGGAAATGTTTATCATTGACCACACAAAGCTGGCTTATCTTACTTGTAGAATAGTATTTGGCAGCTGAAACCCAAGGGAAAGAAAGGAAGTGAGTCATTATAGGCAATTCAGGCTAGATATTATGCTGGGTACTTCATATACCCTCTCCCCGCACCCCCCACAAAGAGAAGGGGTCTTGCTCTGTCACCCAGTCTGGAGTGCAGTGGCAAAATCATGGCTCACTGCAGCCTGGAGCTCTTGGGCACAAGTGATCCTCCCACCTCTGCCTTGAGTAGTTGGGACTTTGGGTGCACGCCACAATGCCTAATTTTTAAATTTTCTATAGACACAGAGTCTCACTGTGTTGCCCAGGCTGGTTTCAAACTCCTGGGCTCAAGTGATCCTCTTGCCTCAGCCTCCCAAATAGCCTCTTCAAGACAACTACCCTATAAGGTGGATTACTATTTTACAGATAAGTCCTTTGAAACTTTGAAAAGTTTAATAGCTCAAAGGCACACTAGGTAGTACCACTAGAGCCAGAATGCAAATTCAAGTCTACCCAACTCCAAAGTCCATGTTCTCTCAATATAAAGGGACCATCTCCATGTCTAATCTCATGTTAACATTTGTAACCACTGTTCTCAGAGCAAGTATTTGGGATGTGGCTTTTTCCTAGGCTCCTTGCACAATAGGAAACTGTGGTCCTATTGTACAGTTAGCAGTTATTGTCTCTGGGAGTTTGCAGAGTTCTCCTGTGGCGAAGAGGAGGCAAGGAAGGCTAAGTGTCAGCTAAGCAATAGCTATTGGGGCTACTTCCTTGTTAATCCCATACCCCAAATTTCTTTCCTGACCTTTTTGGGGCAAAGAGGTGGGTATTTACTAACTTGAGGGAAAACTAGAGTGGGGAAAAGGCCAGCAAATTAGTGACACTTTGGTGAGGGAGAAAAAGGAGGCAGTTTGCCACTTGGAGAAGATGAGGAAGACAGGGTTGCAAGATGGTGACTCCAAAAGAGAGAACTTGACAGGGGTAATGTAAAGAGAGATGTTAAGTCAGTCAGAAAACTCTCCTGGTGACCAAAAGAGAACCACTATCGGGGGCAGCGGCTAGATTTGGTCTCCTTTAACTTAAGGAGGGGAGATTTGAGAATGACAGGCAGGTGAACTTCCTGGCAGCAGCAAGCGAAACACAAATCAGGAGGAGTTCAGTGTGCCTTCTGGCAGGGGCATCAGGGCCCAGCGCAGGAGAAGGTGACCCCTGTGAGATACC
This sequence comes from Mandrillus leucophaeus, assembly GCF_000951045.1. Lineage (NCBI taxonomy): Eukaryota > Metazoa > Chordata > Mammalia > Primates > Cercopithecidae > Mandrillus > Mandrillus leucophaeus. Next base: position 907,321 of record NW_012104920.1, on the reverse strand, counting down.
GTTGGGCTGTATAGGTGTTCTGAGGGGCTATGGGAGGCATGAACAGGAAACATTACTGTTGGCTTCAGCAGTTATCTGAATTTACTGTGAGGTGGAGGATTTAAATCTAATCCCATGGAACGCAGGAGTCCGTGAATTATCTAAATCAGTCATTTTGATCTTTAATCAACTCTGCAATTAAGTGTACCTTGTTTGCTCAATTAAACCCTGAACTATTTGAGAATGAAGGCTATGCTGTTCCTCTAGTGTAAGTCTCAAGGCCTGTCCTGTGCCTACGGGATGTCTTCATTCTGCCAAAATCTGTCCCTCTTCCAGAGACTCCTACTTCAATGCCTCTTGCCAGAAACACATCCCTTTCCTCACACATCCAGTCACTCATCAAGTGTAATCTGTCTCCTAAATATCTCTGGAACCTATCTTCTTTTCTCCAAGTTACCATCACCTCTTGTCTAAACTGCTATGGAAACTTCCTAACCTGTTCTCCCATTTCCACTTCTGCCTTCCATGCTGCAGTAAGAGTCAGCTATGAAAAACAAACGTAAACATCGAACTTTCCTTAGCTTCTTCAGTGGCTTCCACCTGCTTTTGGGATAACGTCCTAAATTCAAAGACCTTGTATAAATCAGGCTCCTCTCGCAACACTCCTCTTTGTTCTCTACGGCCCAGACACTGGCTTTCAGTTCATTACGTGTCTTGCAAGCCGCGGAGCCCTCACACACTGTCCTCTCTGCCTGCAACACGCTTCCTTTCACTTTCTGCCTAGCTGATCCTAAATGTTCCTTCCTCAGTTCTTTTCTTATTTCTTGGTGGGTCAAGACTTCTGATAAATCGGTTAGCACCATGCATTTTCCAGAGTTTTTGTTACAATTGTAAAATTATGGCTGTAATAGGCTGGCTGTACTACTAGATTGTAAGCTCATGAGGGCAGAGATCTTGTTCACATCTCGCTCACTGCTATATTCTCATTGCTGAGCACACAGTTGCTGCTCAATAAATTTTGAATGAACTCAAATGTTAAGTGAACTCATCTGTCTATAACTAGTGGGGGGATGTTGTGTCCTAGTAGGCAAGGAAGGACGGAGGAATAGGATGTCTGGTTCCTGTGCTACAGTCTCTATCCACAGGATTCCCTTTCCCTGCTTCCCCTAGACCCCAAAACCAAAAGTTATTCCATAGAGTATCTCTGGCCAGGTGCAGTGGCTCATGCCTGTAATCCCAGAACTTTGGGAGGCCGAGGTGTGAGGATCACTTGAGGTCAGGAGTTCAAGACCAGCCTGGCCAACCTGGCAAAAGCCTGTTTCTACTAAAAATCCAAAAAATTAGCCGGGCGTGGTGGCGTGCACCTGTAATCCCAGCTACTTGGGAGGCTGAGGCAGGAGAATCGCTTGAACCTGGGAGACAGAAGTTGCGGTGAGCTGAGATAGCGCCATTGCACTCCAGCTTGGGCAACAAGAATGAAACTCTATCTCAAAAAAAAAAAAAAGAGGGTCTCACTAGATTTTTTGGGGCCAATCCATCTGTCATTTCCCCATATGGCCACCAGGTGGCTGTAATTACTTACAGAGTCAGGGAGACAAGCCTGGAGGGAAAACCCTTCCAAAGTTAGGATGGAAAGGTGGCCCTTTCCATTTATAAGGGGACATTTATAAGGGGGAGGGAAGGACAGGAAAACAAGGAAAAACCACACGGCCACCGTTCCATTAACATTAGGTTTATGCCCGCTTTTTTTTTTTTTCTCACAAGCACATGGCAGGAAAGAAGGGCAGTTAGGAATTCATGGGATAGAACAAAAAGGGGGTCCTGATTACAGGTATGGGAGTGTACAGGGCAAGGTATGGAGCTGACAAAGGGATAAAGACATCAAAATTTTTAAAAATAATGTAATGCATTCATTTATTAATACTTAAAAAAAATATTTCCAGTAGGCACTGCTTTGTTCTCTAAATAGCCAAGTGGATATCTACATGAGGATTATGTAAATAATGCTTTAGCCTAAAACCTAGAGAGCAAACAGAACATGAATGCAGGGTCCAAGTCCCCTTGTGGTAGTCTCTTTTGCCTTGGAGGGTGGTGGGTGGAGGGTGGAGTGCTGAAGGGAAGGCTGCCATCCCCAGTGAATCACAGAGCTTCAAAGGACTCAACTGGCAAGATTTCCCACAGGTGAGGTCCCTACATGCACATATTACTGGGGGTCATAAAGAGGCATATGTTCCTTGGAGGAAGCTTGCCTGCTCACTGGGATAAAACAAGCACACATGAAAAGGTAAATGAACATAGTACATGATAAAGGACTAAGGTATGGTATAGAAAAGTTTCTACCCTTACGGCAAGTCACAGGTGGATTACTAACCTGGCTGTCCTGAAACTGTTTCTAAATACTCTGTGTGTGTGTGTGTCTGTGGATGTGTATTATTTTTGGAAAATGGTGCTATAATTTCCATCAGATTCTCCAAATAGCCCAACCCCCTACTCCTACTCCTGAAATAGCATGCACACACACACACATACACAACAATAACTGAAAAAGCCTCAAAAGTCAAATATCAAAAGTGACAATACAATGTGGTCCCAATATTCTGGCACCTGTCTCAATGGTCTGCCTCAACCTGTGGCAGAACCATGGCAACCCGTGGCAGAAATTCCTAAAGCTTTAACCTTTGGGGCTAAATTTATGACGAGTCTCAGGTGTTTTACTACTGTACCAAATGTTAATCTGGCTGTACCTTGGAGCTGAGTAAAGGGATCTATCATTTGGTCTTGATACTATAACATCCAATCATACATCAGGATAAGGTTAATGCATCTAGCCCCACAGCTAAGTTTAGGGAGACCACATGGCTGGGCTGCTGTTGGGAGAACAGCCACTTGATGATGGGCCAGTAGAGCACACGGTTTAGCTGGAAAAAAGCACACAGAATTTGAAACCTGACTGATCTTTATCCTGGAAGCCAAAGATTAAGGATTCAAAATACAAATAGATATGCACCCCAAGTACTAGGTATTCTAGGCACACAGGAAGCACTAAAAAGAAAAAAACAAAAAGCTGGTGAATGAATAAGTGAAGCGAATCCATCAAAGTGGGGATGGGGGTAAAGGCTTAAGTGCAGTGGTGTGATCACAGCTCACTATAACCTCAAACTCCTGAGCTCAGGCAATGCTCCTGCCTCCAAGTAGCACCACCATACCTGGCTAATCTTTTATTTTTGGTAGAGACAGGGTCTTCCTATGTTGCCCACACCGGTCTCAAACTCCTGGCCTCAAGCAGTCCTCCTGCCTAGGCCTCCCAAAGTGTTGGGATTATAAGCACGAGCCACCGTGCCTGGCCAATATTTTAAATGATTTTGTACCTAGACTGGGTGTGGCAGCTCACACCTGTAATCCCAGCACTTTGGGAGGCAGAAGGATCACTTGAGGCCAGGAGTTCAAGATAAGCCTGGCCAACACAGTGAAACCCTGTCTTTACTAAAAATACAAAAATTAACCAGGTGTGGTGGCAAATGCCTATAATCCCAGCTACGCAGGAGGCTGACGCAGAACTGCTTCAACCCAGGAGGCAGAGACTGCAGTGAGCCAAGATCACGCCACTGCACTCCAGCCTGGGCAACAAAGTGAGACTCCATCTGAAAAAAAAAAAAATTGTGTGCATGAAGCAAAGTTTGTCTTAACTACTTGTGTGTAGAATGTTCTACTTGTGGTGTCGTGTAGGCATCTAAAAGTTTCAGATTTAGGAGGATTTTGGGTGTTAGATTAGGGATGCTCAACCTGTACATACACATGCCTATATATAAACATATTATGAATAGAGTGAAAGTACTATAAAGACACAGAATCACATGAGAATGACAGCTGAATGATCAGAGGCATATCTGAGGAGATGCTCACATGACTCATCTGTATTACCTGTAGAGCTGCATTTACCAACATTAATCCTCCCAACAAACTTAAGGCATAGGTACTATTTTCATTTATACTGAAAAACAACACTGAAGCAGAGACAGGTTAAGTAACTTGCCAAAAGTCATACAACTAATAAGTACCAAGGTAGTTATAGCCCATTCAACTAACATACCGCCTCCCTGCATGTCAAACATAGGATGCTATTCTAGTTACCTACCACTGCTGTATTTTGCCAGTGAATCTGCAAGATGGGTAGGGCTCAGCAGGGATGGCTCACTTCTATTCCAAAAGGTGTGAACTGGGGTGGACTGCTGGGAGCTGAGGATCCACTTTCAAGATGGCTCACTCACATAGTTCTCAGTGCTGACTATCAGCACTCTACACGGGGCAGTCTGGGCTTCCTCACAGCATCCCAAGAGAACCAAGAGGAAGCCGAATCATATGACCTAGCCTCAATTCCAAGGGGAGGGAACTACTCCCACCTCTCAGCGGGAAGAGTCTCAGAATTACACTGTAAGAAGAACATGTGGGATGTGAGACATTAATGTGGCCATATTTAGAAAGTACAACCCACCAGAGATGCACTGGAGGTAAAAGGGGTTATCCAGCCCAGTCTAGGGAGGAGTGGACGGGTGGTCTTTGAAAGGTTGTGTGTAGGGGAGATAGGGCATTGATACTTGAGCTGAGCCTTTCTTAAAAGCCTAGGTTGGAATCTTGGCCCTGTCATGTATTCAATTCATTAAAATGATACTGAGCATCTGTCAGGCAGTCCTGGAAACTGTGGATACAAAAATTAATGACACAGTTTCTGCCCTCTAGGAGCTTAGAGTTTAGTGGGAGATTCACAGGAAGTTTGAGAGTCTCTTAACTTGTCATCCTGCTTCCTTATTTACACATTTGCCACAGAGAACTTTTTTTTTTTTTTTTTTGAGATGGAGTCTCACTCTGTCACCCAGGCTGGAGTGCAGTTCAGTGGCGCAAACTCGGCTCACTGCAAGCTCCGCCTCCCGGGTTGACGCCATTCTCCTGCCTCAGCCTCCCGAGTAACTGGGACGACAGGTGCCCGCCACTACGCCCAGCTAATTTTTTTTTTTTTTTTTTTTTTTTAGTAGAGATGGGGTTTCACCATGTTAGCCAGGATGGTCTTGATCTCCTGACCTCGTGATCCACCCGCCTCGGCTTCCCAAAGTGCTGGGATTACAGGCGCGAGCCACCACACCTGGCCGCCATGGGGAACTTTTAAAATTCCCATGTTAAGTCTTCAAAGGCAATCTACTTCTCTTAAGATGAACTTAGAAACCCTTACCATGGTCCAGAAGGTAAGATTTGGCTCTTCCAGGCTCTTCTTTGTCTCCCACATTGGCCTTTCAGTTTCTGAAATGCTCCCTAAGCTTTGCGTCAGAGCCTTCCTACATGCTGTTCCTCTGCGTGGAACACTCCACCCACCGCTCTTCAGCTGGCCACCTGACTTCTTAAAGTTGCTTAAATGACACTTTCTCTGATACCTCCAATTATGTCAAGTCCTTTAACACGCCCTCCCCAGGGTGCTCTGAAATGTCATAATTATAATTAAAATATTTAGGGTAATTCACTGTTTAATGTCCATTTTCTTTCCTTCTTAGACGGTAAGCACCATGGGGGCAAGGGCCACATCTCTTATTTGTGAAATACCCAGCACCTAGCCGAGTGCCCAGCCCAGAGCAGTCACTCAATAAATACAGAATGAACAAATATTTGGTGAATGCTACAAAAGAGCTAAGTATGAAACACACATCAGGAGCACCTAACCCAGTCCAGGGGGGACCAAGCCTTCTGGGGAAGTATCATCTTAAGCTAAGATTTGAAGGACAAGGAGGAGTCAGTCAAGTGGGGAGGAAGAGGACAAGGGATAGGTGGAAGAGAGAATGCTTCCTGCACAGGATAAGAAGAAATGCAAACGTAGCTTGGGAAGTGTGGAGAGCTCGGAGGCAGAAGGAACCGCTGCATGGTAAAGCTAAGAGGAAAATGGGAGGCAGGGGGAGGGAAGCCAATGAGAGATGCTGAGTCAGGCCAAATCATAGAAGGCTTTGTAAACCAGGATAAGTTTTTTTTTTAAATTGAGACATAATTCACATATCATAATATTCACCCTTTTATAGTGTACAATTCCAAGTTAAGTGTTTTATGTTTTGTTTTGTTTTGTTTTTGAGATGGTGTCTTGCTCTTGTTGCCCAGGCTGGAGTGTAATGGCATGATCTTGGCTCACTGCAACCTTCGCCTCCCGGGTTCAAGCAATTCTCCTGCCTCAGCCTCCTGAGTAGCTGGGATTACAGGTGTGCGCCACTACACCTGGCTAATTTTTGTATTTTTAGTAGAGACGGGGTTTCACCATGTTGGCCAGGCTAGCCTTGAACTCCTGACCTCATGATCTGCCCGTCTGGGCCTCCCACAGTGCTGGGATTACAGGTGTGAGCCACTGCACCTGGCCCAGAGTTAAGGGTTTTATAGAGAGAATCACATGATCAGATTTGCATTTTCAAAAGGTGACTTGACTACAATGTCAAGAGAGAAGGAAATGAGGGAAAGTGGAGACAGCGAGACTGGCGCTAATGCAGTAGTCCAGGTGAGATCCAAAGGCAGCCACAACTAGGTTAGTGGCAGTGGAGATCAGAGAGGAACTGAAGTTAAGAGAGAATAGGAGGACTTGATCATTTGGGTAGGGGTCTAAGGCAAAGGGAGGAGTCAAGGATGACGCCTGTGTCTGGCCTGGATAACTGGGAGGATGGTGAAAGGAACTGCTGGAAGAGGACTTTGGGAAGGAAAGTGATGAATTTTTAGTTAGCTGTATGAGGTAACTCAGGGGCATACAGTCACATGTCCAGATCTTATTGGATATATAGGACTGGATCCTGAAAGACAGCTCTGGGCTAGAGTTATAGGTGTGGGAATTATTGACAGATAGCAGCTGTAGCTAGTCAAGGATCAGATCCCCTTAAGGGTGAAGTGTAATCTACGTAGAGGTTTGGGGAGGAGGAAAGGACACTGGAAAGGAAGAGCTAGAGGGATGAAAGAGGCCAAGGGGGAAATGTTGCCACAGAAGCCAAAGAGAGAGCATAGAAGAGAGGGGAGCGGTCAACAGCATAAAGTGCTCCATGGAGATCACGTAAGATGAAGACCTGAGCGACCATGGATTCTGCAAATAGGTCACGGTGGCTTTGTTAGAGAAGCCAGGCTGCAGTTGGACAAGGTATGCATGGGATATTCTTAGAAGAAATCCAAATGCAGAAAGGAGGAGTGTTCTGGCTTTATAACCATGCACAGAATATTTAAATACCTTCCTTTGGATTCCGTTTCTTCAACCATAAAATACAGATAATAGGAAGTAAGGTGACAGTAGGGCAACAGGCAAGATCCAGGACATGGTCACCCTAAAAAGATGCTACCTTATAGTGTTGTTGAGAAGATTAAATAAGGAATGGGAACCTGCCCAGCACTATAAAGAGTCCTTGGAAAAGACACTCAGAAAGCCTTAGTTTTCTTTCCCATTCCTTGTGCTAGCCATTCTTTATTTAGTAATGAATCCTCCCCTCAGGATTTTAAGATTTGGCATTTTTCAGCATCCAGGTAACATCTGACATGATTAGAAAATTACAGACTGTATCTGTGACTAACATTCAGTTTCCAACCTAACAATAGTGTTTATTCCTCCATTAGGAGAAGTTTTTGAGTCAAGTAAAATATGGTTTGTTTCATATCATGCCAGAATTGAGCTTCTTTACACAGTGATGAAAGCAAGGGAATGGGGCCAATTACTGGGAGAAGAGTAACTAAAGTCAGTCCTTTGCTCCTAAAGGAGTTTAAGGTGCTTAAGCTCATAACTCAGGTTGTGAATCTTCTCACCTTGCAATCATCTTAAGTGAATCTCTGAAGAGAGAAGTGGCTAACAGTAAACTTGATGGTTTAGAGTAACAGCTACCAATTATCGAGTACCTTATTACAGCCAGTGCTTTATGTAAGTTAGCTCACGTAACCCTCACCACAACCCTTTGAGATAGGCATTAATACTGCTGTTTTACAGATGAAGGAGCTGAGACTTGAGGGATAAACAGCTTGCCCAGGGCCATAGTTATTAAGTGGCAGAGCTTGGATTCCAGGTGTTACCTTTCTGACACCAAAGTTCAAACTCTTCCTCTAATGAAGTGAGTGGATAACTTTATTATTGACTCTGGGATACATTTTAGGAGTTCTACAGTTTTGGAATATAGAATAATTTGATTTTAATGTACTAATTATATCTCATTCAGTCTGAAATAAAAATGATTCTCAGTCGAGTACAGTGGCTGATGCCTATAATCCCAGCACTTTGGGAGGCTGAGATGGGTGGATCACTTCATGTCAGGAGTTCGCACCAGCCTGGCCAACATGGTGAAACCCCATCTCTACTAAAAATACAAAAATTAGCCGGGCTTGGTGGTGAGCTCCTGTAATCCCAGCTACTTGGAAGGCTAAGGCAGGAGAATCACTTGAACCCAGAAGGCAGAGGTTGCAGTGAGCCAAGATCACACCACTGCACTCCAGCCTGGGCGACAGAGCAAGACTCCGTCTCAAAAAAAA
>NW_012104920.1:893340-898781 GCF_000951045.1 Mandrillus leucophaeus | reverse complement strand
AAAAAAAAAAAAAAAAGATTTCCTTTACAGACTGGAGTGCTAGATGGCAAAAGGGCCCAAGAGCAAGTGAAGGACCGGGTAAGAGGAAGCCAGTGTGGGTTAGCATTTCCCATGACAAATTTATAACCTAAAGGATAGTTAATCAGCTGGGAAAAGTGTGCAATTCTGCCAGAACAACTGGGGCTTGAATATAGATGAAAAGCAAGATACTTCTAGCTGGCCAGCCAACAGAAAACTATTAAGAAATTGTTAAAAAGCAATGTCAAATGGGAAAAAGTTTGGTTTTTGCCATTTTGTATAGGACTATTCAGTTTCCATCATAGTGGTCAATCGAAAAAGATCTACAGTTGGGCATGGTGGCCCCTGTGCTTGTAGCCCCAGCTACTCCAGAAGCTGAGGTGGGAGGCTCGCTTGAGCCTGGGAGGCAGTTGCTGCAGTGAGCTGAGATCATGCCACTGCACTCCAGCCTGGGTGACAGAGCAAGACTCTGTCTCAAAAATAAAAAAAAATAAAATATATTTTAAAAAGCAGATCTAAAAAACTTGCAGAAGGCAAAGACAACAATTACAACAATTTTGGGCTTACATCTTCCTCCTTCTGATTAAGATGATATCCCTTACTCAGTGAGAGCAAGGAAAAGGATTTAGCTAAAAGGCAGCAATAGAAGGATGAGCAGACCAGATAAAATCTTTTAATCAATTAAAAAACAAACAAAAAATATTTTAATTGAAAAGATATATTGCAGTATTTGGGTTTTTTATTAGGTACTGGAGGTACAGAGAACTATTCCATAGCTCAGAAGTTGAGTTACTTCTATTTTAAAATTTATTTATTTTGGCCAGGCACGGTGGCTCACGCTTGTAATGCTAGCACTCTGGGTGGCCGAGGTGGGCAGATCACCTGACATCAGGAGTTCAAGACCAGCCTAGCCAACATGGTGAAACCTCGTCTCTACTAAAAAAAAATACACAAAAATTAGCCTGGTGCAGTGGTGCATGCCTGTAATCCCAGCTACTTGGGAGGCTGAGGCAGGAGAATTGCTTGAACCCGGGAGGTGGAGGTTTTGGGGAGCCAAGATCATGTCACTACATTCCAGCTTGGGGGCGACAGAGCAAGACTCCATCTCAAAAAAAAAAAAAAAAATGTAGAAACGGTGTCTCACTATGTTGCTCAGGCTGATCTTGAACTCCTGGGCGCAAGTGATCCATCCACCCCAGCTTCCCAAAGTGTGGAGATTACAGGTGTGAACCACCCTACCCAGCCAGAAATTATTTCTAAAAAGATGCCACACCATCATATTGCGCTAAGCACATCTAGAAACAAATTCATTATGCCCTCCTAAAGCCAGCTTCTTTCTCAAGTGCTATTAACAATGTCCAATTCTTGAGCCATCACACCATCCAGTTTTCTTTTTTCAGGTCTACTATGGTCCACAAGTTTAGGTATAAATGCCCACCTCTCAACAGCTCTGACCTTAAGCAAGATATTTCACCTCCCTTTGTCTGTTTTCTCATCTGTAAAATGGGTATTAGGATAGTTTCTACTTTATAAGGTTATTGAAAGGAGTGAGTTAGTACATATTAAGTACATCTTAGATAGTTTCTGGACATAGAGTAAAACTCAATAAAAGTCAGCAATCATCATCCTATTGTTCATCTTTTGTACATATACTTTACTACTTTTGTTTTTTTCTATTGGTCTTTTTCTAATTGTTGATTTCTGTGACATCTTTATTTCATCAAGAATACAAACACTAGCTCGCTATCTTCCTTTCTATTTCCTTACTCCTGCTATTATACAATATTGGAGTAATCCTGGAGCCAGTACCCCACCCTAGCAGCTTCTTGATTACAGAAGAAACAGGAATTAGATCTCTGGTGGGCCTGTTCTAAAACGTTCTTTTTTCTTTTCTTCTTCTTTTTTTTTTCTTTGAGGTGGAGTCACTCTGTCACCCAGGCTGGAGTGCAGTGGCGCAATCTTGGCTCAATGAAACCTCCGCTTCCCGAGTTCAAGAGATTCTCTTGCCTCAGCTTTCCGAGTAGCTGGGATTACAGGCATGCGCCATGATGCCCGGCTATTTTTTGTATTTTTAGTAGTGATGGGGTTTCACCATGTTGGCCAGGCTGGTCTTGAACTCCTGACCTCAAGTGATCCACCCACCTCAGCTTCCCAAAGTGTTGGGATGAGAGGCGTAAGCCACCAAGCCTGTCCTTACAATGTTCTTGTCACTCTGGAAACCCAGTCTGTAGTTCTTCTTTGGCCCTTCCAAAGCCCTAGTTTCCTGGATAAAGTATCTTTCTGAGCTAGTTTCTATTATGTCTGAGCTCTATTAGAGCACACAGTATTTACTGAATAAAATGATCTGTCATAAATGGCACAAATGTTTTCCTAGCTAGTCTTTTAACTTTATGATGTTTTCTTACATAGTAAAATTTAGTTTCATTGAGTTAAATGTATCCACGTTTTCCTTTATGGTTGATGCTTGTTGTATGCTGAAGCCTTTTTCATCCCCAAGATCAGGAAAATATTCTTCCACACTTTTTCTATCTCATTCTAGTTCTCTAAAAAATTTTTTGGTCTTGCTGAATTGAGCAGAATTACATTTTCGTTTTGTTTTGTTTTTTTGAGATGGACTCTTGCTCTCTTGCCCAGGCTGGAGTACAGTGGCACAATCTCGGCTCACTGCAACCTCCGCATTCAAGTGATTCTCCTGCCTCAGCCTCCTGAGTAGCTTGGACTTCAGGTGCCCGCTACCACGCCTGGCTAATTTTTGTATTTTTAATAGAGATGGGGTTTCACCATGTTGGTCAGGCTGGTCTTGAACCTCTGCCCTTGTGATCAGCCCACCTCGTCCTCCCAGAGTGCTGGGATTACAGGCCTGAGCCACTGTGCCTGGCCAATTTTTGTTTTTAATGTCACAATTTAATCCATCTGAAAACTAGTTTAGTAAATGGTAAGGATCCACCTTTTATATTTTCACAAATAGTTTTCCATTTATCGATTATGCATCATTATTTATCAATAATCCTTTGCCCCACTGATTTAAAGTATCACCTTCGCCATATATTAAACACTTGAAGCAGTCAACAGATATTTATTTACAGGGTGCCTAATGTGCGCCTGGTGCTAGACTGATATGACAGTGGAGAAGGGTGACAGGGCCCCTCCTCTCTGGAGCCTAATGAGAAAGATAAAGGATAATATGTTAGCACATAGGAGGGGCGCCTATTATAAGCTTGGAGAGTCAGGGGAGTTTAGTGCATGCCTGCTTACTGTGTGTCAGACACAGTACTAAAGACCTTAAAAGTATAATTCCATTGACTTGGTAATATTAGGGCTTCACAAAAAGACATATATTGCCATTTTAGTTGAAGAAACAAACTCTGAGTAGTGGAAGCAGCATATGAACCCAGCCCTGTCTCCCAAGCCCAAGTTCTTAAGTACCATGGCTGACCACTAATCCATACAGCACTGCCTCTTTGAAGGGGGACTGACGAGGAGGAGCCAGAGAGGCAAAGGAAAAACCAGGAATGCAAAACTACAGAAGTCAAGCAAATTATTTTTCAAAAAGGGGGTGGTCAAGTGAAGAACTAAGAACATCCTCTGATTTTTAGCAACCAGGAGGTTGTTGGTAATTTGGTGAAAGCAGCTGTAGTGGGGGCAGAGGGCTGGAAAACGAGTAGGCAAGTAGACACTGAGGGCAGTTAATTCTTTCAAGAGGCTTGGCTGTGAATGGACACAGTGCGGTAAGGTGGCAGCTAAAGGGGTCCAGAGTATTTCTTTCAAAGATAAGGAGATTTGAGCACATTTTAATGTGGTTGGGAAAGAGCAAGTGGAATGGGAAATAAAGGACTGAGTTAGAGGATCGCTGGTAACCACTGTCCCTGAGAAGGTGGCAGGGATGAGACCAAGAGCCCAAGTATAGGGATTAGCTTCAGACAGGACAAGAGGAAAGGATAAAAGGACAAATATGGACAGAGTTAAACATGTAGTTGAGTGTTGGAATTTCAAGGGAGTTCCCATATGATAATCCAGCTCCTGGAAGTAGATAAGATTTTCTATCTATTATGATATTAAAATGAACATATGTATCCTGTTCTTTAAAATGAACTAGTATAAGGAGAAGGTTTTGAGGAAGTCACTGTGGAGAACTAAGCTGACTAGGAAAAAGGATGAACAGAAACACTGGTCTGAATGGTCATGGTGTTTTCTTCAGCAGCCCTTTGAATCGTGGGTGTAAACAAGCAACCAAAGTGATACAAGGCCAGGGGTTTGCAGGAAGGAAAATAAGAAGAGGGCACCAAGACAGTGGCAGGAGCGTGGTTAAAATGATAGACCATGGAATTTAAGCTGGATAGGAAAAGAGGTGAAGATGGTATAGCTGATTAGGAGAAAATGAGGAGCTAAGGGACTATAGTGTCTCATGGTGGGTCCAGGAATAGAGTAGAAGTAAATGAGGGGGCTGGAAGGATAGAAAGCTATGGCCCAAGTTGGGGGTTTGAATTTAATATTTCAAAAGGAAGTCCAGAGATGGGGTCAGAAGTGGGATAGCTAGACAGGTCTCTGGAAATAAGGGGATCAAGGGACCAAAAAGTCTGGGTGATGAATAGATCACTCATGTCGATCCTAAGGTCACCGAAGATGATGGCAGGACTAAGTCAGGTGTCAGTCTTCAATGAATGAAGGAAATGTCAGGAGGTAAGTAGAAAACAGTGAGGAAGAGAAGGTAAGGAACACACAGCAAGACTGCTGCAGCCTTAAAGAAATAGGGGCTTCTTACACAAGATGAGGGAATCTGGAGGCAACAGTAGAGATACAGAATTAGCCAGGCACAGTGGCTCACGTCTGTAATCCCAGCACTTTGGGAGGCCAAGGTGGATGGATCACTTGAGGTCAGAAGTTCGAGACCAGCCTGTCCAACATGGTGAAACCCCATCTCTACTAAAAATACAAAAATTAGCTGGGTGTGGTGGTGGGCACCTGTAATCCTAGCTACCTAGCAGGCTGAGGCAGGAGAATCACTTGAACTGGGAGGTGGAGGTTGGTGAACCAAGATTGTGCCACTGCATTCCAGCCTGGGCAATAAGAGCAAAACTCCGTCTCAAAACACAAAAACAAAAACAAAAATAAAAATAAAAAAAGGGTGGGTGTGGTAGCTCACACCTGTAATCCCAACACTTCGGAAGGCCACTGGTGGGAGAATCGCTTGAGGCCAAGAGTTTAAGACCAGTTTGAACAACACAGCGAGATTCCATCTCTATAAAACATTTTAGGCCGGGCGCGGTGGCTCAAGCCTGTAATCCCAGCACTTTGGGAGGCTGAGACGGGCGGATCACGAGGTCAGGATATCGAGACCATCCTGGCTAACACGGTGAAACCCCGTCTCTACTAAAAAATACAAAAAACTAGCCGGGCGAGGTGGCGGGCGCCTGTAGTCCCAG
>NW_012104920.1:883435-893203 GCF_000951045.1 Mandrillus leucophaeus | reverse complement strand
ATTTTAAAACTATCCAGTTGTGGTAGTGTGTGCCTGTAGTCCAGCTACTGGTGAGGCTGAGGCAGGAGGAAAGCTTGAGCCTAGGAGTTGGAGGCTGCAGTGAGCTATGATCACACCACTGCACTCCAGCCTGGGTGACAGAGCAAGACCCTGTCACTAAAATGAAACAAAACAAAAAACCCTCTGTAAGCAATATTTTAATGGTTTCTCACAATCTTTCATTGATGTCTAACTTCCTCACTAAAACTGGCTTTAAAGGTGACCAAATGACAAGTACAATACTTTTCTTGGTTTGTACTGTTTTTTTAGAGACAAGGTCTCACTGTGTTGCCCAGGCTGCAGTGCAGTGGTATAATCATAGCTCACTGCAGGCTCCAGCTCCTGGGCTGAGCTCTCCTTCTGCCTCAGTTTCCTGAGTAGGTAGGACTACAGGCACGAGCCACCATGCCTGGCTAATTTTTAAACTTTTTTTGTAGAGATAGTCTTGCTATGTTGTTCAGGCTGGTCTTAAACTCCTGGCCTCAAGGGATCCTCCTCTCTTGGCCTCCCAGAGCGCACTGGGATTACAGGTGTGAGTCACTGTATTGGCTGGTTTGTATTAAAAAAAATTCAGATAGAATTCATATACCTTATTCACCATCTTAAAGTGAATTCAGGGGTTTTTAGGATATTCACAAAGCTGTGCAACTATCACCATTATCCAGAATTCCAGACATTTCCATCACCCCAAAAAGAAACCCATATCCATTAGCAGTCCCTCCCATTCTTCCCGCCCCTGAAACCTGCACCACCACTGATCTACCAGTTGCCTATTCTGGACATTTCATATAAATGGCATCAAATAATATGTGGCCTTTTATGTCTAACTTCTCTTACTTAGCATAATGTTTTCAAAGTTCATCCATCTTGTAGCATGTATCAGTACTCCATTCCTTTTTACGGCTGAATAATATTCCACTGCATGGATATACTGTATTTATCCGTTCGTCAGTTGCTGGATATTTTTGTTTACACTTTTTGGCTATTATGAATAATGCTTCTATGAAGATTCATGTACAACTTTATGTGTGGACATATGATTCAATTATCTTGGGTGTACACTTAGTATTGACATTGCTAGGTCTTATGGTAGCTCTGTAGTTAACTTTTTGAGGAACTCTCAGTTTGTACTCTTCTTGATGAAGCATCTAGTATCAATGATCGCATCTAGTACATGAAGCATCTAGTATCAATGATCGCGCCTTCCTTCTGAAGCTGTCTTCTTACTCTACCATATCAACACTACCTGGTATACTTACCACTTGAACAACTTGTTTTTCTTTGGCTTCTCCTCTCCCCACTCCATCCTTCAAAGTTCCCCCAAGGTTCTGACCTCTACTCTTCACTTGATATACAAAAATTCTTACCCTTTAAAAAGGTACCAACTCCTACTATACCCTATCATGAACTTAACACTCCAGCCATATGAGGTCTACATACTACCTGCTAAATTCTTTCTTATCACACCTAAACTGCCTTTTTTCTTCCTCTGTGCTACATAAATCTCAGTTATTTGTGAGCTAACCTCAAATGCAACTCCATATGAAAGTTATTTACTTGTTTCCCTGCTTCCAACCAAGAAAGAGCTTTCTTCTCTGAACACTGATTTTATAGCCCATAACCATCATCACAATCATATATTGCTACTTAGGTTTTCATGTCTGTTTTATGCCTTATCTCAAAAAATGTCCCTCCTCCCTTCACCTAGTCAATCTCTTGGTCACTAAAAAATTTTCAAATTGCTTTATAAGATGTACAATGAAAAAATAATTTCCCCTTCCCAATGGCAACTACTGTAGTTTCCTGTATATTCTTCCAGGAATATTCTATGGATATTCACATATTTTTTCTTTCATAAATGTTACCATGTTATATATGCTCTTCTGTACCTTCCCTTTTTCCCTCTCATATTTTAATTATTCTTTAAAGTGGAACCTCACTAATGTTTTAAAAACCCTAACTACATTACATCTACTGATTGTACTTTGCTTACACATTTTCACTTCAAAGAACCAGAGATTCATTAGGAATTATTTCTTTAGAGAAGTCATACTACTTTTTATCCCACTTGGCTCCAGTTGCTAATGTAATCAATGAAGCTACTTAATTTTGTTTACATAAATAATAAATACTTTCTCATTGTAAAAATTCAGAATTATCCATGAAGCAAACAATCCCCCTTGACTATTTTTTCCAGAAAGTAACCAATGTTACCAGTTTGGTATGTATAATTCCAGCATTTTTAAAGGCATTTAAATCCAAATAAATATATCAGTAAAAATATTATTTTTTAATTTCTTTAAACATAAACTAAATGATGTCATAACATATACATTGTTTTACAATTTGCTTGTTTCCATTCAACAATATATTAACCATGTCTCTACATATAGAAGTAACTCATTTTTCTTTTTCTTTTCTTTTTAATGGCCTGTGACACAGCCCCAGGAGATCCTGACAACATGTGCCCCAGTAACTCCTTTTTCTTAATTGCTGTGTAGTTTGTTTAGCTATTCCTCACTATTGGAGATTTAGGGTGTTTCCAGTTTTTTGCTGTTACAAACAATGTTGTAATGAACGGCTCTGTAATGTCACCCTATGCACAAGTATGGTGACTGTTTCTCTATAGTAAATGGTAAGAAGTGGAACTCTGTGTCAGAAAACACTAAGTTTATAAGTATAATAGATACTATTAAATTGGCCTTGCTAGTTCTGCGGTATAGTTGTTATAGTTAATAACAGTAATATATGTGACCATCAGTTTCACATATTAGTGTCCTTTAAAACTCTAGGACATCTCATTGACTTAGAACTCATGTAGTATATAGTAGAAGAACACTAGATTGGAAACTGAAAGATAAAAGTTTAAGCCCTGGTTCTGTCTCTAACTACTAACTTGATCTTAGGTAATCCTTTCAATATCTAGGCCCCAGTTTCTATACCTATAAAATTAGATTAAAGTGATATTTTCTAAAATATGTACCTATATTAGTAGCATGCAAGATGCTTTTACTTTTATTGATTTTTATTTTAATAATTATCGCATTTTAAATTAGGAAGAAAAACATAATGACAGTATCAAATGAAAGATTTATGGATATTATTTCTAGTAATATAAAAAATTTACTTTTTTTTTTTTGAAAGGGAGTCTCGCTCTTTCGCCCAGGCTGGAGTACAGTGGCGCGATCTGGGCTCACTGCAAGCTCCGCCTCCCAGGTGCACGCCATTCTCCTGCCTCACCCTCCTGAGTAGCTGGGATTACAGGTACCCGCCACCACACCTGGCTAATTTTTTATTTTTATTTTTTAGTTGAGACGGGTTTCACCGTGTTAGCCAGGATAGTCTCGATCTCCCAACCTCGTGATCCGCCCGCTTTGGCTTCCCAAAGTGCTGGGATTACAGGCGTTTGAGCCACTGTGCCCGGCCAAAATTTAACTTTTAAAGAACACTCATTTAAGTTAAAGAAAGGTGAGTGATTTAAAGAAAAATAGTATGCATATAATGGTATAGCTGATATATTAATATGGCAAATCATGATTGCGATATATGAAGGACTGAAGTTTCCTCCTTGATGAAATCAAGAACAGGTTAGATTAAAGCAGTAGATCCTAGACTTTTAGATTTTAATGATCAATAAAATGTAAAAAAAAAAAAAGAAGTTAGTAATCAACATGGGGTTGCTGACTTTTCATTGTGCTGAATAACGACATTAAGAACAACAAAGCTCATAATCCCAGCACTGCAGGAGGCCGAGGCAGGTGAATCACTTGAGATCAGGAGCTCGAGACCAGCCTGGCCAACATGGTAAAACCCTGCCTCTGCTAAAATTCCAAAAAATTAGCCGGGCGTGGTGGCAGGTGCCTGTAATCCCAGCTACTTGGGAGGCTGAGGCAGGAGAATGGCTGGCACCCAGGAGGTGCAGGTTGCAGTGAGCCGAGATTGTGCCATTCACTCCAGTCTGGGCAACAAGGGTGAAACTACGTCTCATAAAAAGATATTTAAAATTATTTAAAATGTTTTATAATTATAAAAGAAGTACATGTTGAAAATTTTCAGATTGTACAGTCATTCTTTTTCTCCCCACTCCCCACTAAAATCAACTCACATTCTGCCATACAGATCTATCTCCGCTTTAGAAAGGAAGTTTTTAACATTATAAATATGTATATGTATTTAATAATATGTAACATTATAATTTGTAACATAAATACAAGCATATATACATATATTATTCTATATAAATATACTATATACTATATTCTATATAAAAATATATATCAGAAATATATCCTCTCAGAATAAAGGACAGACTTCTCCAGGAAAGGACATGTGGCAACCTTTCTTAGCCATTTGAGAACCACTGATTTACAAGACCTTCCATCTCTAAAATACTATGATTAGGTCTAGACTATCCTGAGTATTTACATGCCTTTCATTATTATCACTAACCTATATATTTCAAAAGACAATTAGGAATCTCTTTAATATCTCCTTGGGTAGAAAATCATAGATTGCAAGTGTTTTTCTCAGTCTTTTCATCTGCTTGTTGTATGAGTGCCTGTCTGTGCTCTATTACGGATTACCACTGGCTCCCTACATCAGAGTTTTAACCTGGGGTCCAAGACTTCAGGGTATTTGTAACACTATGAAAACATATGTGACATTTTGTGTGTGTGTGTGTGTGTGTGTGTGTGTTTTTTTTTTTCCCTGGGGAAAGTTTCTAACTCTCTCCGATCCTAAAAGGTTAGAAACTAGTGCTTTAGATATGTTTCTTGCTTTTACGTTAAATAAATAATCCTATTCTTGGCTTGAGAGTCCCTTAAAAATTTTTCTTCATTTGCATTTCACAGCTGAATATTTGAGTTCTTTGTTCTCACCTTAACAGTCTTCTCATTAAAACCAAAAAATATTCTCCTCTAGCAATTAATCATAAGGAATTTAAATTTTTTATTTAATTTTTATTTTTTGACGTACCGAAAGACAGAAGGAGGCAGAGACTGATGCCCCACAATGAAAGTGACAGGCAGGGAGACAAGCAGCTAGAGACAGTGAGACACACAGGCACAGATAAAAGGCCTAAGGACAGAGAGACTAGACAGGCAAAAGAAATATAGAGAAACCTGGAAACACAGGAGAGACACAAGAACTGAGCAGACAGAGAAGAGGGATGGCAGAAAAATAGGCTGGCAGGGAGGGAATGGAGACTGACAGAGAAGGCAGTCAAAATCACCAAAAGGGATGCAGACAGGCAAACAGAGAGAGAGAGAAGGGAAGACAGATAAAGGAAGAAAAAATAAGGTAAGAAGGAAGACAAAGTGATAATGGTGTTTTATACAACATAGTGCTTCATAATTTATAAAGTGCTATCACCTACATTATTGCAGGCAGACAGGGAGAATCCAGCAGACAGATGGGGTGATGGAAGGATACAGGCCAATCAGACAGAAGAGAGGGGAGAGGGCCAATCAGAAAAAGAGGCTAGAATAGAGACCAAGACAGACAGATAAGAAGAAAGAACCAAGAAAAGAGAAGTAAGAGAGGGAAAGAGGGAAAGAGTGGAGAGACACAAAGATAGAGGCTGAAACAGTTAAACTCAGGAAAAAAAGCAGAAATGAAAGAACAGTGCATTGTGTGTACAAGTTTTATTATCATCTTTTTCAACGAGACCTGGTTAGAGGCTGTGTCTTTGTCTCCTTCAAAGAGTTATAAAATGTCTCTAAGGTGGCACGTGAGTAGAGCCAGAAGGCTGGATGAAAAAGGAAAAAAGTTTTAATCAGGAGAAAGCTTTTTAGACTAGGAGGAAGACAAACTTCTTAGGCCTAGGTCAACAACCTAAAGGATCTTAGATTTACATGACCTTACATAATTCATACAGACTAAGTGAGAAAAGCAGGGCAGTCCTCTCTCTCCTCTGTGTGCATGTAAGCTCAGCTTACTGTTACTTATTAACTGTGCCTATACGTATATGGTACTTTTTAGTACTACCGGTGCTTTCATGCCTTCTCCAATACATATTTCAGTGATGAAGGGACCAACAAAGCTGTCTTGCTGTCATCAGACCACTTACCATGCAGAGCAGACTACATTTGGAGAGAGTAAAGCCTTCCTGAGCACTCCTCAGGTACTGGTAGTGAACGCATGCAACCAGCAACTAGTCAATCCAAAAGACAAGTGCTTTGGGTAGCACTTGGCAGAATCCAAAAGACCAGAGATGGCAAGCCCAGCCAAGTTAGTTAGGAGTACTGACAGACTGACAGAGGAAGGAGCATCCAGAAAAACTGGAAGAAAAGTAGGGAGGAGTACAGCAAAACACAAGCAAAAGCAAGCAAGCAAAAAGACTTGTGTGTGTAGACTCTTCTCTGGAGCAGCATCCAGGAAATGTCAAACAGTGGCTGCTGCTGGGGAGAGGAACTCGGAGACTATGGGAGAAGGATGGGAGAGAGGCTTACTTTTCACAGTACACTTTCTGTACTTTTAAAATGTTGTACCGTAAGTATGTACTACCTATTTAGAAGTTAACTGGGAAAAAAGAAACAAAAGAAGAGAGAAAAGCAAGAAGAGATGTGGACAGCAAGAGCCTGCCAAGCAGACAGCAAAAAGGCAGGAAGGCAGCGAGAGACTGGGAAAATGGCAAAAAGACTGAGGCAGGCAGACTGTGTGAGGAACCAGAAAGACAGAAAAAGAGATAACTGAAATAAAGGCAAACATGAGAGAAGGCAGGGTAGGGGATGTGGCAAGAAGTTAGATAAGACTTTGAGGCAAAGGAGTTACTGAGAGGTTTAGGGGAGAGAGACTATCCTCATTGATGGATGTTGGCAGAAAAGAAGCAAAGGAAGAAAATGCTAGTAAGTACGAAGACTAAAGAGAAAAGCCTGAAACGGTGGGATAGCAGCAAATAGGGTAGACAGGCAAGAGAGATCTAAAGGGAGGCAAGGGAAAAGGAGGAACTTAACAGGCACAAATAAGAAAAGGAACAAGCAGAAGGGCAAGAGAAGAGGCAAACCAAGATGGGGAGCCGTGGCAGGGCCTGGAAGGTAGACAAACCGAGAGATGCAGGCTAAAAAAGTGATAGAGACAGGCAGGCGGGGAGACAGATGGCTAGAGAGAGAGTGGTGGGCAAACAGCCAGAGAAGCAGACAGACAACCAGAGAGGAAAAAGAGGCTGCCAGCCAGTCAGGGAGGAGCAGACAGGCAGGCAGGCAGAACCATTAACAGGAGCAAGCAGGTAAAGAGGCAGAAACAAGGAGAGAAGAAGAAAAATCAAGAGGTCAGGAGAGAGAGAGAGAGAGAGAGAGAGAAAGAACAGGGAAGAGATACAGACAGGCAAAAGGGAGGATGGACAAGGAGAGGGAGAATAAGGCAAATTAACAAATCCACATGCAAAGCACACTCGAGAGAGAGAATGACGAATGTTTGTATAGGGATGCACACAGCCACCTTGAGCCACCCGCACCTGCAGATCATGGCACATGTGGCAGGCAGAGACTCTCAGTATAGAGAGAGGGCACAGAGGCAGAGAGGCTGCAGCGCACATGATGCGCAGCGTGGCCCACATTCACGTGGAGACGCTCTTCCCATACACAGTACGACCCACAGACACACACAGAAGGGGCCAGAAAGAGGGGGAGTCAGGCACACATGAGGAAGAGCCACTCACAGTCAGAGACTGGAAGACAGAAGCAAGCAGAAAGAAGACAGAGACGGAAAGTCACTTAGAGGTGACAGAGCCTGAGGGTCCGAGGGATGAGAAGGATAGTCTCAGTTAAAAACAAAGACATAAATAGAGATAAGCCCACATATAGAAAGAGGGAGATAACCAGATGAACTAGTAAAGAGGGACAGAGAAAGAAGACAGGAGAGCAAAATCGACTGGAAAACTAGAAGAGGAGGAGGAGTTAGACTTAGTACAGAAATGATGTGGGAACCGAAGCAAGAGAATTCCAAAGGCCAGGTTGAAAAAAAGAGATGGAAACCAACACCCAATAAAGTGCATTAGTGTGGGGAGTGGAACATTAATAAAGAACATTTTAGCTTCATAAACAAAAATGTGCGTCATCTTCCCAGTCACTAATACTTTCTGGTTGCTGCCCACCTACCCCTCCCTCTCAGGGTGCTCTTGAGCACCGCAGAAGATGGGTGGCCAGCAGTTACACTGGAGAGGTAGAGGAATAGCCCAGAGAGAAATGATTCCACAGGCATGGAATGGGAAGCAAGGGAAGGGGCAAAGGGAGATCAAAGGAACGGGAGGAAGCTAGAGTAAGAAAGGGTCAACAACAATGTAAGAGGGTAGAACTGAGCTATTTGCCCTCCTTCCTTTGCTCCATTTGGCAAGGATCATTTTCTGTCTAGACCTCTCTGAGCAAATCTGTATGAGAAAGCTACTTTGGGACTCCTTTCCAACTGTCCAATTCCTGGTACCACTTTACCATAAACACTGGGGTACAGTTGGAAATCACAGGTTAGAAAGTTAGATGAGAACGCCTGGGTATAACCCCTACCTCTGCTTTTTCTCAGTTCCAGCTCCTTTCTCTTTCACGGTACCTCAGTTGCTTCTACTTTATCGGATAGTGTTGGAGATCATGGAGGGAAGGCAAATATACTGAAACGGAAGAAAAAAGAACATAATTTCATGATCTTCAGATTTGACTCTTTCATCTTTATCCTAAAAATTTGTTCTATTTACCCCCAAATTAATCTCTCAAGTCAGCTGAATTTTACATTCTAGCAATTGGAGGAGGGGAAAGCGAGGAAAAGGGGTAAAAGAGTAAAGATAAAATTTACAACAATTATAAATCACTGAAAAGGCTGGGTAAAGGGGAGAATCAAACATGGACTCCTTTGAAAAAAACTCAATCATCGTATCTATTCATATCTCTCCCCCAAAAGTCACCAGGATTTCTATCACTTTTTTTAAAGAAAGAAGAAAAAAATCCAGTCCCGCTTCTCATTTAAAAGATATGTACACAATTAAATGCGTTGTGACTTCAATGAGGTATGTAGAAACAGAGTTATATATAAACATATATTTCATCTTTTTCCTTTTCAATGCCTGAAGGGGAAAAAAACCTTCACATCAAACCACTCCCTTCTGAAGTATTCAAAAAAAAAAAGCTTTTCTTTAGAGAAGGGAGGTGGGGAGGAAGAGACTAGTAAAGAAAATAAAAAAAATTAAATCTAGTTGGACTAGTATCTAACTAGTTAACCTTTAACAATTTATGCTGATGTCAGACTGAGCATGAGTACTGATTAATGCCCCCCCTCAAATATTTTTTATAAGGGGGGAGTTAGTCACAGCAGCCATTTTTGTTTTATGCAGAAATCCTTCATGCCCCCCCAACACACACACACACACACACACACACTTCAGTACACAAGGAAAATATCTCTATTAATCTGTGCACTAATCAGTTATGAAAAAGGAGAAATTTGTGGGTTTCTGGGTAGAGGCTTGGAGATGGGGGTGTAACAGGGAGGAGAATGGGGGGGTGAAAAATGAAATATTAAGCCAGCCATTTTGTTTGAAAAGGGGATTTTCCCCCCTCTCCCTTTCTTTATGGAGGGGGTGGCGGTGCTGGAGGGGGGGTTGTTTTAAAAATAATTTCAAGGCGGCCATCTTAGTGCCTCAGCTCTGAGAAATATTTCTGAGCGCCCCCCTCAGAATTTAAATATATTTAAAGCAACGGAGAGGGGGGCAGAGAGAAGTCGAAAACTTTTATATATATACATATA